>NW_012114555.1:5435602-5523192 GCF_000951035.1 Colobus angolensis palliatus | reverse complement strand
AGAGAGAGAGAAGGGAAGGGTCGGGAAAGAAGAAAAGAAAAGATCAAAAAGAAAAGAAAAGCCTAAGCACTTAACCTCCTCCATGAATTTATGTTGAGTTTTGCCAGGGACACAGGGTGGGTCAGAGTAAATGACCCCTTAGTGTCCCTTTTAACCTGGTGATTCCATTTGATAAAAGGTCACCTGAATTAATCAGAAAGTTTAAATTGCACTCCTGGATCAGTGAATCCATAATGCAAGAGAGAAGTTACCATTTGGAGTGTGAGTTTGAATTGCATTGCACTGGCAGAGCACCAAAGTTATTCTACATTTTCAGCGCATCCAGGACAGACCGCACTATCTAAAGTAATAAGCCTTGCTGGCATTGCCCTGAGAGTGTTCCATCTTGCCTTTGAAAAGAGTGATTCAGGGTTGCACGAATGACCAAACTGCAGCAACTTTTAAACTGACCTTGGGCACTAAGGCGGTGAAGCCTTTACAACAAAGCCTTGTGGTGACAGAGGAAATGAGACTGCTTAGGCTTTCACTTCTAAACCCCAGAGGCTCCAAAACAAACACAATAGGATCAGAATCGGGATTCCTCAAACACGAGTGCCCAGAGATAAGCCTGAGGGACTTGTTGTCTCCATCCTGTCATCTGAAAGACAGGACAGTCACAAACTAGAGAATCTGGAGCTACTATAGTAAACCCAACAGCAAAAAGTCTTCCTGAGAAATTATAGAACTCCCCTAGACTAGAAATCCAGGTGAGATTCTTGACTCCTTCCTTTCTCGCTGAAACTCTCTCTCCAATTCATATCCAATTACTCATCCAGCCCTGGGCTCTTTCACTCCATTACAGCTTTCATATAGAGCCCCTCTCTTGCATTCTCATTGCATCTCCCTGACTTACTTCTTTTCGAGTTTCCACTGGACTTTTAAAAATAACCTCCTCAGTAGTCTGCCTCTCTTGTCCAGCCCTCAAACCACTCTTCACAATTGCCAGACTTTCTGAATTGCAGATCTAATCATATCACCTACTGCTTGAGGATCCTCAGATGATTCTCCTGAATTCCAAAGTTCAGAATTTGTTACAGTAAAGGCATGAAAGATGTTTATAAGGTTTCCAGTTCCCACTTCTTTAGCCATATTCAAATCCCATATCCAAAAGTCTCCTGTTGACTAGGTGTGACTAATTTCCCATTTCTTTAATAGATTAGAGCTTTCAAGCCTCTATGCCTTGACTCGTATTACTGAAGTAATATCGGGCTAAAATTCCTCATGACTTCCCAACCCCACTCCCTGCTCCCTACTTCATACTGATATTTATTTTCATATTTCCGTTAAAACATCACTTCCAACAGGAAGACACCCTAAACCCTTCGGGGTTATTCCAGTATTAACGCTATGTACTTCTAAATTTTTCCACCATAGAGCTATTTTAGTGGCAATTTTCTGTTATGTGTCTGCTCAGAATTCATGCCCTCTTTTTTTGATTTTCTTTCTCTGTGATGTGCATTCTTAGGTGGTTTGCCATCCAGAGTGTCCTGCTTCCTTCTGGCCAAGTGGTGGGTTGAGATAAGTCTAGGCCAATTGAGCTTACTCTCTTGAAAATTGAGATCCTAAGTGGAAAGACACCAGGATGGAGAATGGTTAGGGCTGATTAATACTAGCACTGGCAGCCTGACAAAAACAACACTGATTGGTTCCTGCCTTTTATCATGGAGCTTCTCTGGCTCTTGTCCATTTAGAAGCCTTAGTTACTCCAAATTTCCTTCAGTACTGTGAGTAACTCCATAGCTTTCATTGAAGTTTCTTTTTGAATGAAGTTAGTGAGAGTTTATTTCTATTGATAACAACTAAAAAATCCTAACAGATACAACTTTTCCAGGATTTATCTCTTTGTCTGGCTCACATAACAGGTTGCTTTCCTTTTAAGGGCAGCGAGTAGGCATTAAACTTTCTCTTAGACGGATACTCATCGTCCAATATAATGCCTGTTATAAATATAATAAGTACTGACAAGTAAGTAGATGCACAATTTACCTATAGGAATAAACATGGACAGAAAGCAATCATAAATGCCATAGAGGAAGGATATTAATAGCATACAAAATAACTTTGCCATTAACTTTATTTTAACTTACAGTATGTATCAGTGATTAGGATGATGATCCCGATGACATGCATATTACATGTGCAATTGGCATTTACTGGGAAGAATAGAAAATATTATATTAAATGACCACGTCTGATCCCAAACAGGTAAAGGCAGGATAAAATGATGACTTGCTTTTTTAACAACTTTATCGAGATAATTTATGTACTATAAAATTCACCCATTTAAAGTACACAGTTCTCGGGTTTTCATATCATCGCAGAGTTGTGAAACCATCACCACAACATAATTTTAGAACAGTTTCATCACTCCAAATCCAAACCCCATACTCATTACCAATTATTCCCCATTTTGAGATGGAGTCTTGCTCTGCTGCCCAGGCTAGAGTGCAGTGGCACGATCTCGGCTCACTGCAAGCTCCACCTCCTGGGTTCATGCCATTATCCGGCCTCAGCCTCCAGAGTAGCTGGGACTACAGGCACCTGCCACCACGCCCAGGTAATTTTTTGTATTTTTAGTAGATACAGGTTTCACCGTGTTAGATCTCCTAACCTCGTGATCCACCCCCCCCGGCCTCCCGAAGTGCTGGGATTACAGTCATGAGCCACGGTGCCCGGCCATATATTCAAATATTTTACCAATTTTCAAATTAGTCTGTCTTTTTATTGTTGAATTGTAACAACACTTTATATATAATGAACAAAAGCCCCTTATCAGATACATGATTGTGAATATTTTTCTCTCAGTGAGTTTGCTTTTCACTTTCATTATGGTATCATTTGCAGCACAAATATTTTCAATTTATTTTTTGTTTAATCACTCATGCTTTTGATGTCATATTTTAGAAATCACCATCCAACCCAAAGTTACGAAGTTAGTGTAATATTTTCTTCTATGAGTTTTAAGCTTTTACATTTAGGTCAATGATCCATTTTGAGTTGATTTTTGTACATGGTATAAGGTAGGTGTTCAACTTCATTCTTTTGCATGTAAACATCCAATCCCTTCACACTATTTGTTGAAAACACTATTCTTCCCTCATTTAATTATCTTGGTGCTCTTGTCAAAAATCAACCAACCCAATGCATGGATTTATTTCTGGATTCTCAACTTTTTTTCTATTCCATTGATATTTATGTTTATCTATAGATCAGTACCACATTATCTTGACTTGATAGATTTATAGTCAGTTTTGAAATTGGAAAATGAAAATCCCCTAACCTTGTTATTTTCAAAATTGTTTTGGCTATTCTGAATCCCTTACATTTCCTTATGAGTTGTTTATCTCAGCTTGTAAATGTCTACAAAAACAAATAGCAATTGAGTAAATTTACATTTTATGTGATGACATATAATCTAATTAAATACATATAACATTATCAATGATGGGTGGGCTGAACGGAATTGAAGGTCTTTGTCAATTCTGAGATACCAGACTTCTGAACACTAGCCATGTTAAATCAGAATAAAATATCTACTAACAAAGTGGCAGGAATTAATTAATTAATTTAATTCCTAAAGTGGCAATTTCCTTTACTTCCTTGGTAACATCAAGTCTCAGAGTCCTCTTCTTATCTGCCCATGGTTCATCACTGTCATCACCATCAAGCATTAATATTTCTTTCTATTCATGATGAAGCTGTTTGCTCGGTATTCTGACTTAAGTTCGCTTAGAAGAATAGTAATAATTTTTATTTTAATTAGAGTGACAGTAAAGGTTTTCTGTCCTCAGATGGCAGCCACTATGATCTACTCCTCTTTAGAGAACCAGCATCTAGGCTCTGATATTTCATCCTTAAGGCTCTGATTTACCGGGCTAGTCCCAAAGTATGAAAAGGCGGTTTTATAACAGCTCCCAGATGACATTCATTTGGTTTTTCTCCCATTGGTTATTGCAATACTTCTAAACTTTTTCTAAAGATTACTTCTAATTTTGTCACCAACCTTTTCTTAAAAAGCCCCAGAAAATGTCTCACAGTTGGCCACAAGAACAGTCTTCTTGGTTATTCATTATCGTCTGCTGTTTTCCTATTATCCAGTTATAGCTCCATGGAGACGTGTCTGAAGCTTCAAATACATAGAGGCTGAAAACGGTCCACATATCTCTGATGACAACTCTTTCATGTCAACTCCCACCTCTACTCCATTCTTAAGGCCACACACTGTTGAATTTGTGTTCTACTTCTCCAGGCCAGAAGTCTTAATAATAATAGTAAAAATGTTAGTATTATTATTAATAATAGTTATTTGTTGACTGTCATTTCTTTTAATTCCTTATTCACGACTTTAATGATTTTTTAATGGACCTCCTACCCCCTTCGTTTTTATTTATTTTTAGGAATTCTTTTTATATTGAATTTTAATCTTATGTTGACTTTTGATTTTGCAAGTAATTTTTTTTTATGGTAGACTGGAAAAAACATATCTACTATTATTATCTATTTTCCATGATAAACTTTATTAATGATATCCTTCATTAAACAGATGTTCTTAACTTTTAAGTATTCACAATGACCAATTTTTACTTTTATGTTCTTCCTTTTGCCATCTTGTTTAAGAAGTTCTTCATCACTCCTAGGTGATAAAGATTTTCTCCAATTTTTTTTGAGTTGTGTAGATTTATCTTTCACATGTAAGCCTTTAATCCATGGAGTGGCACTTTCTTTTATGGAGTAAGGTAGGAATTAAGCACTTTTTCCCCATAAATTTAGCCAGTTTTCCTTCCTCTGTGATTTAAATCGAATTATAATATGCAAATGAGTATTACTTTAAGCAAGTGAGTATTATTAATTTACTTTTTCCTATTTTTTAGCCTATTTATTTGTTTTGGTATCAGGTTTTTCATGGTTTGTTTTTTTTCTCTTTTTTTTTACAATGAATTTGCAATATATCTTTCCAGAGGAAATGCTCTCATTACTTTTCTTTTTAAAAGTATTATCTATAACTCTTTCATCTTTCCTTATGTTTTGGAATAAATGTTTCAATTTCATCAAAATGTTAATATTTTTATTAAGGTTACATTGAGTTTATTGATGAAATCTGGAAACTATTGGCCTCTTTGTAAATTAAGTTGAATAATACAGGAACATATTGCAATCTTTCTATTTGTTTTCAATTTGTTTGTAGGTCAATCAATGAAGCTTAATACTTCTGTTGTAAAAGTGTTTTGCAATCTTTGTCAGATTTTTTTTCTGGAAATATATACATATAAAAATCTGTATTTCTGGAAATATAGATTTTTATTGCTATTTGAATGTTATATGTTTTATACTATTTTCTAGATAATTATTGTTGGCAAAGGGACACTTGGTTTTTATAAATTGATTTTATATCAGATAGCCTAATTATTTAACTAAGTCTAATATTTCATCTTGGGAGTATGCTGTATTTCCTATATAGATGACCATCTTACTCGAATCCTAAATTGTATTTGTCCTCTTCTAATCTTTACATTTCTTATTTCTTCTTTTTTCTTGTAGCATTAGTCAGGAAATTCAGTACTATATTAAACAAGAGTGATTATAAAAGACATCATTATCTGATTCACAAACCTGAAGCGATGTGATTTAAATTTTTTTATTAAATATGAAATTGTTGTAAGTTTTAATTATATGATCTTTATTAAGTTAGGGAAGTTTCATTCTACCACTGATTTTCTGAGTTTATACCAAAAATTACATTGAAATTTAGTAAATGAATCTTTTGCAGCAATTAAAACAGTTATATGGATTGCAATAATTATTTGGCAGATAAATAAATCAAAAGCTATAACATACACACACACACAACTGAATATTAAACACACACACACAACTGAATATTATTCAGCTTTAGAAAAGGAAATCCCCGGCGTTGGTTGAAAAACACCCTCGGCTTTGGCCGTGGCCACGGGTGAGATTCGACGCCCAGAGCCTCCCGGGGGCGTCAGCTCACTGCGCGCTGCTCCAGGTGCGGCGGCGAAACCCAGGCCCCCACAGGCGCCGCGGTTGCGGTAGCTCGCATGGTCTGGACCCTGACTGCTGACCCCGGCTACCGACCCCTAACCGTGTCTTCTCTCCTCAGGACACTGGTCTTCCCACGCCTGAGACTGACGTCGTCAGGACCGCGGGGTCGAGGGGACTCGGCTGTCCCCCCTTTCAAATAAAACTGTTTGTCTAAAAAATAATAATAATAATAGAAAAGGAAATCCTATCATTTGCTAAAACATGGATGGACTTGGAGGACATTATGCTAAGTGAATTAAGCCAGACACAAAAAGAAAAATACCATATGATCACAAATCTCTGTGGAATCATTTCTTTAAAGAGTCAAATATACAAACATAGAGAATACAACAATGAAAAGATGTAAATCAGAGGATACAAAATAGTAGATATGTAAGATGAATAAGTCTAGAGATCTAAGGTACAACATGAGGGCTATAGGTAATAATATTGTACAGTATTTAGAATTTTTGCAAAATGGGTGGCTTTTAGCTGCTCTTGACAACAAAAAACAAGGGGGTGGGGTAAACATTTGAGATGATGGATGTGTTAATTTGCTTCACTATAGTAACCATTTTACTACCTATGTGTGCCCCATAGTATACCTTAAATATGTACATTTTAGTTTTAAATTTAAAACATAAAATGCACACTGCAAACTACAGAATATAGTTATATGATTAGTCTTATATGTGGTGATAGATAACAGGAATCTATAAATATCTTATTTTGCATTTTCTTTGTTCAATATATATTAGCCTCATCAAAACTTTAGTTTTCTAAAACCCTTTTTTTTTAGTTTTCTAAAAAGTCTTTATAAGTTAGGAACCATCTATCCCTTGAAAGTATGGAAGAACTCAGCTATGAAACCATTTGGACTTGAGGCATCGTTTGAGGAAAGCCTGAAATTACCATTTCAATTTCTCTAATGATTATTG
The DNA here is from genome assembly GCF_000951035.1 of Colobus angolensis palliatus. NCBI lineage: Eukaryota > Metazoa > Chordata > Mammalia > Primates > Cercopithecidae > Colobus > Colobus angolensis. The sequence continues at coordinate 5,516,173 of NW_012114555.1, read as the reverse complement.
GTCTATTCAGGGTTTTTACTCTTCTTGCTCCAATTTTGGCCTTTTATATTTTTATACAACTGTCTCTCTTCTTTCTAGATTTCAAATATATTCAAATGTGTTAATGTATAGCTGCTATAATAAAATTTGTATTATTTTTAAACCCCTTGCATACATATATTCATTATTTTTCTGTATCATATTGATTTTATATTCTCTTTTATTTTGTTCTATATGTCTTGCCAGAGATATTTTTACCATACGAATCCTTTAAAAATACATTTTTTGCTAATATTCTTTACATATTATTGGGTTTACTTATTCATTTACTTATTAAATATTGATTGAGCCCCCTGTCATTTGCTTGGCACTGTTCTAGGCACCCAGATTTAGCAATGGACAAAGCAGACTAAAATCTCTGCCCCTGGGGATTGCATGCTCATGTATTCCTTAATTATGATTGGCTCCCCGCTTGCTTCATTGGTTTTCTTCTTCTGTTTGCTTTGTCCAACTTTCTAAATTGAATGCTTATTAATTTCCCTCTTAGAAATGCATTTGCATTGTCATTCAATGCTAAATCTATTATGTGTTTATCTCCTCTATGATTTCTTCTTGATATATGCTCTATTTTTAGCCTTCAATTATGTTTAACTTATAAGTGTATATTAAAATATCATTTTAAATTTATTAGTTACTGTCTCTTCCTCCATACCCATATAGTAATTGAAGATACCTCAATAGCCTCAGATATGTATCATCTTCACTTCTCTAGGCAATATATACTGTCTTTGCTTCTTTAGACAATAAACTTGACAGAATTATTTACTCATTCCTAATTTCATGTACTTATTTCATGTACATTTCATGTGTGTGCATGTCCGTGTGTTTCTGCTAGAAATCATTTCTCTTCTTGCCTGAGTACTTCCCCCAAGAATTTTCTCAAAGAGGGTTGTGTAGGGTAAACCTCATGAGAACTGAAAATAGCTTTATTTTTAAAATTTATCTAATTAAAAATTTTTAGTTTAATTTTGTTTAACACTTTGAAAATGTTGCCCCTTTAGTTTTCCCTGTATTGCTGTGGAGAAGCTAAATATTAAATGATGTTCTTTTTTTTCTGAAAAATTTTAATATATTATTATTGCCATTTTTATTCTTATCATTCACCATAAGTTGTCTATTGTGGATTTTCCTTATCTAATTTTTCAGCACACTATAATATTTTTCAATCTGAGGTATTTCATTATCCTCTAATTTAATTAACTCTCACCCCTTATTTCATAAAATAGATTTTCGCCTCCATTTATGTCCTCTCTTTCCTTTAAGAAAAGCTTGTCATAAAAATGTGAAAACTTACAGTTCTCTTCTTTGTATCTCTTAACTTAAAAAAAAAATTTCTATCTCTCTATTCCTTCCTGCTGTCTTGTGGTAGCACCCAAACCCCATGTTCTACGTCAGCACTATATTTTAGCTGGATACACTTTGCTATTTATCGTTTCTATTGAATTTTTAATTTTAATTCATATTTTTATTTCCTGTGTGCCTCTTGACTCAATTTTGTAACTGCTGGGTCCTCTCTTTTCTTCTAGTGTCCACCCTGTCACTCTGATGATGTCTCCTTGCTGTTATTGCTCCTCTAATTCACAGAAGCTCTCCTGTGTCTTGTCCTCTCAATGCAGATGACAATGGAGTTCCCCCCACAGTAATCTCCATATGGTCCTTTTTTTAGCAAATACTGCTTCCTATCTCTCCAAGATTGTTGATATTGTGATGCTTTTGTGTATCTAACACTTCTCTCCTATGTTATATCACCAGGACAAGCTTCGGGAGACAGAGGCATATTATACTAATTCACAATCTTGTCAGGGAGTAAAAATCAAAATTATTATTTTATATGAAGGGTAGAAAGCAGGAGGGGCAGGGAGGTGGTGCATGAGTCCTGGCAGACGATCCCTTTCATGCATGTCCCAATGACTTCCTTGGACCTGATGAATATTGAAGACCTGGGACAGTGACGTAAAAATCAAGCAACAAGGAAATAAATTCCAATGACAAATAACATTTTGACTGAGAAACCATTATCCTCTTCCCTGGATCGGTATTATTATTTTATACTTACAAAGGCAGTGACTGAAAGATCAAAAGAAAATAGTCTTGCTCTCATCTAGGCAATCCAACCTGGAGGGTTCCAGAAGGCACATTGACTGATCCTGTGCAACTGAAGCCTTCAAAATTTGCTTTCTTCTTGCTTCTATCTTCTTCCTTCTATTTGCCCTTATTTATATATACACACACACACCCCAATACACGCTTATTTCACCTGAATTCCACATTACATAAAAACTGACTTCCCATGAACCGTGCACAGGTTGTCACGAAGGATTCTTTATTGTCTCCCACATTTGCTGCCACCTAATTGTAAAGAGCACCTTCCCCTGCATTCTAGAGGTATATGCAGTAATATAGGTGTGTGTGTATATATATATATATGCATGCTATTTAATAAAGTATTAAAAAATAGTATAGCATTATCATATAATACTATCCTGTAATATTTAATAAATTATTATCAGCATATCTACATTATTCTATATACTATATTATTCTATATGTTATGCAATTGTCTCATACTATTCTATACATTCTATTCTATAGAATAATATGGTATATTATATTTAATAATATAATACTATTATTATGTACTATAGTATATAATAAAGTAAAATTTAAGTTCTCCTGGTTTTCTTCTGGTGTTTTCTAAAGGTCTTTGGCTATCTGTACATGGAAAATAGGATGTGGAATTCCTAGTGGCTTTCTGATGTTAATAGTGCTGATGTTAGAAACTACCAGTCCTGTTTCTTCAAAGCCCAGCCACACACTTCCTTTTTTCTTTGGGAGGTAGAGGAAAGAAACAGGGAGAGAAAATAGGTAGAGCCAACTGTTGAGCTATGAGTTCTCAGGCAACTCTAACATAGTTTTCATCATGCCCTGCCAAAATGACAGATCCCTTTTTCATGTGCTGCTGAGGGAGGAGGACAGCAAAAAACTGAAGAGGTATAGCAAGCCAAGGGAGATTTCTGTGCTGGATGTGGACTGGTATGTATGCGGGCTCTATTCAAGCCAGACACTTTAGGAACATTATTTCATCTGATTGTCCCAACAGCACTATTAAAAGTTATATGTTATTATGAACTTTTCATAGATAGTGACACTGAACTCAATGAATTTCAATGTTGTCCCGATTTCGTGAGTAATAGTGGAGACATCAGCAATTCCTCGGAGGCATGTCTGAACATAAAGACTCTGTCCACTCACCACAAAATCAGAGAAGAGAGCATTCTTGCCCTAAGACAGAGCTTGCTACTCAGGGTTTGCCCTTGATTAAATATGGAAAGTTTACCTGTGATACCTCTGACCTATAACTTTTGTTTTTGAGGCTTGATCTTCTTTCTGTAGTATCCAGCACCCCTCCATTTGTGCATGGAGGGCTCTCAGCTTATCTGCATTTCCTATAAGAGGACCATCTATGATAAACTGATTCTCACTTAGATGTTAGCTAAGAAGTTGTTTTTTTTACTGTTTTTGGTTTGGGTTTGTTTGTTTTGCCTTTCCTAGAGAACCATAGATAAAAGGAGAAATTGTTTCTTTAATATTTGCTATTGTTTAATTCAAAGAAATGAATCTCTAAATGTAGAGTTTCCATCTCTTGAGCCTTGGCAAAGAACATATAGATGTTAAATTTGCTATCAACCAAATGAGGTGAAATCTAGTCAATTACCAATGCCACATGGTCTGGTTGGCACCAGAAGGCCTAATATCTGAGTACACAATAGAAAGCAAGTCAGGTGGTCTTTAAACAACACTCCCCTGAGACAATCAAGGTAGAAATAAAGAAATCTCAAAAGTTTAGCAAGTGGATGTTTATCTTGCTAGATACTGTCAGTAGTTTTCTGTAGCTACTTTTTTGAGCTAGCTAATGTTTAATTTGAGTAACCTTGTGGAAAGACCTGTTTAAGTGGCACTATCAAACAATAGCAGCAAGAGGAGAGATAAGAAGAAAGTAAAAAAGGATTATTAAAGAAATGCTGGGGGTGAAATTTATCTCTTCAAACAAATCAGGGTGTGCTAAGTTAATAGAAAAATCCTATAATGGATGGACAGATAGGAAACTTATTTTCCAGAAGTTAGAAGCATGTGAGTGATTTTTACTCTGATTTGGTGGCAGGGGGTTGGGGAGAGGAGGCTGTGAATTTCAGAATATTATGTTTATAATATATTTTCCAGGATATTGGCTTTAAAAATACCTTTTAAAAAATATTATGTAACAATGATGCAAAGGATGAAACCGAAGGGGAGGGACAGGGTCTTGAGACTGCCTATCCTGAGCTTCTATCCATAATTTAGCTCTGTAGGAAGAAAATCTCTTTTGATCCCATTTTCAATTCTAGTACATCTAACAGAAACACTAGAATAAGATTTGACCTACTAAGTGCTCTGCTACATTGGAGTTGTTTAGATTCACCAGAGTATAAAAAACATACATAGAAAGACTAATTACAAAATAGAGGCTGAGTTTGTCTTTCAGTATTTCCATTATTTGGTTAGTCCAGGCTCAGCCCCTAGATTCTGAATTTCTCAGGCTTCTGAGCCCAGGCTAAGCCATCATAACCCCTCAGCCCCTAGACTCTGAAGTTGTCAGGCCTCTGAGCCCAAGCTAAGCCATCATAACCCCTGTGACCTGCACATATACATCCAGATGGCCTGAAGCAACCAAAGAGCCACAAAAAAAGTGAAATAGCCAGTTCCTGCCGTAAGTGATGACATTCCACCATTGTGATTTGTTCCTGCCCCACCCTAACTGATCAGTTGACCTTGTGACATTCCTTCTCGTGGACAATGAATCTCAGGAGCTCCCCATGCAGCACCTTGTGACTCCCACCCCTGTCTGCAAGAGAAAACCTTCTTTAACTGTAATTTTCCACTACCTACCCAAATCCTATAAAACTGCCCCACCCCTATCTCCCTTTGCTGACTCCTTTTTTGGATTCAGTCTGCCTGCACCCAGGTGATTGAAAAAGCTTTACTGCTCACACAAAGCCTGTTTGGTGGTCTCTTCACACAGACATGCGTAACAGAATTTAGATGCAGTAAAAATTTCCAATGTGTTCCTGAGATTACTTTATTACAGAAGAGTATTAATAATGTGCATGTATTGATGCTTTATTTGTACTGTTTTTGAAGCAAAAGAGTTGAAATAAATAATTCAAGATTCTATTTGACCAATCAGCTTGTATTTTTAAGGGCTTAATAAGTAGCTGCCTCTGAGGAGATTTAGAGAAGGGCTGTCAGAAATGGGTAACTTTTCTTCAGGTGTTTACAGAAGACGAAGGGTGACAAGACAGGCACCAAACAATTGGAATGGTGGAAAAAGATGCTGTGGCTTCTGACTGCTTGCCTGTGGTCTTTTGTGTTAACCAGCAATACAAAATTACTAGACTTTTCCATAGAGATAAAGGACTATGAAAATAGTTTGGACCAGGCATGGTGGCTCACCCTTGTAATCCTAGCATTATTGGAGGCTAAGGTGGGCAGATCACTTGAGCTCAGGAGTTGGAGACTAGCCTAGGCAACATGATGAAATCTCATCTCTACCAAAAAGTATAAAATATTAGCTGAGGTGGGAGGAGGCTTGAACCCAGGAGGCGGAGGTTGCCGTGAGCCGAGATCGCGCCACTGCCCTCCAACCCGGGTAACAGAGTGATACCCTGTTGGAAGGAAGGAAGGAGGGAAGGGGAGAAGGGGGGAAGGAGAAGAGAAGGAGGGAAAGGAAGGAGGGAAGGAGGGAAAGAGGGAAGGAAGGAAGGAAAGGAAGGAAGGAAGGAAGGAAGAAGGAGGGAAGGAAGGGGGAAGGAGAAGAGAAGGAGGGAAAGGAAGGAGGGAAGGAGGGAAGGAAGGAAGGAAGGAAGGGAGGGAAGGAAGGAAGGAAAGAAGGAAAGAAGGAAAATAAAATAATTTGACCATGTAACTGTGTGTCCCAATTGCTTAAAAGTTCAGATACACAGGCTCCACTCGATATAAAATAAATCAGAACATCTCTTGATGTTATGGGCCGAACATGTGTAACCCCCAGATTTATTTGTTGAAGCCCTAACTCCCAGTGCAATGGCGTTTGGAGATGGGGCCTTTGGGAGGTAATTAGGATTAAATAAGGTCATGAGGATGGGACTCTTATGATGAGATTAGTAGCCTTATAAAAGACACCAGAGAACTTGTTCTCTCTCTCTCTCTCTCTCTCTCTCTCTCTCTCTCTCTCTCTGTATTCACATAAAGAAGAGCTCATGTGAGCACACAGCAAGAAAGGGATGGTCTGCAACCTAAGAACCTAAAAGGAGAGCCCTCCCCAGAAACCGACCATGCCAACACCCTGATCTCAGACTTCCAGCCTTCAGAACTGTGCAAAATAAATTTCTGTTGTGAAAGGCAGGAGTTTGTTGGGAAATGAGTTCCTAGTCTTTTTGCCTTTACTTAAACTACTTTGGTAATATGTAATTGGGTTTTTTTTCCCCCGTGTCTCATTGCCCTCCAACCATTGAGCTATAGTCACACCTGCTTCTATAGAAGGGTGAATACAACCCAGGAAAAAAAAAGAAAACAACTGTTTTAATCACATGAAACTTCCCCCGACCTTCGCCAAAAAAGAAAATATGTGTTGAAATCCTAACCAGCCAGAATGTGTCCTTATTTGGAAATAAGGTCTTGATAGAGGTCATGAAGTTAAAATGAGGTACAGAGTTGGCGTTAAAACTATCTTAAAAAAAAAAAAAAAAGGCAGCAAATCAGGTTACTTTTCAAAGGAAGGTAAAAACAAGGTTCAGGACTATCACAGCTTTAGTAGCTCAGATATTCATATACAAGCCACATTTTCTTCAAAAATACCCACAATTCTGTGTTTGCTGGATTATTAGAAATGGAGTGGGAGGATAAGCCATAATAAAAGTTCAGGCAGAGTGAAACAGTAAATAGTATTCACAAATCCCTGTAACTTAACCTGATACCACATGTTCAAGTTGTGAGAGGTCTCTCTTGGGCATGCTTTATACAGACACTAATCTCATTCATGAAGGTTCTGTACCTATGACCTAATCACCTCCCAAAGGCCCCACTTTCTAATACCATCGCCTCGGTGGTAAGGATTTCAACATATGAATTTGGGGCTAGGGGATGCAGATGTTCAATCCATAGTAGGTTGTGAGTCTGGAGAAGCAACAAGGCTCCTTCAGTCTGAGCTTGGGCCCTACTCAAGTAGGCAGGTTTCAGTGCATCTTTCATAAGAAGGAATACGGATCTATTCTACCTTCATTTAACTTAAAGTCATAGCAGTGACTCTTTCAGAACAACGGAAATCTATTGTTAAGGAGGAATCGAAGTTTATAAGTTCAGAAACATAAAACAGCCAGGAATGTTCAGAAGGCAACTCTAACTAAAATAATTAAGCCCCTTCCCTGGAAGTACCATGATATAGTTTGGATCTGTGTCCTCACCAAATCTTATGTAAAATTGTAATCTCTGATGTTGAAGTTTAGGCCAAGTGGGAGGTGATTGGATCATGGGGCCAGAGTTCTTATGAATAGCACCATCCCCCTTGCTATTGTGTAGTGAGCGAGTTCTCATGAGATCTGGTTGTTTAGCAGTGTGTGACACCTCTCCCTACCAACACTCTCTTGGTCCTGCTCCTGCCATGTGAGAAACCTGTTCCCACTTTGCCTTCCACCATGACTAAAGGCTCCCTGAGGTCTCTCCAGAGGCAGATGCTGCCATGCTTCCTGCACAGCCTGCAGAACCATGAGCCCATCAAACCTCTTTTCATTGTAAATTACCCAGTCTCAGGTATTTATCTATAGTAGTGTGAGAATACACTAATACATACCACAATGCACAGAAAGTAATATCAAGCAATCTTACCTCAAAGAGCAGGAAAAACATTTGAAGAATATTTGAAGAAAACTACGTGATTTTCTTTCCCTGCACTATTGTAGTTCAATTCTTTCCTGAAGCCTATTCAAAGGTGAGGATGGAAAATAATCACTCAAGAGATCAAGGCAAATATCATCCCATAGAGAATAGCCCTTTTCCATGAGCTTGCCACCATTGCAGCCTTCAATTTTACATGACTTCTGGTCAAACTATATAAATAATTAAAATATTTTTTGCTTTAAAAGTTTTGATTAGTCTTTAGGCTCAATGTAGACATCTAAATTAAAGGTTGTAGGGCAAATACCCAAAAGAGTAGGGGTTCTGGCATCAGACAGAATTTGATTTGAGTTTGAATTCCATCACTCTTGTGCAAGATATGCAGCCTCCCAGTGATCTAATCATCTCATCTGTAAAATAAAGCTGATTATATCTGACCTCAATGATTTATTGGAAGGAATACATCACATTACACCTGTAAAGCTTTGAGCACAGTGTGTGACACAATTAGTCATGAGTAAAATTATTATTAACTCTTATAAAGAAAATCATATTTTTGAAAAGAGTGCTAGGTAATATGTTAAATAAAAAGGCTGAGAAAATAGTTGTGTAGGACTGCAGAAAAAAAAGAAGTCATTTTCTATTAACCAGTCCATGAGCCAATTTATCACTGAGAGAAAGATTTGGCTTGATAATGAAATTTCTAGAATAAGCAAACTCTAGTTCTTGACAGAACTTTAGAATCAGAATCTTTAAAATGATCAAACTATACCATACCATAGACTGGGCGACTTGTGCAACATGTATTTTTCACAGAGCTGGAGACTGGGAAGCCCAAGATCAGGGTGCCAGGAGATTCAGTGTCTGGTGAGGGTTCTCTTGTGGTTTCCTCACGTAAGAGAGAGAGAGAAAGCCAGCCAACTCTCTTCTATGTCTTCTTATAAGGGCACTAATCCCATTATGAGGGCTCTGCCTTCATAATCTAATTTTTCCCAGAAGTCCCACCTTCAAATACCATCACATTAGGGATTATTAGTTTTGGGGCGGGGAGTGGGGGGAGCACAAACATTCAGTTCCTAGCTCTTGCTCCAGGTCAAACAATCACTAGTCAGAGCCAGCACTAAGCTACATTTCTCATATGACTCTGTCACAGTCTATTAGACCTTGATTTATATTTGCTGAAAGACTGGTCTCATTTCTTTTTGAGATTTATACACTTATAAATTTATAAAGCTGATTTAGGACAGTTAATTCCATGTAACATGTCACCCAAACAATTGCATATTGGTTTGACAAACCACATTTCAATCCATCAGAAAAGTTTAGGTTGATGCCTGCACATATTCCAGAGACATGAGAGTGGAGGATAAGTGTTTTCACAGCAAACAAACCTGAGGCGAGTTGTTAAAGGACACTTGCCTTGGAATGGAACTCTGGAGTGTTTAATTATCAACATGTGCCTTTCCATCCCCGGCCTATTAAATCATCTGGCCTGCTAATAATAGCCTGTTTAGCCATCAGGAAAAGATGGATGAGTTTTAGTTCCCATTTTCAAATCCAAGGGATCTGCCCTGTTTCTGAATTATCTGCAGATGAAGATTAGTCACTGAGGCATCTGTAGGTTGTGCAGAGGACATTGGAGTCCTGGCCAGGATATTTATCCTCAGCAACGTGCTCCTCCCTCTCCTTCAGGCCTTCCACTGGTGAAAAGAGACTGAAAGAGCCGAACTTAAAATGCGAGGAAGGGAATCTTACCAATTAAATGCTCTTTTTAGCATTGCAAACTGAATGTAATCATTTCCTGTGTTTAAACTGTCTGTGAATAGATCACGTATTTAGCTTTGCAAAGGAAGTTTTACATGTAACACCACTGCTTTCTCAAAGCCAGCTGTTTGGGTGTTTGTTTTAATCCATATCCAGTGTTCCCATTACCTGTTGATATGTAACAAACTATTTCAAATCTCAGTGGTCTAAAAAAACAATTTCTTTGGATCATGATTTTTGTGGATGAGGAACTGGGGAAGTGCTTAGCTGGGTGTTTCCTTTCTGATCCCTGAAATGTTAGCTGAGGTGGCATGGCTAGTACCAGTGGATGCATTTTTAAGATGGCTCCCTCATATGGCTAGCAAGTTGGTGCTGGCTGTTGTCTGAGAACTTGGCCTAGTCTTTGGTTAGGATAACTTCGTTGTGATCCATAAAGGCCCATTCACAGGATGCTTGGGCTTCCTCATTGGCAGAGCAGTAGAGTTCCCAGAATGAGTATTCTTGCAGTTGAATGTAAGCTGCAAGACTCATTCTGACCTAGCCTCAGAAGTCCCAGAAGACCACTTTCACTGCATTCATTGATCAGCCAAATTATTTAAAGCAAACTCAACTCCAAGAAGATAGACAATAGACTCACCCCCTCAATGGTAGGTTAGCAAAGATATAGCAGACACCCTTTAACCTAGCACATCAAGAAAAACCATAATTGCTACATTTTAACTACCCCCTCCACTTCACACATTATCTGGTGATTCTCAGAAGCTTCAAATATATGTATTTAATTTATTCATTGCATCTCTCTCCACTCATAATATTTAATAAATATTTTATGATTGCTTTGAAACTATGGTTCATCAGTCAATTCCATTTATTTTTCTTGTGATTACTTCTTTCCTTCCTAACCATTCTCATATTGATTACGGCATTTCAAATGCCATTCTGGATCCTGAATAACTAATCTACTCAGTAACAAATAATGTAATCTTCAACATAACATTCTCTCTGAGACAGTGCCAGGCAGACAATGGAGACAACAATTCAAAAACACTTTCCAAGTTGAAGTACAATCTTAACAATGGCAGTACTTTTGAGGTATTTAGGTGGCTTTCACACCATGCTTTTTTTATGCCGCATGGGGTAAGGGTACCAAATAAAGCAGTTTTCCAGATCTTATCAGTAGACCCAAAAGTAGAAATTAACTAGTAGTAGAGATCACTTATATTAAACCCCTTTCATTTGCATATATTTGTGTATAAATACCTAACTAATTGTTTTGAAGTAGCAATGAAGAGAACAATGGAGGAGAAAAAGGGGGCCTGAGGCTGCAACAGACACCTGGGAGACTGTATTTTAAAAGTCTATATTTTTACATATTTGATTTTATTTCTTAAATAAAGAGAAAGATACTGAATCATGCACACAAAATACTACCAAAAGAATTAAATTGGGAGAAAGTTTTGACCTAATGATGCTATTTTCTGATAGACACCTCTTTAATTCTTCCCACCTAAATCTTGAATAACAAAGCCTTGTAATGTGTATAGAAACCAAAATTCTACAGACAGTGCTAAAGCAAGTTTTAAGATTCCCCTGACAAGCTCTCAAGTTGATAATGGCCCCTGTTTGAACTGGTATTTTTAAATAAGTAGTTGGGTAACATTCCTTTAGTATACAGAAAAGCCTGTATACTATCAGGAGGATCAGGCGGCCTTCCTTTCTTCTACTTTGTTGTCATGAACAATTCAGCTCTGGCCCCAAATTAGCATCATTTGCTCAGCAAAACAAATGCCCCACATTTAACTCTTCTCACTCTTGTTACAATTTAGCAAACACCTGTGTTTTCTTGAGCATGCTTTGTGGCACTTACTCCTACAATTGATTTTTTTTTTCTTTTTGCCCTCTTAACATTTATCCCTCTTCTGATAATAGCACCTTGATTTTTCTTTATGCAACCTCATTCCATATTCTCAGTCTCAGTGGCTTCTGATGAGACTCTCACCGCCAGAGCTAAGAATTGAGCCAAAAAAGGGAGGCATAGTTCAGAAATAGAAATAAATCAGAGTAAGACAAACATAAGAAAAAGGAGAAGAAAAAGACAAAGTGAAGAAGAAGTGGGGCTGGGACGCTGATGACATTGTTTGAGATCTTGGATCCAGTCATGCTTCAAACTATATTTTTCAGTTACACAAGCTAATTAATATTTGCTCTAACACACACACATACACACACACACATGCATACATGCACACAGACATATTTTATTTGTTTATTTATATATTTATGTATTAGGATTTGCTTAAGCTGGTGTGATTTGAGTTCCTGTCATTTAAAATTAAAGCTTGAAATTAGGCTTTACCAATACAGCCATTTACCGACTCAAAATATATTAGCAAAGTATTTCTTCTAGTTATTTATAGAACTGTTCTTGAAAGGCATTGTGAAATCTGAAATAGTACATTAAATTTACTTGACTGGTTTTAACATAATATGTGCAAACCAATAAAAGGCAGCCTGTTCAAATTACTTATATTTATTATGAGATTATTCAGTATTACTAACCAAAATAAAATTACTAAATGTACGTAAATTAAACTTTTCTATTAATATACAACACAATCGTGTATTTTTACAGAGTCAGAATAAAAGGTCACAGAACCACAAACCTCTAGGTAGATGTACATGCATTAGCATTCGTATAAGCACATGTATTTGGTGGCTTTGCTGGAGTAACAAACTACCTCAAAATCTCAGTGTTATATGAAAGAAAGTTATGTTTCTTATTCATATTGCATGTAGGCTTCAGGCCACCTGAGGGTCTCCTCCCATTGTGCGCTGCTCTATCAATCTTCTCAGCTAGATTTCCAGGCTAAAGAAGCAGCCTCTATTTGGAAAGCACCCTTCTCAGAGCAGGAAGCAGAAGCAAGATTACCATGTCATCCTATTTAAAGCTTCTGCTCCAACATGGCTTATATCATATTCACTCAAATTGCACTGTATCGGGGGAACCCGCCCCCGATGGTTAACATGGGTTCTTTTCTATTTCCTAGGTGTCTCGGCTGGTTTGAGAAATAAAGGGAAAGAGCACAAGAGAGAGAAATTTAAAGCTGGGTGTCCAGGGGAGACATCACATGTCGGCAGTTTCCGTGATGTTCCCCGAGCCGTAAAACCAGCAAGTTTTTATTAGCGATTTTCAAAAGAGGAGGGAGTGCACAAATAGGGTGTGGGTCACAGAGATCACATATTTCACAAGGTAATAAAATATCACAAAGCAAATGGAGGCAGGGCGAGATCACAGGACCACCTGATGGGGCGAAATTAAAATTGTTAATGAAGTTTCAGGCATGCATTGTCATTGATAACATCTTATCAGGAAACAGTGTTTGAGAGCAGACAACCTGTCTGACCAAAATTTATTAAGTGGGAATTTCCTTGTCCTAATGAGCCTGGGAGCACTACAGGAGACCTGGGCTTATTTCATCCCTTCGGTTTCTACCATAAAAGGCGGTTGCCTTAAGGGCAGTCTTAAGCGGGCCGTCTATAGATCTACCCTCAGGGCGCATTCTCTTTCTCAGGGATGTTCCTTGCTGAGAAAAAGAATTCGGTGATATTTCTCCTATTTGCCTTTGAAAGAAGAGAAATATGTTTCTGTTCTATCTGGCTCACTGGCAACCAGAAGTTTTATCTCTCTTGTTCCTTGAACACTGCTGTTATCCTGTTCTTTTTTCAAGATGCCCAGGTTTCATATTGTTCAAACACACATGCTCTACAAACAATTTGTGCAGTTAAGGCAATCATCACAGGGTCCTGAGGCGACATATATCCTCCTCATCTTACAAAGAAGATGACGGGATTAAGAGATTAAAGTAAAGACAGGTATACGAATTGACTGGGGTATTGACTGGGGAAGTGATAAGTGTCCATGAAATCTTCACAATTTATGTTCAGAGATTGCAGTAAACACAGGCATAAGAAATTATAGAAATATTAATTGGGGGAACTAATAAATGTCCACGAAATCTTCACAATTTATATTCTTCTGCCGTGGCTTCAGCCGGTCCCTCTGTTCAGGGTCCCTGACTTCCCGTAATAGCACTAGACAAATTTAAGAATAGGACAGGAAAGTTCATGTCATCTACACAGCTGTACTGCCAATTATAAGGCAAACACAAGGATCTATAAGTGCTTACAAATAGGAGAATCAATGATTTTGAACAAAATCATTTTGAACCTGACAAAACAGACATGTCCTGTTTTTACCTAGCTGCTTTCTAATACACTGCTGTGGCTTAAGGGTAGTACCCAGGCTTTCACTGCAATTTTAGATCACTAATGTAAGAATTGATCTTCAAGTTGTAGATTCAAGGAGGGAAAATTTCTCCTTTACCCTCTGAAGATGTAGTGAAAATGAATTTATGATAGTCAGATTAATAGAAAAAGGCATACAAAATTGATCTAACAGGCAAGGGAGAAATATCATGGGAGAGTGAGTGCTCAATTTTTTTAAAAAAAGAGAAAACCAAATTCTAATTTTGTTTCAGTGTAATTTTTATATTAAGGCTCAATATTAAAACCCTTTAATAAATTCATTTAGCTTGAGTTTGTTTAACCATATAAGATTTTCTTTTACTCTCTTTTATTTTTCCAACTTTTCATATTCATTTAGTTTTACCTACAACAATTTTTCTCCACTTGTTCATTTTGTAACAATATTTAAGTATACTCTACACTAAAAAAAAATGATTTTCCTTAAACAAAATCCATATCTTCATGCATTCCTTATAGCCTTCCTCACCTTACAAAAACACATCCTTGTAAACTGTATGTACAAAATTGTTTTTCTTATTTTTAGTAGTTTTAATTAACTACATTAATTAAAGCTTCAATTTTTAGCAACTGTAAACCAACAATAAAATTATGAACACTGTTTTATAATTTATAAAAATGTGTCTTTCTTAATGGAACAATATTTTTTAAAAAATTGGAACAGAACATATTTACTAACAGATCTAAATCTATTTTGTTTCTCTGTAATAAGAAACCAAAAGTAGATAAACTTAAATCTCCTGTTAATGTTTTAGTATTGTATATTACTTAGAAATAATCTAGAAATGTGATGAATATCTATCGTTAACTTAGCAAAACTAGAAGGGTATATTGCTAAAGTGACTTGGGAAATCTTTTAAGTAAATATAAGTATGATTATCCATGAAAAAAGTATATTTACCAACTTATATCCCATTTATATCTCTTTGATTTATTAATCCTTCAAAATTAGTCTTGGAAATTTTTTACTTTATTTTATTTCATTTATTTTTTTATTTCAATCATTTTGAGTAAAAGTGATTTTGGGTTACATGGATGAATTGTATAATGGTGAAGCCTGAGAGTTTAGTGCACCAATCACCCAATGTACTATATACATCATATCCAATATGTAGTTTTTTAATCCCTCAGCCCCTTCCTACCCTCCTGACTTTTGAGTCTTCAATGTCCACTATGCCACTCTGCATGCCTTTGCAGACCCACATCTTAGCTCTCACTTATAAGTGAGAACATATAAGTTTTCCATTCCTAAGTTGCTTCTCTTAGAACAATGGCCTCTAGCTCTATCCAAGTTGCTGCAAAAGACAATATTTCATTCTTTTCTTACAGCTGAGTAGTATTCTATGTATCTATATAACAGGTTTTCTTAATTTCTTCCTTTATTTATTTATTTTCTTTGAGACAGAGTCTCTGTCACCAGGCTGGAGTGCAGTGGTATGATCTCGGCTCCCTGCAACCTCCTGGGTTCAAGGGAATCCCCTGCCTCAGCCTCATAAGTAGCTGAAACTACAGGTGCACACCACCATGCCCAGCTAATTTTCATATTTTTACTAGAGATCAGGTTTCACCATGTTGGCCAGGATGGTCTCAATCTCTTGACCTCGTGATCCGCTCGCCTTGGCCTCCCAAAGTGATGGGATCACAGGCGTGAGCAACCACACCCGGCCCACTTTTTATTTATCTACACTTTGGCTGATGGAAACTTAGGTAGTTCCATATCCTTCCAGTTGTAAATTGTGTTGTGATAAACATCCACATGCAGGCATTTATATATATATATGTATATAGACTTCTTTTTTGGGGGGTAGATACCCAGTAGTTGGATTGCTGGATTGAATGGTAGATCAATTTTTAGTTTTTTGAGAAATATTCACACTGTTTTCCATAGAGGTTGTACTAATTACATTCCCACCAACAGTATATAGGCATTCCCTTTTCACCATCCATGCCAACATATATTGTTTTTTTGATGTTTTAACGATGGCCACTCTGGATGGGGTAAGGTGTTATCTCATTGCAGTTTTAATTTGCATTTCCCTGATGACTAGATCTGAAGATGTAGTGATGTTGAATTCTTGTTCATATGTTTCTTGGTCATTGTGTATCTTCTTTTGAGAAGAAACTATTCATGTCATTTGCCCGCTTATTGATGCAATTTTATTTTATTTTATTTTATTTTTCTGGCTTGTTTGAGTTCCTTTTAGATTCTGGATATTAATCCTCTGTTGTATGCATATTTTGTAAATACTTTTTCCCATTCTTCTATATGTGGCTATCCAGTTTTCCCATATGTTTGAAAAATTTTATCAGACGTTAGACACAGTTTAGTCATCTTGTTTTTTTTCTATTAATTATTATATAGCACATGTATAACAGGTAGTTACCATCCAAACAAAAACTACTGAGGTGTTTTGCTGATAATTGAGAAGATAAAATGTTTCTACTAAACCAACAATCTTTAACTCATCTAATTTCCTAAGGATTTATTTAAGTCAAATAAACTTTGAAAAGTATTTGGGCTTAATTATTTAGTTCATACATGTTCATTTTATCTCTATGTCAATTTGGTACCATGTGGATAATATATAAACACATGTATAGAAATAAACATGTAGACACAATATGCAACACACATGCACGTGTGCATCCAAAAGCCAAATTAATTAGGTTGCTCAATACAAAAAAAGAGCAAAATTTCAGACCTGAGATGAGTCCATCTGTGTGTCTTGAGACTGTAAGGAAGGCAGAAATCCCCAGTAAAGAGGTCAGTGGTACATTTTTTTTGTGTTCCTCTGTAGGTCTCAAGGTCACTAGAAGTCTCCTTTCGATCACTTCTTGTGATACCCGAGGCTCTGATGTTTTCTCTCAGAAATTTTTTAGTCATTAACCTTCAGATAAAAGAAGTAGGGGCTGACAAAGGTGGCAAAAGGAAGGAGAAGCAGAAGTAAATGGAAGAATGGGTCTTAAAGTAACCAGTTTCAGGAGAGCTTAAGTTTCACAAAAAGGCCAATGAAGATCTAGTTAGCAGGAGTTCAAGAAAAAGAAGTCCAGCTGACTTAAAAGTAACTACCAGGAGAAACAGGATTCAAAAGGGAAAAATCAAAGGCCTTTAAAAAATATTACAGCCTGGATTTTAGCTTTTAATTAAGTGGCTTTTGGCCATAGAATGCTTAAAACATTTTATCATCAAACTTTAGCCAAGCAAAGAGCAAACTTTCCCATTTACCAGTTTTTTCCCCTGAAATTTGCACCTGGAAGGAGTTTTGGATGTTGGTAAGAATGAGTGGGCTTTGGAAGCAGCAGGCCTTCCCCTGGAACCAAGGGACTAGAGCGGGCTGTAAAAGGGGCAGCATCTTTCCCACTGCCTGGGAGGAACCTTCTGCTGACTTGCTCAGAGATTAGGCTCAGGGCAGAGGCAGGAGGCCTGTCTCTCTGGCCCAGTCTGTGGCTAGTCACAAGGGTCTCTCCTACCCACTCCTAAGAAAGACCACATAAAAATCTAATGAACAAAGATGAGAAAGACAGGGCAAAAAGAGCTTCCAGAGTAAGATGTCTGTTTTTGTCTCTACTGGTTCCTTTCTTTCTGAGTATATAGCTCCATGTTTACCTCGGGAGAGAAGGTTAAACAGACAAAAAAGTTTCTATCATGCTCTGAATATAAACCAAAGGAGTATATGAACAATGACCTATAAACCAAAACAAATATTCACATACAAGACCAAAGCCCAGAAGCCCTTTGTGATTTTAGCCAGTCTCCAAAGAAGAACAAACAAGATTCAGACCTCAAAACAGCCTAAAGGAAGGAAAGTTTTAGTAGGCACAGATGGGGTACAACACACATTTCTATCCAGCCATATCCTCAGGGATTCCAACCTTTGAGTTAGTCATCTGCACACAGCTGCCTGACAACCAATGTGCCCCTAATCAATGAAAAACAAAGAGATGAAGAGTTGGTAAGACAAACAGAAAAAGCAAAAGATTTTCATGGTATGAAAAGGATTACTAGTCAAATGGGTACCCCAAAGAGTCAAGAGTCACACAAATATAAATTCAAAAAGATTTTTACAAATAACTCCAATTAACTCTCATAAATGTTTCTCTCCTGAGTCAAACAAGTTTATATCTCTAAGGGACTTGTTCCCTGGCCAGGAATTGACCCCAGGCAAAAGCACTGATAGTGCAAATCTTAATCACTAGACCACAGGTTGAAGCATCTTGTAGCAAATCTCACAGAAAATTCAAAACAAGCAATTGGATCATTCCAAAAAAGAAATAAATTTACTTTAAATCTGATTTTTGCTTTTCAATCTTGCCAATGAATTTTTTGAAGTAGATACTGTATTTCTGTTGTAACTTTTTATAGATACACATCAAACAGCTATTTAAAAGAAAAATTTCTTTTAAATGCAGTCAATTTATTCCAACGATGACTCAAGCCAGTAAACCTTTCTCATAGAAAGGCCTGAGCAAATTACTGATATTGGTAATTTGTGTATTTTCACTTTTTTTCTCAGTCTTGCTAGATGTTTATCAATTTTATGAATCTTTTCAAATAATTGGTTCTCAGTTTTGCTAAATTTTCTACGTTTTAATATTTTCAAGCTCATTAATTGTCAAGCTCTGCTTTTACATTTATTATTCTCTTGCATTGTTTACTTGGGTTTATTTTGTCCTTTTTAAGGTTTTTTTTTGGTTTGGTTTTTGCTTTTGGCTTTTGTTTGCCTGGTTTTGCTTAGTATCTTTTTGATAAAGGAGCCAGGGTTTTTTGTTGTTGTTGTTGTTGGTTTGTTTTTTTTCCCTAGGTTTTTGATGAGGAAGCTTAATTATTGATTTGAAACTGCTTTTTTTACCTAATTTTTGAATTTGGTTCTATAAATTTTCTTAGCACTGCTTTAGCTGTGTCTAACATATTTTAATAAGCTTTATTTTCTTTCAATTAAATATTCTTTTTAAAATTTTTCTTGAGACTAACTTTTGACCCATGGATTATTTACAAATATACTATTTAGCTTCCAGATGTTTGGAGACTTTCGGCAATAATTCTCTTATTGATTTCTAATTTAATTCCATTGTGGTAAGCAAACACCTTCTGTATAATTTCAGTTAGTTTAAATTTTCAAGATTTATTTCATGCCCCTGGATACAACCATGTGATTCATGAGCACTTGAAAATGAGTGTATTTTTTCCTGTTGCTTCTTTAAAAATATCGAGTAAATACTGTTGGTTGATGGTATTGTTGAGTTCTTCTGTATCCTTACTAATTTCTGCCTAGTTTTTCTATAAATTTTTGAGAGAGGGGTGTTGAGATCTCCAAGTATAATAATGAATGTCTATTTTTTGTTTCAGTTCTGTCAGTTTCTGCCTCATGCAGCGGCTCTGTTGTTTTGCTTGGTGCATATACATTTAAGATTACTGTCTTTTTCATAGGCTTTAACTTTTATCAGTGCAGGGATCCTGCTGTCTTTCCAGTAATTTTCTATACACTGAAGACTACTTTGTCTATTATTAGTGTAGCCACTTCTGATTTCCTTCAGTTCTTTGCATGATATATGTATTTTTTAAATAGTTGGATCATTTTGCCAATTTTTGTCTTTTAATTGGTGTAACTACATTATTTACATTTAATGTAATTATTAATACGTTAAGCCCTCCATTTCATTTTTAGTTGCTGTTTGTTCTTTCAGCTTCTCATTTCTTTGTTTTCTTTTTCCTGCCTTTCTGTGATTCACTTGAAGTTTGTCAGAATTCTATTGAGATTTAGAAGTGCTTTTGTGTATATTAAAATACTATGGATTAACTATATATAAAACTTTATGTAGCTGTTTCAGCGGTTATTCTAGGTATTACATTGTGTGTGTGTTTTTGCGTGTGTGTGCATGTATGTGTGTGTGTATGGTGTTCTACCACAGTCTACTGGTGACATTATTTTATTATGCAAAAAATTATAATAATTATCTTTCTTTAGTTCTCTTTGCCCTCCCCTAGTTATAATATAGTTGTCTTAAATATTTCCTCTGCATATATTTATAGCCACATTTTACACTGTTATAATTTTTGCTTCAACTATCAAAAAAATTAGAAAGCTTGAGAAGAAGGAATTGCTATTATAAATTTTTCTTACCTTATTCTCTCCTCTTCACTGATCTTAAAGAGTTTCTTATTTTACAGTTTCTTAATGTTTAAAGAAGTGTTCTCTAGCCATTAATTTAGAATAGGTCTGAGACTAGACACATTCATTTTGTTTTATTTTCTCATTTTAGAATATCTTTACTTCCTCTTCATTCCTGAAGAATTTCTTTTTGCTGGGTATAGATTTCTGGGTTGACAATCACTTTCTTCCAGGCTGTGAAAAATATTCATCTAGCTTCCCAGCTTTTTCTCTAATTGTTATTTTTCTAAAGGTAATGTGTCATTTCTCTCTGGCCACTCTCAAGATATTTTGCCCTTAGTTTCCAAAAGTTTAATTACAATGTATTGTTGCCTGGATTTCTTTCTTTTTCTGATTTGTGTTCACTCATCTTCAATCTGTAGATTAAAGTCTTTTGAACAAATTTGAGAAGCTTTCAGTCATTATTTATTGGTACAGTTTTTCAGCCTTGTCCTCTTATCTTCTGGAACTCCAGTGGCATGGAAGTCAGATCATTTATGATAGTCACATGGTTTCTCAGGATTACCTCATTTTTTTAGTCTATCTTTTCTTTGTTGTACATATTGGGTAGCTTCTATTATTCTGTTTTCTAGCCAACTGATTATCTGCCCTATCCATATTGCTATTGAGCTCCTCCACTGTACTTTTTATTTTAAAAATTTTATCTTTCGGTTTTAAACTTATTTTATAACTTTTATTTCTCTATTGAGACTTTCTCTTTTCAGTTTGTTTTGAGTATTCATAATTGCTTATTAAAGTAGTTGTATGATAGCTGCTTTATAATCTTTGTCAGAAAATTTTAACATTTCTGTTATGTCAGTGTTGCCATCTTTTGATTGTCTTTTTTTCATTCAGTTTGAGATCTCACTGATTTTTGATATGACAAACCATTTTTAAAAGACAACTGGAAATTTTTGTGTCACAAAATTTTCAATCTTATTAAAACTTCTATTTTAGCTGGCTTTCTTTTATATAACTCTGATGAGGAAAAAGGAAGGCATCACCACAGAGGTAGAATTTCAGCTTGGTACTCAGCCTTCATTGACACAGAAGTTAGGTAAGTTTCCTCATTACTCCTAGACAGAAGTAGGGGATTTGACTCCCATTTTGTCTCCACTGACAGCAGTGGGGCTGCCCTTGTCACCACTGGGTGATGGTGAAAGATCATACTCTACATTAGGTCTCCTTGACACCACCCAGCTAGAGAATGAGAACATTATTGCCAGGCACAAGTAGAAATCCAGACTCCCACATTATATGCACTAACACGGTGAATGAGGAGCTCGTTACTGGCCAGCAGGGATTGCAATCTGGGCTTTCTACATGACCTTCAAAACCAGCCCAGCAGGGGCATTGGGATTTTGCTAATAGCGTTGAGTGGGTCCCTACTCAGCCTTTGCTGGTAGGATGGGGTCAGAG
This sequence comes from Colobus angolensis palliatus, assembly GCF_000951035.1. Taxonomy (NCBI): domain Eukaryota; kingdom Metazoa; phylum Chordata; class Mammalia; order Primates; family Cercopithecidae; genus Colobus; species Colobus angolensis. The sequence continues at coordinate 5,494,571 of NW_012114555.1, read as the reverse complement.
CTTTAGCTAGAATAGAGCAGGTTTTTTCCAAATTTTTTTGTCTTGCTAGGCTGCCGCTTTCTAATTCTTTGTCTAGGACTTTAATTGGAAAGTTTGACATCTGTGCAAGTTAGTGTTTTTAGTTCACTGGCTTCATTAGCTCTAGGTCAGGATATATGAGGCAAAAGGAAAACCCAGGTAACTGATCACCATGTTATTCTTTAGGTCCTAAGAATCTTGACCAATCAGCCATCTTCTCTTATATCTTTCAAAGATGTCTTATGTTTGTTTTACATATAAATATTCCAATATTTATATGTAAAAGTATTCTTAGTTGTATTTAGCATGATGATGAGGGAAGTATGTCTACTTCATCTTCTGGAAGCAGAAGTCAAATTAGAAAACTTTAAAAAAATGATTGCACTTATAATTGTTTATTTTTTTAAGTTGGTTTCCTTTTTTTCTGAAAACTCAATAGTCCAGTTCACGTGAAAGATTTCCCAGGAAATAACAGAATTACAAAAAGAATATTTGCTTCTGTGATTATACAAATGAATGCATTCAAAATGTGCTTAAAATACTGGCATCTGTTCAATCCCCAACTCCCAAAGTCCCAGGAGATGAATAATGTATGTGTGCTTTCAGTTAATATACAGGGGCAGTGCTTGAGCCAGACACATGTACCACAGTCTTGGGATAGAGGTTAAGACCGAGTAAAACATGGCAGTCACAGGTAGGCAGACAGACTTGGGAGGAGAACAGGCTTGCTAATAGTCTTTTAATTTCATTTCATCTCACTTCATCTTTACAGTAGCCCTAGGAGTCAGGTACTTTTAGTGATTTCAATCTTATAGAAGGGGAAAGAGAAGCTTAAGAATTAAACAATTTTTCCAAATTTTCAGAACTTCTAAGTAAAGGAGACATTGTTCAAAACTTGTGTGTCTGACTCTAATTAATCTCCAGACTCTTAACTATTAGAGATTAGAGATGCTCAGATACAATAACTCTAATATTAGTATTTCAGACTGGGGGATATAGCAATCATATTCAAGAGTTGTAATGATCTCTAATATCAGTTTAAATGATTCTGCTAAGGGAGGGATTCAAAAAGTAGCTGTGGGTTTTCAACAGATGTACTGAGCCTCAATAAGTGAGATTCTAGCACAAATACAGTGCAGTTATTTGCTGAGAAGCATGACAGAAGCATCAGAAAAAAACAAGCAAGGAGAGAAAAGCCTTAGTTTATGGACTAGGGTCAGAGTAAAAAATTCTGGACTTGTTTGAAAGAATGTCGTGGAGATGTAAGAAGTGGTCATGGAACTCACAGGGAGAGGGGAAGCCTGCCCAAGTGACTGTAACATTGACTAATAATCAATAATCATGTTGATAATGATGACTACCAGTTAATGAGTCCCTGCCATATGCCAAAAACTAGGCTAGATACTTAAATATGTTTCAGTAATTGCAACATACTACAGAAGCTTAGGCTCGAATTAAGTGCACTGGGTTTCCTTTATCATAATGGAATATCCTGAAAGGATATACTTGAGACTCCAGGAAAGAGCACCAAAGGCTTTAGAGTCCTTATTAGGAAAAACAACATTATAAGAAATTCATGAATAAGAGAATGGGCATTTTTTAAGTTTTCTTTTACTATTTTTGATTTTTTTCTTTTTTTGAGATGGAGTCTTGCTCTGTCACCCAGGTTGGAGTGCAGTGGTGTGATCTCGGCTCACTGCAAGCTCCACCTCCTGGGTTCACACATTCACCTGTCTCAGCCTCCCGAGTAGCTGGGACTACAGGTGCCCGCCACCACACCTGGCTAATTTTTTTTGTATTTTTAGTAGAGACAGGGTTTCACCGTCTTAGCCAGAATGGTCTCGATCTCCTAACCTTGTGATCTGCCTGCCTCGGCCTCCCAAAATGCTGGGATTACAGGCATGAGCCACCACACCCAGCCTTTATTTTTATTTTTTGGGGGTACACAGTTGGTATACATATTTATGGGGTACATAAAATATTTTGATATGGGCATGCAATGCACAATAGTCACATTGTAGAAAATGTGGTATCCATCCCTTTAAGCATTTATCCTTTGTGTTACAGAAAATCCAATTATACACTTTTAGTAATTTCTAAATGTATAATTAAATTATTATTGACCATAATCACCCTGATGTGCTATCAAATACTAGGTCTTATTCATTCTTTTTTTAAAATTTCAAAATATTTATTGAACAGAAATATAAACATAAGCCCCAAAGAAAACAATATGACAATGTTTATATGTAAAATGTAATTTTCCGCTAATTAATATATTTACTTTGTGTTCATGGCTTACAAAATGACTGATCTTTCCCTTCAATCCCTTTGTACTTTTGTGTATCTAGCAGAAAAGTTCTTAGTCTGGCTATGGGCACACAGAAACTTCCTATTGATGATTATGTTCAAAGGTTTATTTACTTTCCCCAGAATAAACTGGGGGACTGGCACTGTCTGGATCGATCACAGGAAAGATACTCAGGAAGCTCTGATCATCTTGCATTTCACATTTATGAGCAAAAAATGGACGCAGCAGCTCTCCAACAGACATTTTGTTGAATGTGTAGATATGGCACCCATCACTAACATCATAAAAAGAACCTCATACCTATATCCAGGAAAATCCCCACTCTGTGCAACTGGGGACTCACCCAGAGAATAGACACAGGCATAGTGCTGGCAGCAAAGACCTTTCCTTTGCTAGAACCCCCAGTCCAGAAGCCAAGTTTTGAAGAAATTACAATTCTTTATTACTTATTCATTCTTTCTAACTATTTTTTATACTCATTAACCACGTCCAGCTCACTCCCACGCCTATCTATCCCCACTACCCTTCCCAGCCTCTGGTAACCATGTTTCTACTCTCTATGTCCATGGGTTCAATTGTTTTAATTTTTAGGTTTTAATTTTTAGCTACAGTGTAGCTTAAGTCTGATGTGTCTCTGCTGAGTTTCTGTCTGGGAGATCTCTCCAGTGCTGAAAGTAGAGTGTCGAAGTCTCCAGCTTGTATTGAGGTCTATTGCTCTCTTTCGCTCTAATAATATTGCTGTATATGTCTAGAAGCTCCAGGGTTAAATGCATATATGTTTATAATTGTTTTGTTCTCTTGCAGAATTCACCACTTTATCATTATATAATGACCTTCTTGTCTCTTATTAACCATCACCCGGTTAGCATCTGTGTTCACTCAAGGCCCTAGGGCTCTACAAGCAGCAGGTAGTGAAGCCAATTAGGTTTGTGTCTTTTCCTTCAGTACAGTGAGTTCTTCCAGGCGCTAGGCAGGTCCAGAAATGTTGTCTAGGAGCCAGGGATCGAAGTCAAAAACTTTAGAAATTTACCTGACATTCTCTTTTCCCGTGGCTAAGCTGGCATTCAAACCACAATATAAAGCCCTTCGACTCATCCTTCTCCTTTCCACAGGCAGAAGAGCCTCTCCAGTGAAGGAGTGTAGCCTTCTTCAGCTACATGGTGACATGGAGCCCACCATGAGGATCCTGGATGCTCGGCTGCCTCTGATCTGAGGAGCTGACACAGAAATAACTTCCATTGCTCAGAGATGACTCTTCACAAGGCCAGAGTTGGTACTGCTCTCCAAATACCAACTCAAGGCCATTTGAGAACTCCTGCTGTGGAGAAGATGAGGTTTCTCCAGTGAAGAAGCTTTCTCCGGTGGTGTGGTCACCACCACCACCGGCCCAAAGCAGGTTCTGCCAGGCCACTGCCCATATTCACTTAAAGCCCAAGGGCTCTTCAGTCAGCTTGTGGTGAATGCTACCAGGCCTAGGACTCACCCTTCTAACCCAGGGCATGAATGTCCAAGAACTTAGGCCTAGACTTAGAGACCCCAAGAGCCTGCCTGTTGCTCTACCCCACTGTGGCTGATCTGGTGTCCATGGTGCAAGACAAAGTCATCTTTACTTCCTCCTCTGCTTTTCTCAAACAGAAGGAGTCTTTCACCATAGCCACCACAGCTGGGAATGTGCTGGGTCACACCCAAAGAGAACATGTCTCAGAACCCAAGCCCACGGTGTACTATTTGGGTATCACCACTGGTTATTCAGGGTCCAAGGGCTCTTTAGTCAGCAGGTGATGAATCCTGCCAAAGCTGAGTCCTTCTCTTCAAGGTAACAGGTCCCCTTTTGGCCCAGTGTGTGTCTAGAAATGTCATCTGGGAGCCAGGTTTTGGAATGGGGGCCTCAGAGAATGGGCATTTTATCCACCTCCTGTCCCAAGTTAGGACTGGTCCAGAACACAGGCTGCAGCTAAAGCTGCCATTGAACAGATCAGTGACCTATAAGGATTAGAAATAAAGAGCTGAGGCATGAAGATTCACCTTCACTAGGGATACACAGATTCTTCCAAATCCAAGAGGTGAAAATCAATAAAAGAGAGTATCCCTGTAATCCATCCACTTATCAACCATTAATTCGTCAATTGTTGACTGTCTGATCTATGCTTGGACTGATGCTATGTCCTCAGGATATAGAAAAGAACAAAGCAAGCCTGATTTCTCCCTTTATTGAGCTTACTAACACCAGAGCCTGCATAACACTATTGATTGATTGGTTAATCTCAGAAAATACTTGACATAGTGGATTGGCTGCTTAAATATGGAGGTGTCCCTTGCAACAAGGGGTATAATACAATTGTGTAGCAGAGAGACAAAACCTAGCCTAGGGGAACATTTAGCCTTTCCAGAGGAAGCGACATTTAAACGGATGCCTTGATTTTGAATGGCGTGAGCAGGGTCAGAGTTCAGAAAGTACCAGTCAGAGTGAATAGCCTGTGCAAAAGCCCTGAATATGGGAGTGGCCCTGCACACTGCAAAAGTCAAAAGAAGGTGGCTGCTCAGCCCTGTGACAACAGAGGCAGGAGAGAATTATATTAGAGGGGAACACGGAGACGGGCTGGTGGGCAGCATAGGAAGTGTCTGTGAAGTGGCCAGTTCAGTTTAGTTACTTTATGGGTGATGAGAACCTCTCTAACTCTCTGCTGCCTTTTCTGTCTTTATACTAAGCACAAAGAGCGAGGATGTGAAAGGTCCTCGTCTTTATATCTTGAAAACCTCATCTTCTCCACAGCAGGCATTCTCAAATGGCCTCGAGTTGGTATTTGGAGAGCAGTACCAACTCTGGCCTTGTGAAGAGTCATCTCTGAGCAATGGAAGTTATTTCTGTGTCAGCTCCTCAGATCAGAGGCAGCCGAGCATCCAGGATCCTCATGGCGGGCTCCATGTCACCATGCAGCTGAAGAAAAGGGACTTGGAACTCTGCCAGCTACAAGCTCTAGTACTGAGGAGCTAAAGGGTGTGTTTTAAGCTACTTCAAAACCTATGATTCTTTTTTCTCTTTGAAGCTCATTATGGCAGTGAGCCAACTATTAGGAATCCCACTGAAGTCTAATGCCAAAAAGCAGTATAAAGGTATAATTTTTACCCCATTCAAGCATCCTACTTTGCTGAAACCCATCTCATTGTAAAACTACAGAATAGCTTATTTCATGTATTCTTTCCCCCACTTATAAGTGAAATGATTTTAGCAAAATTTTTATTTGTGTATTTACGTACAAGGATGGGTATCACACCTTTGATTGAGTAAATACTGACAGTATGCAGCTAGAATAATTAAGTACACAGGCTTATTTTTTTATTTCATAAATATTTAAAGATACCAACTATCAGTGAGGCCCATTTCTAGGTGCTAGAGATGCAGTAGAGAAGAGATTCACAAAGTTACTTTTTGTGTAGGGCTTATAGTCTACAGTTGAGGCAATACATAGGTACCAAAAAAAAGGAAATAAAGATAGAGGCAGAGAAAAGAAAAAAAAAAGAAAGGATGAAAGGAAGGAAAGGAGGGAAGAAGGAAGTGAGGGAAGACATTTCAGGCAGTGATAACTAGGAGAAAAATTAAAAGGATAGTGTGAATAAACCATACTTGGACATGTGTTCTGATTAATTACTACTATGTAACACACCACTCCAAAATTTAGTGGCTTAACACAACATTGTGTTTTGTTTACAGTTGTTGTGGGTTGAGAATTCTGGAAAGATTCAGCTGATGGTGTGTCTATGATCCACACAGCAGCAACTGGGGCAGGAAGATTCACTTCCAAAAACCATTCACATGTCTAGCACCTCGGAGTCTCTCAGGGTGTTTCTCTCTCTCTCTGTCTCTCTCTATATATTCACATGGCATTTTATCCTTAAAAGCTGCTCCACATGGCTTGTGTTTCTCAAAGTATGGCAGTTAAGGGGATTCATACTTGTAGTTATGTGGCAACTTGCTTCTAAATGTGAGTAAAATTCGCCAACTTCTTATGGCCAGAGCCTAGAAACTGACTCAACACTTCTACCATATTCTCTTGGTGTGAGCAGTCACAGAACCCACCCAGACTCAAGAAGATGCTATATAAACTCTACCTCTCCAACGGAGAGGTACCAAAGCATGCGTTGCTATCCTTAATCCACCGCAGGGTCTCCAGCATAATGTGGAGTGATCAAGGATGGCTTTCTACCTAGGCAGCATTTGAACTGAGTCCTGAATGGCAAAAAGAAACTAAAATGCTTACTTCTGACAGCAGACTATACCAGGCAGAAATAATAGCAAGTACCAAAACCCTAAAGCATCAAAAATTGATATACTTAAAAGGGGCAAAAGCTATATAGCAGATAGGGCTTGGTGACTGAGAGGGAGATTTTAAGGAGATGAGGGAGGAAAAGTAGTCAATAGACCCTGAACTGAAATTCATATACTATTCTTAGTGTGAGGGAAGACATTGGAAACTTTTGAAATTTGTGTGAACTAATTTACATATTTAAAGGATTATAGAGGTTCAAGAATAGCAGTTGGAAGAGCAGTAAGGGAACTATTACAGTAATCCAATTAGATGATAATGTCTTGGACTAGGTTGGTTCCAGTGGAGATGGATTTGAGATGAATGTAGGTATAAGTATAGATATAGGTATAAATAAATTAAACATGGGTAAAGGTGTAGGTGCATATGTAGGTATAGGTACAGACATATATATGTAGATATAGTACAAAGATAGGGGTATGTTGCTATAGATGTAAATAGAAACAGAAATTTAGATATAGATATGCAGAGAGAAATAGACACAGTTATAGAATTCAAGAGAAGGTATATAGATAGAGATAAAGATATACTGTCATTCCTTGGTATAATCAGAGGATTGGTTCCAGAACACCCACATATACCCAAATCTGCATATACTTAAGTCCTGCAGTTGGTCCTGAGGAATCTGTATATAGGAAGTTTTGCATCCAGGAAATATTGTATTTTTGATCCATTTTGGTTGAAAAAAAATTCATGTATAAGTGGACCTGCACAGTTAAAACCCATCCTCTTCAAGGGTTAACTACACAAATATAGATTTAGATAAAAATAGATCTAGATATCAATATAGAAATTGATATATGTATTTAGGCAGAGGTGGAGACACAAGAACAAGGAGAGATATTTGAGATGGAGACAACAGAATTTGCTAAAGGATTAGTAAAGGGGTGAATACATAAAACAACTCAAGGATAATGTGAGCAACTGGAGGCAGAGCATTGCTGTACTTTGAGTTAAGGGAGACAGATTTATGGATATTATTCCATAAAGAGGTAAAATAAGCCCAAGGAAACTTCTGAAATCTGCAATACTTGAGGGGAAAATGTCTCAAGTTCTGTAGGTACCTACTGATTTTTTTTTTTTCTTTTTCTTTCTCAGATGAGCAGTCTCCCTTGCCTCTATATTTTATCATAGCAGCTCTCACCTCTGAAATATTGTAATGGGCAAAGCATCATAAATTTTGGAGAGAAACAGGCCTATATTTAAACCCCATTTCTGCAACACATAAGCTGTGGACTGTGGGTAAATTCACTCACTTCTTTAAGCTTAAGTTTCTTCAACTACAAAATGGCAATAACTTTTCCTGTCTTATAGGACTGCTATGAAAATTAAAGGTAAAAAATGTGTATGATTAATTTAGCACCATATCTAGAAATTAGTAGGGCTCAAGAAATGTTACCATCATTTTTCTTATACTCTTGAACTTTTCAAAATCCTACTTGTTCTTCAAGCCCCAACCTTTCTCAGCTGCTTTATGAAACTTTTTCAATCATCTCCATTCCTCATTGCATTATTCCAAAATTATTTTCATTGAGCTAATGCAATTCCTCAATCAAACTGTAATTTTCTTGAAGGTAGTGATTCACTCTTCAATATCATCCTTTTTCTATAACATGCAGCCCAAAGCTGAACATTCCATAAGTACTCTATAAATCCCTATTGATTGTTTTCTATTTCTTTCTTTTTAGTGAATTGATTAGTTCTCCACCAAAATATTGAAGGTCCAATGCAAAATTGACTCTAAAATATATTTAATATATAGAGTTCAATGGGTTTTCTTAACTAATATGACAAGGACTTTTAAAATAATTTTTTTGATTTTCTTATTCTTTTCAGGTGATTACCATACTAAACATAATCTTATAGATGTAAAAATGAAGACCTCTGTAATGAATGATTTTTTCTATTAAGTTTTCTGAAAGCTAGACAATCAACATCTACAAATTACATTGATGTGTCATAGTATTAAATGAATTGTATTAAATTAGAACATTTGTGAATATTAAAAAATTTGTTCAATACTCTTGATATAAAATTTACCTCTAAAAATCAAACCTCCTGAGAAAGACATTGTATATTGCATTTGAAAATGTATTTGTGAAAAATAGTTTGTTTTATTAAAAATGGGAGTACTGGGCAAAGTTACATATTAAAATAACATCTTGTGCTCCTCTCTAACCATGAAAATGTTCTCTTTCTCACACAGCCTATAAAGGCATGCTCACCAAAGTTGGTGTTCTTCCTCTCACTAGAAAACTTACCACCATTCAGAATGAAGCTTTGTTTCCAATTCTGGTTATATGTAAGCAATGATATCTTTGTCAAATCTCTTTAATGTGAAGATAGTTTCTCTTCTGGTAGAGTCGTTTTATTGTTTTTATTTTGGTTTTGTTTTTTTAGACAGGGTCTTGCTCTGTTGCCCAGACTAGAGTACAGTGGCGTGATTCACAGCTGACTATAGCCTCTACTTTGCAGGCACAAGCAATCCTTCCACCTCAGCCTCCTGAGTAAATGGAACTACAGGTGCACCCACAACACCAGGCTAATTTTTTTTTTCTGTGTTTTTTTAGAGACAAGATCTGTTGCCCAGGCTGATCAGGGACCTCTAAGCTTAACTAATCCTCCCACCTCAGCCTCCTAAAATGCTGGCATTATAAGCATGAGCCACCACACCTGGCCTCTTCTGGTAGAAACTTTACAATGTGTTTGTAAAATTACTTATCTTTGATTTAGGAATATCTGTTTTCCGGAAATATTTGTTTTATTTCATTATTGTCTTTCCAGTAACTTATTGATCTTAGTATTCAGTGACTTTCTACATGGAATACTTTTATAAAATAATAATATTTATTTTAATAACTTAAAATCATGTAAGATATTTCAAATAATGAATAGACTAATATTCCCTTAGTGCACTGTGCAAATCCTTTTGTTGGCATATTCTTCTTATCAAAATCACAAATAGAGTGTTCTATAACAAACACTACACACAACCACACACACAAAAAAATTATAAAATAAGAAATATTGAGAGTGGCCAAGATGGCCAGCTAGAAGCAACTAGTGTGTGTGGCTGTCATGGAGAGGAATGGAAGGAGTGAGTAGATACAATACCTTCAACTGAAACATCCAGGTACTAACATTGGGACTAATCAAAGAAACAATTTGACACATGGAAAACGAAGAAAAGCAAGACAGGAGGACAGCCCACCCAGGAGCAACACGGAGCCAGGACAACCTCCCCTACCAAGGGAAACAGTGAGTGAGTGTGTGACCTGGGAAACCCCACTTCTCCCACAGATCTTTGCAACCCTCAGGTCAGGAGATCTTGTGAACCCACTCCACCAGGGCCTTCAGTCGGACAAACAGAGCTACACATATTTTTGGCACTCATGGAGACTCTAGGACCTTAGATACCTGGGCTTTGGGCTTCCTGGCAAAAGTAACTGCAACTCCAGCAAAGTGGGAGGTTACACCCCTGCATATAACCCAAGGAAAGAGGCTGAATCCAGAGAGCTCAGCAGTGACAGCCTGCAGGCCTCACTTCCATGGCACCTCACAGAATAAGACCCACTGACTTGATATTCCAGCCAGTCACCAGAGCAGCCTTGCACTTCCCAAAAAGGAGCTCCTGGCGGGAAGGGCAGGTGACCATCTTTGCTCTTTGGGCACCTTAGCCTTTCCAGCCTTCAGGCTTTGGAGAATCTGAGCTTACCAAGGGTAGAAGGGATCCTCAAGCACAGCACAACTGCTCTACCAGAATGTGGCCAGACTGCTGCTTCAAGCAGGTGCTGGATCACCGAGTGAGACCTTCCAAAAGGGGCCTCCAGCCACCCCTGCCCGTGTTCCCCAGCTGACAGAGATTTGAATCCTCCCTGAGACAGTGCTCCCAGAGGGAGGGGTGGGCTGCCATCTTTCCCATTTGGGCAACTTAGGCCTTCTAATATTCAGGCTTCAGAGCATCCAAGGTAACTGCAGGCTGAAGTGGACCCCCAGCACAGCATAAATGCTCTACGAAAATGTGGCCAGACTGCTTTGTTAAGCAGGTCAGTGATCCCAATTTTCCTCACTGGGCAGGACTTCCCAACTGGGGTCTCCAGCCACCTGCTACAGGTGCATTTGAGCCAGCAACAGGCCCATACCTCACCTCCCTGGGATGAAGCTCCCAGAGAGAGTGTCAGGCCCCCATCTTTGTTGTTTCTCAGGCTTCACTGATGATACCTCCAGGTGCTGGGAAATCTGAGGCAACTAGGGACTGCAGCGGGCTCCCAGCATACCACAGCAGCCCCACAGAAAAGTGACCAGACTGCTAGCTGGGTCCTTGTTCCCATATCTCCTCAATGGGCAGGTCCTCCAGGCCTGGGCCCCAGCCACCTGCCACCAGAGCTATTGAGCTAGTACCAATTCGCCAACTCCCTGGACAGAGCCTCCAGGGGCAACTGAAATTCTCTTTGCCACTGCTTCTGCAGTGGAACTGCCCTTACCCTTGCACTAACAAAATAGCAAAGATCTTAAATGCCTTATCCACACCTCCAACAAACTGCAGTCTAACCAAGTAGAGGAGGCCAGTCTGTCTCCCAAGGGTCCCACATATCCCCCACTGCTTGTCACCAGACAGAGAACTCCTGCTCAGACCCTCCACCCAGGATTGATTGCACTAAGCAATTCCTGTTCTGCATCTCTCTGGAGTGGAGCCCCCAGGAGACAAGCAAACCACTACTGACCATAATCATTACTAAGGTCCCTCCCTCTGCTGCCTCCAAGTTGGGGAAGGAACATAAGCACTGAGATCTCTCCAGAGCTGCAGTGGGCAACCCAGGAGTGTCAAGTCATGATCTACTGCCAGCACTCAAGGTAGGAAGGAATGCATGCTTTCAGAACATTGAGAGGGAACATGGCTGCAACTGTGAGGAAACATAAGGGAACCACACAACTGAGCAAGAGTCTACCAACTCACCAATAAGCCTAAGTGCCACCTGCTGGATCATACCCCAAAACTTCAACACCAAAAATACCATGCTAATTTACCCCCCTCTGAAACCAGAGACAGTTAGCTTCAAATAAAGACCCTGCACAAAGCATTGGCCAGGTGAAAACATCCAGAAAATAAGTTGATTGACTATAATCAACCTGCACTGTAGTTAAAGAAACACCCATGCTCCGTTCTCCAACAAGTTCTTAACCAGGCTGAACTGGCTGGAATGACAGAAATAGAATTCAGAATATGAATAGAAGCAAAGATCACTGAGATTCAGTAGGATGGCAAAACCCAATCCAAGAGAAATAAGAATCACAATAAATAATACAGGAGCTGAAGGATGAAAACAGTGGTAAAAAAGAAAAAAGAAGAATAAAAGAGCATGACAGCTGAATAACACAATACAGATAACACAATACAGGATAACACAGTACAGAGTAACACAATACACCTAACGCAATACAAGAATAACACAGTACAAGAGCTGAATAGCACAATACAAGAATTTTTGCAATCACAAGTATTAATGAAAGAATAAACCAAGCTGAGGAAAGAATCTCAGAGCTTGAAGACTGGTTCCCTGAAATAAGACAGTCAGACAAAAATAAAGAAAAAAAGAAACAAACAAAACCTCCAAAAAGTATCAGATTGTGTAAAAAGGCCAAATCTTTGAATCATTGGCATTCCTGAAAAAGAAGGGAAGAAAGCAAACAACTTGGAAAATATATTTCAGGATATTGTCCATGAAAACTTTCCCATCCTTGCTGGAGAGGCCAACAGTCAAATTTAGAAAATACAGAGAACCCCTCCAAGATCTATGCAAGAACATCCCCAAGACACATAATTGTCAGATTTTCCAAGATGGACATGAAAGAAAGAATGTTAGAGGCAACTAGAGAGAAAGCGTGAGTCACCTACAAAGGGAACCCCATCTGGCTAACAGTGCACCTCTCAGCTGAAACCCAACAGGCCAGAAGAAATTGAGGGCTAATATTCAACATTCCTTAAAAAAAAAACATCAACCAAGAATTTCACACCAAAAACAAGCAATTGGGAAAAGACTCCCTATTCAATAAATTATGTTGGGATAACTGTCTTGCCATATTCAGAAGATTGAAGCTGGACCCCTCCTTACATCATATACAAAAATCAACTTAAGATGTGTTAAAAACTTCAAAGTAGAACCCAAAACTAAAAAAAAAAAAAAAACCCTAGAAGATAACCTAGGAACTACCTTCCTAGACATAGGAATGGGCAAAGATTTCATGACAAAGACACAAAAAGCAATTGCAACAGAAGCAAAAATTGACAAGTGGGATCTAATTAAACTTAAAAACTTCTGCACAGCAAAATAAACTATTAACAGAGTAAACAGACAACCTACAGAATGAGAGAATAGTTTTTGCAAACTATGTATCTGATGCATATCTAATATCCAGCATCTATAAGAAGCTTTAACAAATTTACAAGAGAAAAACAAACAACCACAATAAAAAGTGGGCAAAGAACATGAACAGACACTTCTCAAAAGAAGACATTTATGCAGCCAACAGACACATGAAAAAATGCTCATCATCACTCGCCATCAGAGAAATGCAAATCAAAACCACAATGAGATACCATCTCACACCAGTCAGAATGGCTATTAGAAAATCAAAAAATAACAAATGCTGGTGAGGTTGTGGAGAAAAGGGAACACTTATACACTTTTGGTGGTTCCATAAGTTAGTTCTACCATTGTGGAAAGCAGTATCATGATTCCTCAAAGAGCTAAAAGCAGAACTACCATTTAACCCAGCAATCCCATTACTGGATATATACCCAGAGGAATATAAATCATTCTACCATAAAGACACATGTTCATACAACACTAAATCAACCTAAATGTCCATCAATGACAGATTGAATAAAGAAAATATGGCACATATACACTATGAAATACTATGCAACCATAAAAAAGGAGATCATGTCTTTTGTGGGAACATGGATAGAGCTAAAGGCTATTATCCTTAGCGAACTAATGCAGGGACAGAACCCAAATAACACATGATCTCACTTACAAGTGATAGCTAAATAATAAGAACTTATAAACGCAAAGCGGGAAACGACAGATACAGGGTCTACCTGAAGGTGGAGGATGGAAGAAGGAAGAGAAGCAGAAAATACAATGAATGGGTGCTAGGCTTCATATCTGGGTGATAAGATAATCTGTACAACAAACCCCCATGATATATGTTTACCTGTGTAACAAACCTTCACATATACCCCCAAACCTAAAATACATGTTAAAAAAAGAAATACCAAAAAAGGAACAAAAAATATTAAGCAAAAAGTTTATTTCCCTAGTACTACTATAAAAAGGATTATCGATGTGTAACCTCTTAATGAATGCCAGAGTATGTGCTGTTTCACTATTGAAACATTGACACAATAATCTATGACCCAAACGGATGATTTAGTAAGTAAATAAAGTACTCAAAAATGTTCAAGTCTTTTATTTGATATTTTTTCATCTATACCAAGTACAGGTGAAATAAAAAGTTTAACATTGGAAAATCCAACATTTTTTAGCTTGTCACATGGTATATTCTCATCTTTCATTTTCAATATTACCTCCATACTCAGACTTTCTCAGGCTATTTGAAGTACAACTCCCTGTGTATCTCACAGGCATTTTATTTTTTTCAAAATGCTTACTACAATGTGTGATTATCCTACTTGTGTGTTTAGGCATTTGTTGTCTGTCTTCCTCATTAGAATAGGAACTTCATAAGAACAGGGAATGTGTTTGTCTTAAACATCACTCTGTTGCTAGTGCTGGTGAAACGACTGGCTCATAGGAGATGCTCAACTCATTTCCTGCATGTATGAGTAAGTTTTGCACTTACCCCATGGAAATATAGTGAGTGATAAGTTTATATGACCCTACCATCAGCTTCTAACAATGTGATTGTAAATTCTTTCTTTTCATTGTATTCTCTTTTTACTTCTCCGTCACTCTTTGTCTAATGCATAATAAAAACATGCCCTTTGGAGTCAGATAATCCTAGGTTTGAATCCCATTTTGACAAGATTATTCTTTAACTCATCCAGTATTAAAATGCCAGGCATGATGTTAGATATTGTGGACTGCTAAAGAGTGACAGTTTGTAAAGTAAAAAATGGGCAACTACCAGACTATAAAGAGAGTAATATACGATTATTTATCAAATTTGCTTGTTCACTAGGATCCAGGGGGCTTGTTAAAATGTATAGAATTATAGCAATTCATGCTCTCCCAGAACCACTGAAGTTAACTTTCCAGGTGTGACACTTAGAAATTTGGATACTAGCAAGAATATATTTTCTTGTTATGATTAAGCAAGTTTAGAGAACATTAGCATATTGCAAACTAAAGATTTAACCTGAAAAATCAAAAAAAGCAATAAAAACATTTAAGCTGGGAGGAATCTTTTGTAAGGATTTTCTGGTGGTCGAATGTAGCAGTCAGTATAGAGGAGGCAATTATTTGTATGATGTTAGCTAGAAAAATGGATTCGGGTTTGGCCAATGCTTATATTTATGGGCTGCAGCTTCTGTTTGAGAAAAAACAAGTGAATAATGGTGCCCTTCACTGAAGAAGGATTTAGAGGTAGAGGAGAAAATTAAGAGTTGAGAGATGTGCACGTGTGAAATTAGTGAAGCTTAGAGCTGAGGGCTCAGTCCATAGAAGGATTATGAGTTTAACTTGGGATACATCAATCTGAGGTACCTATGGTTCATTCAGTTCCAGTCAGGGTTCTAGGTGGAGTTTTGGGTTAGACATATTGATATGGGAATAGTCAACATAGAGATAACGATTGAAGTCATTGAAGTAAATTAGATTGGAGTTGGTGGCTACATAGACAAAGAAAAGAGAAAAAGCATGATGTTAGGTATCTGTGGAATTCCAATATTTAAAGTACAGACACAGGGAGAAAGATTCACAAAAGAAACTAGGAAGCATTGCCCAAAGAGGTAGGAGAAAATCCAGGGATGAATGATGTTATGGAATAACCCAGAAAGGATTTCCAAAAGAAAAAAAGATCACAGTATTAAAGTTTGGCTAATCCAAGTAATATTGGAACTCAAAATATTCATTGAGTTTATAAATAAGGAAATCACTAATGACATTTGCTGGTGAACTTTCAATAGATAGATGACAATAGAAATCTAATTGGAATGAGCTGCAATATATGTGAAATAAAGTTAAAGAGATCTTCAGAATCCCATCTATAAAACAGATATAATCATACCTTCTTTGAAGAACAGATGTAAAGCTTAAATAAGATCACTGACTTCTGACACAATATCAAGCATCCAGTAGCTACTCAAAATATTTCGATGGATTTTTTTTCAAAATTATCATTACAAGGCCAGAAATTCCATAATAATTCAGTAGAATTTAATTCAATTTATGTAGGCTAAAAGCAAAGATGGCATTAACTTATATGGTGAAGATAGCAACTCATTTTCATAATTATTTTACTAATGATGAGGACGTAGGACAACCTTTTGAGCACATACAGTTTATAAAATTTATCTAGATAAAAATGTGCTGAAGCCCTATCAAAAATAAGTAAAGTGTACATTGATATGTTGTGGTCAAAATGAAGCACTTAAAACTCTATGTATGCAAAGACAGATATAATCTAATAAACTTACATTCATAAATCAATTTTACACTCCAATCCAGAATAATACTTATATACTATATTGTGAGTGGCAGAGACCAAGGGAGCATGAATAGGAACTGTGTGAAACATTATCGTTAGATAATTAATTCATTTTTAATCTTAGTTTTGAGTGAATTCTGTAAGTGAAACAAATGTCATTAGAAATGTCACATAGCTTCCTAAACTTTACCATAACTACTAAGCAGAAGATTCTCATTCCTCTTTTGCAGATGAAAAGGTGGGGGTTCACAGAGAGTAAGAGTTGTCTGGGAGACACAGTTATTTTGCAAAAGTGCTGGGATTTAGCCTCTAACTGTTTAATTCTGAACAGATTAGGATGTATTTTCTGTTATTGTTTTTGGCATCTCTACTAAAAGAAGCAAGACATTGAGTTATAGTCATGATTCAGTCCCATAAACAAATATCTATTGGTTAATGGGTATAGTTCTCTGTAAAATCTTTACATGTCAATGGGTATGATATGACATTGCCATTTACTTAATTAAAGATGAATAAAATAATTACACATACCCTCAAAGGACTTATGATTAGTTATGACTTGTTATTTTTAGTACTATATACAAGGGAAGGAAAGTTTTACTCATCTTTAACTTCAGAAAGTTTAAAAGCTGGAGTTTTATTCACCTTCGAGTGCAGCTTTGCTCTTGGGCACTGCCTTGTGCAGAGTTGGCACTGGATGTTGTTTATAGAGATTAAAAAATTAGCAAAGATGATATCTTAGTTTATTCCTGATGCTATAACAAAATGCCACAGGCTGGGAAATTTGTAAAGAACAGAAATTTATTTCCTCAGAGTTCTAGAGCCTGGGGAACCCAAGATCAAGGTACCAACAAGTTTAGTGTCTGGTGAGGGCTCCATCTTTGTTTCCAAGATTCCACCTTACTGCTGAGTTCTCACAGAGCAGAAGCTGGAAGAGCAAAAAAGCTCAGCTAGTTCCCTTTAGTGCTCTTATAAAGCACTGATTCCATTTATGAGGGTGAAGGCCCCATAGTCTAATTGCCTCCTAAAGGCCCTAACTCTTAATACTGTTGCATTGGGAATTAAGTTGCAACGCAAATTTTGGAGGGGAGACAAACATTCAAATATAGCAGATGATGAATTACTGAAGTACCTAGACACTGGCAATCTATGGAGCCAAGAGTGCAAAACGAAACTGGTTTTCCATTGTGCCTGGAGCCAGAATGACAAAAACTGTGTGCCATTGGTGAAATGAACAAATATGTTTTTAAATCTTTCAACACAGAGGGTACCGTTATGGGTTTGTTAATTGGTTAAGCTACAACCCACATGCAGATGGCTGCTCTCATCAGGAATTCACTCCAGTGGTGTCTAGCTAGCATTCTAATTAGGAAACTCTTGGATCTAAAAGTAAGTTCCAGAGACCTGCTATGCAGTATAGCGGCTATAGCTAACAATATTGTATTGTATATGAAATTTGCTAAAGGGTGAGACCTTACAAAAAGTGATAATAAAGGTCACAGGAGAAACCTCTGGAGATGAGGAATATGCTTACGGCCTTGATGATGGTGATGGCTTCACAGGTGTGTAATTATCTCCAAAGTTATTGAGATTTATACATTACTTATGTGCACTTTTTTATATGCCAATCATACTTTTTTCAATAAAGTAGTTTTAGAAAGAATGTGAATAAAATAAATGTATTCTTCTTATAGACTAAAAGTATTTTTTGAAAGGAAAAGTCCTTTCTAGAATTGGCATTTATCTGCACTTCTGTTACCCGTATCTAGATCAGTAACAATGATTCGCTAATTAGCTAAGTAATTATAAGAAAAAAAAGATCAAATTTAGTATCCTGTTACATACCATGGTTAATATTAGAAATGAGTTATCTCTGGTAAAATTACTCAAATTAAATCGACCAGCAAACATATTTTAGAAAAATTCTCACCGTTGCATTAACAGGGTATATAAATGCAGATAACTCTCTAGCCAGTACGTTACAGAAATGTTTCCAAAAGTTTCTGTGCCAAGATATTGGCCAGGAAGGTTTTCGGTTGTCTTATAATAGACCATAAATGAAAGATCCCTTCGTATGGCCTGTTGTTACATCTGCTTTGAGTGAATGTTTCATGCAAGGTATGGTCAAAGTCCTTAAAACTGTAACTTCATCAAATTTAAACAACAAATCGCGTGTGATGGCTGGCAAGATAAAAACAGCCCTGGTCTGCAGCTCCCGGTGAGATCAATGAGGAAGGCAGGTAATTTCTGCATTTCCACCTGAGGTACCCAGCTCATCTCATCATGCAAAAAACTCTCAATTAACTAGGTAGTGATGCAATGTATCTCAAAATAATAAGAGCTATTTATGACAAACCAACAGTCAATATCATACTGAATGAGCAAAAGCAGGAAGTATTTGCTTTGAAAGCTGCCACAAGACAAGGATGCCCTCTCTCACTACTCCTATTCAGCATAGTATTGGAAGTTTTTGCCAGGGCAATCAGGCAAGAGAAAGAAATAAAGGGTATTCAAATAGGAAGAGAAGAAGTCAAACTGTCTCTGTTTGCAGATGAGATGATTGTGTATTTAGAAAACCCCATCATCTAAGCCCAAAATCTCCTTAAGCTGATAAGCAACTTCACCAAAGTCTCATGATACAAATTCAATATGCAAAAATCACAAGCATTCCTATACACCAATAATAGACAAATAGAGAGACAAATCATTAGTGAACTCCCATTCACAATTGCTACAAAGAAAATAAAATATCTAGGAATACAACTTACAAGGGATGTGAAGGATCTTTTCAAGGAGAACTACAAACCACTGCTCAAGGAAATAAGATTGGGCACGAAAAACTGTGAAGGACCTCTTCAAGGAGAACCACAAACAACTGCTCAAGGAAATAAGATAGGGCACAAACAAATGGGAAAACATTGCATGCTCATGGATAGGAAGAATCAATACCATGAAAATGGCCATACTGCTCAAAGTAATTTATAGAATCAATGCTATCCCCATCAAGCTACCATTGACTTTCTCCACAGAATTAGAAAAAACTACTTTAGATTTCATACAGAACCAAAAAGAGCCTGCATAGGCAAGAAAATCCTAAGCAAAAAGAACAAAGCTGGAGGCATCACACTACCTGACTTCAAACTATACTACAAGGCTACAGTAACCAAAACAGCATGGTACTGGTACCGGTACCAAAACAGATATATAGACCAATGGAACAGAACAGAGGCCTTAGAAATAATACCACACATCTACAACCATCTGATCTTTGACAAACCTGACAAAAACAAGCAATGGGGAAAAGATTCCCTGTTTAATAAATGATGTTGGGAAAACTGGCTAGCCATATGCAGAAAACTGAAACTGGACCCCTTCCTTACGCCTTATACAAAAACTGACTCAAGATGGATTAAAGACTTAAATGTAAGACCTAAAACTGTAAAAACCCTAGAAGAAAACCGTGCCAATATCATTCAGGACATATGCATGGGCAAAGACTTCATGACTGGAACACCAAAAGCAATGGCAACAAAAGCCAAAATTGACAAATGGGATCTAATTCAACTAAAGAGCTTCTGCACAGCAAAAGAAACTACCATGAGTGAACACGCAACCTACAGAATGGTAGAAAAATTTTGCAATCTATCCATCTGACAAAGAGCTAATATCCAAAATCTACAGGGAACTGAAACAAATTTACATGAAAATACAAACAACCCCATCAAAAAGTGGGTGAAGGATATGAATCAACATGTCTCAGAAAAAGACATTTATGCAGCCAACAAACATGAAAAAAAGCTCATCATTACTGGCCATTAGAGAAATGCAAATCAAAACCCCAGTGAGATAGCACCTCAGGCCAGTTAGAATAGCGATAATTAAAAAGTCTGGAAACAACAAATGCTGGAGAGGGTGTGGAGAAATAGGTATGCTTTTACACTGTTGGTGGGACTGTAAATCAGTAAAACCAATATGGAAGACAGTGTGTAAATTCCTCAAGTATCTAGAACTAGAAATACCATTTGACCCAGCAATCCCATTACTGGATTTATATCCAAAGGATTATAAATCATTCTACTATAAAGACACATGCACACGTATGTTTACTGAAGCACTATTCACAATTTCAAAGACTTGGAAACAACACAAATACCCATCAATGATAGACTGAATAAAGAAAATGTGGCACATATACACCATGGAATACTATGCAGCCATAAAAAAGGAGTTCATGCCCTTTACAGGAACATGGATGAAGCTGGAAACCATCATTCTCAGCAAACTAACACAGGAAAAGAAAACCAAACACCACATGTTCTCATTCACAAGTGAGAGCTGAACAATGAGAACACATGAACTCAGGGAGGGGAACATCAAACACCAGGGCCTGTCGGGAGATAGGGGGGTTAGGGGAGGGATAGCGTTAGGAGAAATACCTAATGTAGATGATGGGTTAATGGATGCCGCAAACCACTGTGGCACGTGTATACCTATGTAACAAACCTGCATGTTCTGCACGTGTATCCCAGAACTTAAAGTATCATAAAATAAATAAAGAAAGAAAGAACGAACAAATCATGTGGGCATTTAAAGTCTGCTTCCAAATAAATGTTTTTATAAAAACACGATAGTTTATGTGAGAGATGTTGGTCTGAAACCTGCTGTTATTATAACCAAATAGCAAACTTGTAAAGGATTAACCAGCCACAAGCCCTCCTCAGACTTCTTGGTTGGCCTGTTTTCTACCACTAGGAATCTGTCAGTTATATATATATACAATTTATTTCAAGACCATATGCATAAAACAAATGCTTGTGAGCCAAAACATAATGGAGAGACATAGAAACAGTTAGAGCTGTCTAAAATAAACATCTATAATAAATATCACCATCCAAGAGTAGAAAAAGCTCTAGAAGGCCAACAATCCTGTCTCTCACGATCCCACTCCTTTTTCTACTTTCTGCATCATCTAGAATCCCCTTTAGTATTTCCACAAAGCTTCTATTCTACATAGTTCAGGGTCTCAGAGAATACTGCCACAACCATTGGTATACCTTTCTGACATGAAAGCACTCATCATAACAACGCCTTATAAAACTACCAGTTTTTCAAATATTTTTCAAAAGCATCTTGCATTCTACTGTTTAATGTGAATGCTTTGCTGCTTAGAAATTTCTTCCGCCATATACCCTAAATCAAATCTTTCAAGTTCAAAGTTCCACAAATCTCTAGGGCAGGGGCAAAATATTGCCAGTCTGTTTGCTAAAACATAACAAGGGTCACTTTGCTCCAGTTCCCAACAAGTTCCTCAACTCCATCTGAGACCACCTCAGCCTGGACCTCATTGTTCATATTACTATCAGCATTTTTATCAAAGGCATTCAACAAGTCGTCTCTAGGAATTTTCAAACTTTCCCACATTTTCCTCTTTTCTTCTGAGTCCTTCAAACTATTCCAACCTCTGCCTGTTACCTAATTACAAATTCACTTCCACCATTTTGGGTGTCTTTTCATCAATGATCTGCTCTACTGGTACCAATTTACTGTATTAGTCTGTTTTCACACTGCTGATAAAGACATACTCAAGACTGGAAATTTACAAAAGAGAGGTTTATTGGACTCAGCATTCTACATGGCTGGGGAGGTCTCACAATCATGGTGGAAGGCAAGGAGGAGCTAGTCGTATCTTACATGGATGGTAGTAGGCAAAGAGAGACCTTGTTCAGGGAAACTCCCATTTTTTTTAAACCATTAGATCTTGTGAGACTCATTCACTTCATGAGAACAGCATAGGAAAGACCTGCCCCATAACTCAATCACCTCCCACTGGGTTTCTCTCATGACACATGGAAATTGTGAGAGTTACAATTCAAGTTGAGATTTGTGTTGGGACATAGCCAAACCATATCACCCTCTAACAGAGGTTATTCCACAGCATTTAGAGAAGAAGCAAAATAGTATATGGTTCTGAATTCATTCTAAAAATGTTTGATTGGAGCACCTATTAATTCTTTGTCTTTAATTTTGCATATGGAGACCACATTTGGTGCCAAAGCAACTCAAAATTTTATTTTTGTGTTAGGGAATCAATATTAGTGACTGAATGGGACAAGTTAATCTATCTATGCAATATTAAAATGTGACTGATGTAGTGATGTAGTGAATCTAGCTGGCGGGAACAGAGATATTTGATAGCAAAATAACTGGGATATTGCCAAAGAATATTTTTCCCTCCTCTCCCTCAGTGACATCTGGATCAGAACCAATGTAAGAACTATCACATTTCTGGAATGTTCTGAGGTCTACCTTCTGGGAGTTGCTGCTGCTCTCTTCCTTAAATGCACATTTACTCTCATATTAACATGGGTTTCATCTGTGGAATAGTTTTTAATACAAGTTGTACCTTTTAATACAAAATTATATAATTTAATAGAGTGGGAAAAGAGAGTTAATTTTTCACAAGGCATTGTTTCAAAATTTTTAGTCTTGCAAAGTACTTTTTCCTCATTTTGCTCTTATCGTTGACGGAGCCTGAGGTTAGCCCCCAGGCATAAATGCACAGTTTTGGGGAAAAGGTTTAACTCCTCCAATGCAGATTTGCATCAAGATTTTTTTTAACCTGCAAAAGAATCATTTCTTAAAATGCCGCATTAAAAGCCCTTGACATAGCATCAGACAAAAATGGTAAATACAGACATAGGCACAGTAGATGACTAACTATATCTCACCTCACCTCAATAGACTTTTTGCTATTTAGGTTTTCAGTGATCTGTTAAATGCTCTGCACAATTTTTCTTTTTCTTTTTTTTTTTTTTGAG
This sequence comes from Colobus angolensis palliatus, assembly GCF_000951035.1. Taxonomy (NCBI): domain Eukaryota; kingdom Metazoa; phylum Chordata; class Mammalia; order Primates; family Cercopithecidae; genus Colobus; species Colobus angolensis. Next base: position 5,471,427 of record NW_012114555.1, on the reverse strand, counting down.
ATGGAGTCACGCTCTGTTGCCCAGGCTGGAGTGCAGTGGCAAGATGTTGGCTCGCTGCAACCTCCACCTCCCAGGTTCAAGCAATTCTCATGCCTCAGCCTCCCAAGTAGCTGGGATTACAGACATGCACAACCATGCCCGGCCTATGCTCTGCACATTTTAAAAGCTGTTTGTAGGCAATACATGTAAGATGGGATACAGGAAATGGTTTGGCTTTTGTAAAACATACGTATTTAAGAAATTCAGTTTTGCTTCAGTTTGATTTTTTTGGCATATTATATACATATTTTACTTTTCTGGGTTTAAAAAACTTTCTTAGTAGCTTTCCAATCTTTCCTACAAAGAAATAACAAATGCTGCCTTTCTTAGTACTCTTGAATGGTATTCTCACAACAAGATTATCAGAATTCATTTTCCTAGTATAGAATTCTGAATCAGCAAAATCTGCAACTTTGCTGCATACTTAAAATAGACTGGCATGAATCTAGTATGGTATTTCCAGCATGTTTTCTTTAAAAATGTCTCTAGGATCTTTAGAATATGACCAACGCATGGAAAGAATTTGTCCTCCTGACACACTCCAGCGTCTGTTCCCTTTCTATTCCTTTGCCTTTATGCTTCAAGAAGACATGACTAATGATTTTGAATTACAGTGACCTGGTGACTTGTCTGTGACATAGAAATGATGGGCTCCTTCCCTAGCTTAGTCTTCACAACTGCCCGGTACTAGTTTCTTCTTAGCCATTCATAATCAGGATTCAACATTCTTTGAGATACTCTTAAATCTCTAGATAACCCATATAATACAGACAGCTGTTGAAAATTAGGAGAGGATATTGCCATGTGGTAGAAACTACAATGTCTTTGGTAAATAGAAGAAAGCTGGTTTCCAAGGCACCTTGGGAAAACAATTCAACGACAAAAGAAAAACAACAAGAACCAACCCAGAGAAGTGGTCATTTGTTTTATTTCCGAAATTCTCTTTTTTGTGGCTTGTGTGTGCACACACGTGAAGATGCACATATGTTTTTCGCTAGTAATTTTGCCTCTAACTCATGGTCTCCAATTGCAAAGGTTAATGCTTTGGGCTGGTTTCAGAGTTTTTGCTTTTTGAAGAGAAAAACAACTATGGGAGAATGTGTCCAAATGCTGTGGATATTTACTGTTCTGTCTGTTTAACATCCGTGGGTGCTTTCCAATAGCCCCTAAATTTCCTTTTGTGGAATATACCCTCTTTCATTGATTGTATTCTTGATGTGATGAAAAACCATTTTCTCAATTATGGGAGCCCAACGAGTTCTTGGAGCCACTACCCTTCTTTTGACCAGATCCTTTTTCTGCAACTGATTATAGCTAAGTAGTAAGTTAGTATATGCCATAAGCTCAACCAATCAGATTCTTTCTCCCAGAATTTTGAGAGATTCAACATCTGAAAACATGGTTTGTGTTCACTCATCCTAACTCTGGCCCTCTCATCATCTAACTGAATAGTTCTTCCTTAGTTGTTCTTGTCCTATTTAAGACTACATATGTGTGGTCTAGTTTTCTTACCTATACAGTGGTTTTATGAGCCACTCAATTTATTTCCAGTAAATTTACTTTTGCTTATACCTAGCAGTACAGGTTTTTATTGTTTGCAACTAAAACAAACAAATGAAGCAAAAAAAAAAAAAATTCCTGAGGGATATTCATCATAAGTCATTTCTGGAACAAGACTAATAAGCATAAATATAAACTTTGGGCATATTGTGTTTTTTCAGTAATTGGAAGTATTATTAATCCTGAACATCCCTTTGTAAGACAGCTATAAGGAGAATTTCCCAACAGAGATCTTAATTCTCCCTGGGACAGAGTTCCTAGGTGAAGGGGCAGATTGCCATCTTTGCTGTTTGGTCAACTTAACCATTCCAGCCTGCAGGCCTTGGAGAAACCAAATTGAGTGGAGAGAGAAGGAATCCCCCAGCACAGCGCAGCTGCTCTACCAAAATGTAGCCAGACTGTTTCTTTCAGCGGGTCCCTGATCTATTGCTCCTCACGGGGCGGGACTTCCCAAGGGAGGCCTCCAGCCACTACTGCAGTACTCTCTGGCCAACAGAGACTTGAAAACTTCCTGGGACAGAGCTCCCAGAGGAAGGACTGGGCCGCCCTCTTAGCTGTTTGGGTGACTTAGCCATTCCACCTCCTGGCTTTGAAGATTCCAAGCCCATCAGAAGTGTAAGTGGTGTCCAAGCACAGCAGAGCCACTCTACAAAAGCATGGCGAGACTGCTTCTTTAAGCAGGTCTCCAATCCATTCCTCCTCACTGGGGTCCCTGGTCACCTCCTACATGTGCATTTGGGCCAGCAATAGGTCCACACCTCCCTGGGGTGGAACTCCCAGAGGAAGGGGCAGGCTGCCATCTTTAGTGTCTCACAGCCTTCTCTGGTGATACCTCCAGCTACTGGAAAATCCAAGGTTACTAGGGACTGGAGCAGACCCCAGCAAAACCCACAGCAGCCCTACAGAAAAAGTGGCCAGACTGTTAAAAGAAAAAAAAAGAAAAAACCGATCCACTCATCCAGAGGTCAGCAACTCAAAGACTGGAGGTAGATAAGTCCCCAAAGATAAGAAAGAATCAGCACAGGAATGCTAAAGTCGAAAAGCCAAAGTGCCCTCTTTCCTCTAAGTGACCACATCATCTTTCCAGCAAAGGTTCCAAACTGGGCTGAAGCTGAGATGGCTGAAATGACAGAAGAAGAATTCAGAATATGGATAAAAACAAACTTCACTGAGCTAAAGGAATACGTTGTAAGTCAATGCAAGGAAGCTAAAAATCATGATAAAACATTTCAGGGTCAGGTGCAGTGCATCACGTCTGCATACCTATCACTTTGGGAGGCCAAGGTGGGCAGATTGCCTGAGCTCAGGAGTTTGAGACCAGCCTGGGCAAAATGGTGAACCCTCATCTTTACTACAAATACCAAAAAAAAAAAAAAAAAAAAAAAAAATTAGCCAGGTGTAGTGGCATAGTTACTCGGGAGGCTGAAACAGGTGAATCACTTGAACCTGGGAGGCGAAGGTTGCAGTGAGCTGAGATTGAGCCACTGCACTCCAGCCTGAGTGACAGAGTGAGATTCTGTCTCAATAAATAAATAAATAAATAAATTTCAGAAGCTGACAGACAAAATAGCCAGTTTGGAAAAGAATGTACTGACCTGACAGAACTGAAAAACACACTACAAAAATTTCCTAATACAATCACAAGTATTAACAGCACAATAGAAAGAGAGAAAAGAATCTCAGAACTTGAAGACCATCTTTCTGAAATAAAACAGGCAGACAGAGAAAAAAGAAAGAAAAGGAATGAACAAAACTTCTGAGAAATATGGGGTTATGTACAATGACCAAGTCTATGACTGATAGGTGTATCTAAAAGAGATGGGGAGAATGAGGCCAGGCACAGCGACTCACGTCTGTAATCCCAATACTTTGGGAGGCTGAGGTGGGTGGATCATTTGAGGTCAGGAGTTTGAGACCAGTCTAGCCAACATGGTGAAACCTCATCTCTACTAAAAATACAAAAATTAGCCAGGCATGGTGGCAGGCACCTGTAATCCCAGCTACTCGGGATACTGAGGCATGAGAACCGATGAGGCATACAAATTGAAAAAATGTGGAGAACCCCAACAAGATACCGCTCGAGAAGGTCATCCCAAAGACACATAATCATCAGATTCTTCAAGATAAAACTGAAAGAAAAAATGTTAAGGGCAGTCACAGACAAAGGCCAGGTCACCTACAAAGGGAAGCCCATCAGACTAACAGAGGACCTCTCAGCAGAAACCCTATAAGCCAAAAGAGATGGGGGCCCAATATTCAACATCTTTGAAGAAAAGAATTCCAACCCAGAATTTCATATCTGGCCAAACCAAGCTTCATAAGCAAAAGGAAAATAAGATCCTTTTCAGATAAGAAAATGTTGAGGGAATTCATTGCCACCAGACCTGCCTTACTAGAGCTCTTAAAAGGAGCACTAAATGTAGAAAGAAAAAACAAGCTACCAGCCAATACAAATACGCACTTAAACACAAATACCAGTGTCACTATAAAGCAACCACACAAACAGGCCAACATAATAACCAGCTAACACCTCAAAAAGCTTATCTACCACCATTAAGTAGGCTTTGTCCCTGGGATGCAAGGTTGGTTCAACATATACAAATCGGTAAATGTGATTCGTCACATAAATAGAACTAAAGACAAAATCACATGATTATCTCAGTAGATGCAGAAAAGGCTTCTGATAAAATTCAAAATCCATTTATGTTAAGCACCCTCAATAAACAACGTGTTAAAGGGGCATACCTCAAAATAAGAAGAGCCACATATAACAAAACTCCCAGCTGACATCATACAGAAAGGGCAAAAGATGCAAGCACTGCCCCTGAAAACCAGCACAAGAGAAGGATGCCCTCTCTCATCACTCCTATTCAACATAGTATTGGAAGTTCTGGCCAAGGCAATCAGGCAAGAGAGAGAAATGAAGGGCATTCGAATATAAAGAGAGGAAATCAAATTATCCCTGTTGGCAGATGACATAATTCTATATTTAGAATATCCCATCATTTCAGTCCCAAAGCTGCTTAAGCTCATAAGCATATTCAGCAAATAATCAGGATACAAAATCAATGTGTAAAAATTGCTAGCTTTCTTATACACCAACAACAGTCAAGCTGAGGGTTAAATCAGAAATGAATTCCTATTCACAATTACTACAAAAAGAATAAAATATCTAGGAATAAAGCTAACTAGGGAGGTGAAAAATCTCTATAGGGAAAACTGCAAACCACTATCCAAAGAAATCAGAGATGATACAAACAAATGAAAAAACATTCCATGCTCATGGATAGGAAGAATCAAAACATTTAAAATGGCCATACTCCCCAAAGCAATGTATAGATTCAATGCTATTTCCATTAAACTACAATTGACATTCTTTACGGAACTAGAAAAAACTATTTTAAAATTCGCATAAAACCCAAAAAGAGCCCTAATAGCCAAGACAATCCTAAGCAAAAAGAGCTCAGCTGGAGGCATCCTGCTACCTGATTTCAAATGATAATACATGGCTATAGTAACCAAAACAGCATTGTACTGATACAAGAACAGACACATAGACCACGGGAACAAAATAGAGAATCCAGAAATAAGGCCATACACCTACAAGTATCTGATCTTTGAAAAACCTGACAAAAACAGGCAATGGGAAAAGGATTCCCTATTCAGTAAATGGTGCTGGGAAAGGTGTCTAGCCATATGCAGAAGATTGAAACTGGACCCAACTTACACATACACAAAAATTAACTCAAGGTGGATTAAAGACTGAAATGTGAAACCAGAAACTATAAAAACCCTAGAAGACAACCTATCCAAACCCTCCTGGACATAGGAATGAGCAAAGGTTTCATGACAAAGACACCAAAAGCAATTGCAATGGAAGCAAAAAATGACAAATGGGATCTAAATAAACTTAAGAGCTTCTACACAGCAAAATAAACTATTAACATAGTAAATAGGCAACCTACAGAATGGGAGAATATTTTTGCAAACTCTCTGTCTGGCAAAGATCTAATATCCAGCATCTATAAGCTACTCAAACAAATTTACAAGAAAAAAAAAATCTCCATTAAAAACTGGGCAAAGCCAGGCATGGTGGCTCACCCCTGTAATCCCAGCACTTTGGGAGGCCTAGGCAGGCAGATCCAGAGGTAGGGTGCTCTGGTGTAAGCCACTCTTTTGGCTTCATGTCAACTTGGACCTAGTATGTCTCATTACCTACATAAAATCTACTCACACCAATGTGTGTCACCAATATAAAACTTCTTAAAGATGTGTTAGAGAGTAAATGGAGGATTTTATATTGGATATCCTCAACTTAAGGTCTCCTATCTCAACCCCCCTTTTTTGTTCTTTCCTCTGACAATATTTGTCTATTCCCCTGTCTTGCCATCAAATGTCTTCCTTGAGATTTCTCCTCCTCTCACCTAGTGTTTTCAAAATAATCACAAGTCCATATTTGCTTTAGCTTACCCATTACTGTTTTTAAGTAGCAAATAACCTTATGACTGTAGGATCCATCATCCTTAGAAGACAATGAAGGTGTATGAGAATGTTCATGGTAACAATGAGGATATTTGATGTGGGTCTCAGCCTGTACCTAAAATTTTCCAGTTAATGTGGGTCTACACAATTCTTATAACCTCCTTGAATTTTATTTTACCCAAGCTAACCTAGACCTACTTCCTTTGAAGATCTGTTGTGAAAATAAACTTTGAGTATTGTAAAATACTCCACGTCATAGATGTGTAAGAAAATAAAATTTGCCCACTTTTTAATGGACTTGTTTTTTTTTTTTTCTTGTAAATTTGTTTAAGTTCCTTATAGATGCTAGATATTAGGCCTTTGTCATATGCATGTCATAGATGTGTTGGAAAATAAAATAAATTAAAATAGGTGGTGATTTGAGCTAGTCAGCTTTAAGTTATCTCAAGATATTATTTGCTAAAGTGAATCATTACATGAAAGAAAGTGAGAAGTAAATGATGAGAGAGCAACAAAATGTTCATCGCTAAGAATTTCAAAGCAACCATCTTTGCCTTGTGAAGTTAGATGCTTTCTTAGCACTGCTGAGTAACCTGATACTCTCATTCCGGAGTATTCATTTGGATTGCAGCGTGGTATAATCAAATACTCTTATCCACGGTCACTTTTTCCTAATTGTTCAGTGGAACCCAGTCCAGAAGGATGAGATTACGGGCAGGGAGGCAAACTCACAACACTAAAAATGCTCCATTATAACAAGCACTCTTCTAAACAGCGCGCACACACACACACACACACACACACACACACACACACACACATACACGCACATACATTCCCTTAGTTTCAGAAAACCTGCTCAACTTGGAGTCTTTTTCCAGTAGTTGATTATGATAAAAGAGAATGCTCTCTATCCTTTCGGAAGACTTTTTGTCCAGAAGAGTTGGTTTTCTCAAGAACAAGCCGAAACTCAGCATAGGACTTACTTACCTTAAAATCCAGTTGAAGATCCGTGAGATGTAGTGTGTTGGGCTACCTTTGCGGTAACATATATTCCCCTTCACTCTTAGCAGTTCCAAAATCAGATTCATTAAGAAATTAAGCGTAGGATAAAAGCTGTGTGGTTTCCCTGCCACTGCATTTGGTGTCAGACAACTAGAGCATCTAAAGCTAACAAATACATAAGAGTTGGTCACAGTTTATTACACTGCCTTGTCATGGGGTGTGCCTATGAGCAGTCATGTCCAAGCAATCGATTTCATCTGAAGTAGGCTTAATGGAGTGTTAATATATGTTATTATTATATTGAAACTGTAGGCAATGTCCTTCACATCTCTGCTGACCTAAGACAGTAAAACATCAGGCATTTGCTAATCTGTAAGACAAAAATTCTATGAGAACCAGTTGCTTTACATGAAATAATGATTGTAGTAACCTATAGCCCCAATATGGAGAATAAGACAAAAATCTTTGCCTAAACTTAATCCTACATAGAACTTCCCAGAAGGCATGTCTAAATAGGCCAGGGCAGCTTTTTCAATTATCCTTCCCCAACTTGACAAGCTAAACCTTGCCCTACATAACAGGTCTGTGTAATGCATAACAGAACTCTGCCTTTGTATATTGAAATCTGGAGGCTACATAGCCATCTATCATTTGTGTGAGCAAGACTTTCAGTGTAAGATGCCAGGGAGTCACGTGAGGACAGACCTGACTGCTACCTCCCCACTGTCATGACCTACCGTCCCAGAGCCACCAGATCCCCTGAGGGTGTTGTCAACACTAATTGAAAGAAAGACTGAGACAAAAACGTGGCTCCCACATGGTGAAGTTACTTACACTTGTGACTTCAAGATCAAACAATTCAGACTTGCCACATTTTCAAAGAAGGGACACGCTGCCCTCCTGAATTTTCATTAAATGACAATATATGAAAACATATATTTAAGCCCTAAGGGAGCATTCAGGCAAAAATCAATTTAAAAAGTAACTACGATATGCCTCACATGCAACTTAAAGTCAAATGAGAAGGCCAGTCATTCCCTTCTTTCCCAATTCCCACTGCATTACAATTTCTAAGTACATGGACTTGAACTTGAAGCAATCCAATGGACACGTCCAGTTTAGCCAATTATAGTTTCCTAACGTCCTCAGAGATTCTGATGATTAGAATCAGGCGAGGGTCACTCCCGAGCTTACAAGCAGCAAGTTTTTTTAAAACTAGAGTCATTGCTAACACAAAAGGTTTTCTTTGCTTCATATTAGCAAACATGTAACACATTCCTATGTGGTTTGAACTCTGCAGAAAAAAAAAAAATAAATGTACAACACGAGAAACTGCCAGCACATACCCTTAAATGTGCTTAAAAGACAATAGCATGTTTTTTGTTGCTTTCTGAATGAACCCTGAATTGAAAAACCTAAGTTTCTTCTGACAGCATGAGTCACTCATGCAGTATCTCTTCTTCCCACCCCTCTTTGGCAGAAGGATGTGCTGTGAGTAAAGCAAAATGATACTTATGGATCAACATAGACAAATTGGCCTGAGGATTAGATACAAATGGTTACACGCAGATGATGATACTGGCACAAGCAGATCTTTCATTCTAATTTTAGGCACTGAATTTGGTTTACTTTCAGTAAATGAAGGGTTTTAGGCATCACATATTCAATATATTTTAATCTTTCTGGGGAGCGTTTTCCAAACTCACTTTATAGTGTGGGGGACAGGGGAGTGAAAGGGTAGAACTTTTGCTGAGTTGCCAGCCCATAGATTCCTGTACTCAGCCATTCTGGTGTCTCTGACTGCAAACAAACTAGGCTTCAATGCAGTTGCTGTGGAATGCACTAATTAATTACATTTACTTTACATAATTGGCATTACAGCTTTTTGAACAAAAATGCAAATTTATGGAAATTGGTTGAAATACTTATGCAAAATAAAATAAAAATGCACCCCTAAATTATTGGAAAAAATAAGGTAGTTTTAATTGGACAGCTAAAAGATTTATACTTCGTTATATGATTACATCCAGTAAACTCAATTTAAAAAGTAAGTTCATTTGCTTTTATCTAACCCTTCCATATCTCGCTCAGTGGTGTTGGTATAATTATCACCAATAAAGAGCCAATCTTATTTTCTATCTCTTTTAGCATCAAGCGTTAGTTCTGTAAACAGAAATGGAATATGTTATTCTATTGAATAGAGCTTCGTGCATTACAAATTAGGAAGCATTGGGCCAAAGACTGGCAAAGCAACCAATTATTGCTTAAAGGCGACATGATGTAGTACCTTTCTTGTGTTTTTCAGGGAGAATGACTTTGCTGTCAAACAAGCCTTTCCACAAAGGATCATTGCAAGGCACTTGTAAGGTAGATGGCTTTGCAATCAATAGAATATATCTGGCAAGGGTGGCAAGGAATGGATAATGCAGATGAATATGCAGTTAGTGGTGCCATAAAAAGAGTATTACGATGCTCATGACATAGGAGTGAATACCAGTAAATGGGTACTTACTACAAAATATGTCAAGAAATGTGAAATACATACGGGTAAACCCTAAATGACAAAAGTGAGAAATAAAACATTGCCAAGTTAAGTATGATAGACATTTATGCACAATTAACTAGCTGTTAATTATTGATGGACAACTCCCAAAATTCAGCATTCCAGCTTAATATACATTCAGCTAATCAAGAACTTATACTGACTTCCAAATTCCAAGGATATGAAAGTAATTTAACAGGATCCCAATAATTATGGTTATATTTTAAATTTCTTATTCAGTATTTTTTTCTTGGAGGATGTGGGGGATTATGGAGCAGATTTAGGGTGGCCTTACTTTTCTGGTGCTATTTTAGGACTTCTACTTGGGTAATAATTTCTTAAAACATCCTTGGGATTTCCAATTGAATACTTCATTCTTTTTAGGTTCCTACCATACAATGTAATGGGGATGTTGCCTGAGACTATTTAAAGCTTGTCAACCGCTCATCAGGAGACAGTAGGTGAACCGATCTTTATAAATAGAGGGCTACATTCTCACACCTTGTTTCTTTGGAGTGACAAGTAGCGAAAGGACAATCTCCTCTAGCAATCTGAAATGGATAAATGAAATAAGTAAGCCTTAAAAACTATTACCTGAGATATTCAGACTTTTACAGCCAAAATGGGGCTGTGATCTTATTATTTCTGTCGTCTATTTTCTGTGAGATGATAGACAATCTCTTCTGTTTTCCTCTTTTGTTTTTTTAATTTAATGCACTGCATGTTTCTTTCATTCCCACTATGTGCAAAATAGAACTTCAAGCCCTGAGGAGAAACACAGTTCCAGGAGATGAGGAAGTGGAGACAGTGGTCTCGTCATATAATTCTTGCTCTTTCATACGGACATATACAAAATACAAAAGAACAGGCACTGTGTGGGAAAGGTTATAATAAAAGGAGAAAATAATGAAGTTTAAAGATAATTAACTTGGTTGGTCCTAGATGTGATGTATGACAAATCTGACGTAAAAGTGCCTCTCTCCTAGTTAGTGACTAATATCATATATTTCACTTCCTTGTGTTGTGGTATAAGGCATTGAAATAATTACAGCACATTCTCTTCCTCTCTTCTTCGTGTCTCTCATCATTCATTATTCATCCCTATGTTAAGACTATTTGGCTGGTCCATGCAAGATTTCTAAAACTTTTGTCTGCCACAATGGGGAGGAGTGCAAGTTCAGAAAGATATGCTAAAAACGATTCAGTTGTTCACTTCAAAGGGTGAACATTATGGTACATAAATTAGATCTCACTAAACAAACTAAAACACTAGGCTAACTAGCAAATTCATACTAATAAAATCATCAACGTGATTAGAGTCTGAGCTCACTCATTCATTCACAAAGTCATTAAGTATATTGTTCATCAAATAGTTGGTTCAATGTTGGAATTACACTGATGAATATGAATCAGTCCCTACCCGCAGCCCTTAATGTGGAAAAAAATACAGATGTGCAAAAACACCATTGAGCATACTCAGAAGGGTGCTGAGTGTGACAAAAGGAAAAGGTTTTAGGATGTGAAATTGGGAGTTTCAGAATGCAGGGTGGTGGTGGGGAGGGGGCAGCGCTGAGAGTGATGGGATGGTCAGAAGCAGAAGTGTGAAAGAGGAAATCTTGGGGAAGGTGAATGCGAAGCTATGGTTTGACAAATAGACATTTTTCGACAAAGGTATGTACATTTGGATTGAGAGATTCTATATCCAAGCATATGGAGGCATTAACCACAATGGGAAAACTCAAAGATATTAAATATTTTTAGATTATAAAGTTCCAGGAGATGAGCAATGGAGACAGTGGTCTAGTCATAAAATATTTTGCATGCCAGAGAAGTAAGTTTGCATTTTTTAACCTGTTGGTAAAAGGAAGTGAAGACATTTCTGATGTGGTTTCCCTAAAGATGATTTTGTTCAGTTCTGTTTGCTTGTTTAATACTTCATACACCTACACAATGGGCCTGGTTAGGAACCTGTGGTGAACAAAAGAGAAAGTTTTGTTGTTGTTGTTGTTTGTTTTTTAAATCAAATCTTCCAATAGTTAGTTGTCCTTTTCCTATTTTGAAAAAAGAAGAAATAGCTTAGATCTTGGGTTCTCTTCTCCTTGCCAACTCCAGAGTTCAACCTTTAATTAATTAACTGATCAATACAATTTTAAAAGTAAATATCTCTATTCTCAATAAGAGTGGGGGAAATGTTCTTTTGTAATCGTTATTAATATCAACAGAAAGCATCAATTCATAAAGAAGAAATTTTTCAGAACACACTAAATTTTGTCAGTTGAGAATAAGTTACAAAAAAAGCTCAGGTATTTTAACCTAGGAATAACAAAAAATGATACATGATACATTTGTATATTTCTTTCTTTGCACCATAAAACTTCAGTGAACTCATATGAGAATACTATGTAAACCATTTATTAACTCCACAAGCTACATCAATATACTAGGTCTAGTAGAGATTAGGACACTTGCCATAAGCCTCACAACTCTTTCTCGAGTATAACTGGGTTTTGAGATTGTCTCCTAATTCTAACTCAAGGCTCTTCCACCAAAGACATGATACTCACATTACGTCCTTTGTGTCTCAGAAATCTCACTGGGAAAAAGCCAGAATGAAGACACATTAGAAGCATAATATTATTGGAATTAAAAGGACATTTAAATTTTGGTAAATACTTGTAAGCTTTAAGGAAGATAGCTTATTTTTAAGTTTTTTTGTTTGTTTTGTTTTGTTTTGTTTTTCGAGATGGAGTCTGTCTCTGTCACCCAGGCTGGAGTGCAGTGGTGCGATCTTGACTCACTGCAACCTCTGCCTCCCGGGTTCAAGCAATACTTCTGTCTCAGCCTCTTGAGTAGCTGGGATTGCAGGCATGCACCACCACACCTAGCTAATTTTTGTATTTTTAGTAGAGATATGGTTTCACCATGTTGGTCAGGCTGGTCTTGAACTCCTGACCTTGCGATCTGTCTGCCTCAACCTCCCAAAGTGCTGGGATTACAGGCATGAGCCACAGTGCCCATCCTTAAGTGACTCTTTGTAGGTCATATCTCCTTACAGTAAGAGTCAAAAGTTTCCAAATTGATTTTATTATGTTAATATTTCTATAGAAGGAAAAGGGGGACACTCAAACTTTAATACTTTTTGTAAGTAACCTAATAGCACTAAACACCTTTACACACACACACACACAGACAGCACCAAAAGTTATTGTATTGACTCTCAGGAGGTATGTGTACTGGACCAAGAGTGGGGTCTCAAAGTAGAGTCACCCAAAGCCTTATTGTGTTTTTTATATTTGAACCCATGTCAGTTCCAGTCACTGTGCTAAATGCTTTATATAAATGTAATCTCATGAATATCCTACAGTAATAGGGCGTTGCTATGTAAGTGTAAGTAGTAAATGTTGATTTTGAAATAATGTCTGTCCGATTCAAGAATTCATGTGCTTAATCCTGAAATCATCAATACTGAAATTTCAGTATTAAGGTTCACATATCTTCCCAACCAAAGCACCTAGACGAGGATTGCAGGAAAGGTAAAGACTAGACTTCCACAAACTAATATTATATTTAGAGTTGTCATATAAATAATAAAGCAAACGATTAAAAACAGAAGATATAAAACAGGAACTCCTCTTATTCCACTGACTTATTCTCATCCCCACTCTCATCAGGTAATTACTGTAAAGTATTATTTCAGGACAAATAGGGATCACTAAATGTACAAAATATTTATCAACATTAAACAGATCTTTTGATTTTTTAAAATTTGAATGATAAGGGATTTTTCAGTTATATCACCCTTATTTCTTCTCTATTCAACCGTGTTCTTTCAGCGGTACCATAACTGTCACATTATCAAGGTTTGCAAATATAATTATAACATCTAGCTTTGCCCAAAGTATGGTTCTAAAAGCCGGAAATTAATAAAATGTTTAGCTCTTACCTAGGTAGTATAAATGGATCTATAAGAAATGTTAAAGCACACCACTTAAAAAGTACTTTATCAGTCTAAATAAAATTATCTTTTTTCAATTACTCATGTTTATATGATGTTTTTTAGCACTCTTAGAAATTTTATGAAACATTTGCATTTAAACCATCAATACATGCATCACATTGAGGTCCCCATCCATTCACTGAAATACGACTTCATTTACAAAGCGGTAAACAAGAAAAACTTTTGAGATGATTTAATATTGAACAAAGTTTGATCTTAAAAATTGAAAATTAAGTTATTGTGACCATATACATATTGTTCACAGATTCAAATCATGTTTCCTCCTTATGTAAAACGTGTTTATTTTGGAGGCCTCCCAATGCCTTTTATTTTATTTACTGATTTATTTTTTCGGGTTACATGTGATAATTTAATACATCCATATAAGTAATAAAGATTAAATCGGTATAATTGGTATATCCATCAGCTTAAATATTTGTCTTTACTTTAGGCTGGAAATATTCCAATTATTCCCTTCTGGCTATTTTGAAATAATAAATTATTTTCCTTCCTTATTTATTTATGTTTAATTTTTCAATTTTTTTTTTGTTTTTTTGTTGGAATCTCGCTTTGTCACCCAGGCTGGAGTGCAGTGGTGTGATCTCAGCTCACTGCAACCTCTGCCTCGTGGGTTCAAGCAATTCTCCTGCCTCAGCCTCCCGAGTAGCTGGGATTACAGGCACATGCCACCACACCCAGCTAATTTTTTTATTTTTAGTAGAGACAGGGTTTCCTCGTGTTGGCCAGGCTGGTCTTGAACTCCTGACTTCAAGTGATCCACCCACCTCAGCCTCCCAAAGGGCTGGGATTACACGCATGAGTCACCACACCTGGCTGAAACATACAATAGATTATTGTAAACTATACTCACCCTACAGATCTATCAAACACTAGGTCTTATTTTTTCTATAAAACTGTATACTTGTGTTTATGAATCAACCTGTCTCCATTCCCACCTACGCCACACACACACCCTTCCCAGCCTCTGGTAATCACGAATCTAACCTCCACCTTCATGAGATCCACTTTTTTTAGCTCCCACATGTAAATACAAACATGAGATACTTGTCTTTCCGTGTTTGATTTATTTCACACAATTTAGTGACCTCTGGTTCCACTTGTGTTGCTACAAATGACAGGATTTTATTCTGTTTTATGGCTGAATAATATTTCATTGTATATATAAGCCACATTTTTCTTATCCATTTATCTATCTATCAGTGAACATTTAGGCTGAATCCATATTTTGGCTATGCAGATAGTGCTGCAATAAACATAGGAGTGTAGATACTCTGGTATAATGATGTTCTTTCTTATAGATATTTATGTGATCTGCTCTTTATTACTTATTTCCTCCTGCTAATTTTGGGTTTGGTTTGTTATTGCTTTTCTAGTTCCCTAAGGTGAATGATTAGGTTGTTTATTTGAAGTCTTTCTACTTTTTTGATGCAGGCATTTATTTCTATAAACTTCTCTGTTAGTTCTTTTTTCTCTGTATTCCATAGATTTTAGTATATTTCTATTTTCATTGGTTTCAAGAAAAAAAATTAAATATTTTTAATTTCTTTGCTGACCCATTGGTTGGTTGCTGTCTAATTTCCATGTGTTTGTGTATTTTTTGAGGTTCTTGTTATCGACTTATACTTTTATTCTATTGTGGTCAGAAAATATACTTGATGTGATTACTAACTTTTTGAATTTGTTGACACTTGTTTTGTCTTTGTAGTCTAAGATATGGACTGTTACGGAGAATGTTCCGTGTGCTGAAGAAAAGAGTGTGTATTCTGCAGCAGTTGGATGAAATACTCCAGAAATGTCTTGACAAAGGCCTCTTTGTTCCAGTGTGTAGTTTAACTCTAAAGTTTCTTTCTTCAGGTTTTCTGCTTGAATGATCTTTCCGTTACTGAGAGTATAGTGTGGAAGTCCCCTGCTATTATTGTATTGGAGTCTATCTCTTCCTTGAGATTTCTTCATGTTTGCTTTATGTATTTGGGAGTTCCAATGTTGTGTGAATGGATATTTATAATTGTTATAGCCAATTGCTAAATTAACCCCTTTATCATATACAGTAACTTTGTTTCTTTTTACAGTCTTTGACTTGTGGTCTTTTTTTCTGATATAAGTATAGCTATTCCTCCACTTTTTTAGTTTCCAGTTGCATTGAATATCTTTTCACACACCCTCACTTTTAGTCTATGTCTATCATTATACATTAAGTATGTCTCTTTAGGGAGCATAAAGTTCAGTGTTGTTTCTTTATCCATTCTGCCATCCTAGGCCTTTTATTTGGAAAATTTAGTCCATTTATATTCAGTGTTATAGACAAGTAAGGACAGCAACCACTTCGTTGCTTGTTTTCTGGTTGTTTTGTAACATCTCTTTTCCTGTCCTACTGTCCTACTGTGGTTAAGTGATTTTATCCAGTACTATGTTTCAATTGGTTGTTTTTTATTTTTACTGTGACTATTTCATTTTTTGCATTGTGGTTGCTGTAAGGCTTACAAGAAACATAGATATAACAAAATATTTTAAAGAGACCACAACTTATCTTAGATCTCAAAGAAAAGATTAAAAAACAAGAAAGCTTAAAACCTCCACACTTTAACTTCATCTCTTCCACATTCTGAATTTATATTGCCTCAATTTATATATTTTTATACTGACTATCTCTTAACTGGTTGCTGCAGTTATTGTTTTTGATAGATTTGTCTTTTGACATTCTTACTAAACTTATGAGCAGATTGCACATCACAATTACAATATTCAAGAATTCTGGATTTGTTCATGTGCTTTATTTTACTAGTGGGTTTCATACCTTGAAATATTTTCTTTTTGCATGTTAGTTGTTTTTTCAGGTTGAAGAATTCAACCTGAATTCTTTTATTTTTAGCATTTTTTGCAAGATGGGTGTGATGAATTGTTGAGAAAATTGAGAAAATTTTTATTTCTCTTTTATAGTTGAAACATAGCTTTGCTGGATAAATTATGGTAGTTTTTTTTTAATCTGTTGGCCCTTTGCAAATGTCAGCCTACTCCTTCTTAGCCTGTGTGGTTTCCATCAAGAAGTTTGTTGCCAAAAGAAATGGAGCTCCTAGATATATTATTTGCTTCTTTTCTCTTGCAGATTTTAGGACCTTCTCTTTGTCCTTGAATTTGAGAGATTGATTATAATATGTCTTGGAGTAGTCTTGTTTGAATCAAATCTATTTGGTATTTTCTGACCTTCCTGTACTTGGATATTGTCTCTTTCTCAAGTTTTGGAAAGTCTTCTGTTATTATTTCTTTGAATTAGCTTTCTACACTTTGCTCTTGCTTAACTTTCTCTTAAACACCAATAATTCTCCAATTTGGTCTTTTGAGATAATTTTCTATATTGTGTTGGTGATCTTCATTCCTTTCTATTCTTTTTCGTCTTTTTCCACTCAGACTGTATATTTTCAGATAGCCTGTCTACAACCTTAGTGATTTTCCTCTGCTTAATCCATTCTGTTGATGAGAGCCTCTAATGAATTTTTCAGTTTAGCAAAATAGTTCTCAGTTCCAAGATTTCTGTTTGAATTTTATTATTTTGATCTCTGTTAAATTTCTCTGATAAATTTCTAAACTGATTTTATGTGTTCTCTTTGAGATCACTGAGTTTCCTTAAAGCTGCTATTCTGAATTCTTGGTCAGAGAATTCACACATCACAGTCTCCTATGGGCTAATCTCTAGTTCATTTCTTTTTTCATTTAGGGAAATTATGGTTTCCTGTTTGCTGTTGTTTCATGTGGATGTGCTATGTCTTTGCATTGAAGAAGTAGTTACTTGTTTTAGTTTTCTTTCTCTGTCTTGTGTTGGCTTTCATCGAATACATTTGCTTAGAGATTCATTGTAATTTGCCTGTTGATTTTCTTTTTTATTTTCCCCTGCTAGGCCACTGTCTCTTTATTGGTACTAGGTGGCAGCTTAAGCCCAGGTTTGCTTCGGTTCTAATAAACAATTAGTGTGCTGCCCATTCTGAATGGGAAGATTCCCAAGGGGATATCCTGGTAGTTTGGGAAGGCTGGCTAGGGGGTTATGCCCAAGAGAATGAACCTTTACAGTGTGGTGCTGCTGAGCAGCCACTCTGATTTTCTCAAGTTACAGAATAGCGTTTCCAGGGCTGAGGATGGTAGTCCCAACTCCTCCCTTTCTGTCTGTATTTCTTCAGGGATATTTCTCACTCTGGCACTCTTGATAATTCCAATGAGTTGAGGCTGTGATGAGCTTCCTGCCAGGGAGCCCGAGATGGTGGGAAAACTAGTCGTGGACTTTGATCTCACTTTTCCCAGCGTAGAAACTATGAGTTGGGGGAAAATGTTCTGCACACTTGGTGCTGGGCAGATTGAGGGAAGTTTAATTCTTTTGCCATATGCTTAGAGTTTGCTTTCCTCACACACACTCAGTCTGTGGCTCAAGCAACTGTCTCCTCCTCATATTTGAGTTACGAGCTACTGTTGGTGATAATCTCAGCACTGTATATTTGGTTTTGGTTTTCTTTGAAGGGGAGTAAAGCCAGGTTGCTTCTATGTTGCTGTTTTGGAAACTATGTTATATTATGTGCTAAGCTCTTTCAATCTGAAGAATCTCCTAATGAGTTCAATGTTTTTTTATTTCTGGATAATTTTCCTTAAGCATCCTTTCTCCTTCTCTTCTACCTTAGATTTATAGTCCCCTAGACATCCTGTACAAATGTCATTCTTGGAGTTACCTTCATTATTTTCCTGTGTTGGAGTCACTGCTTCCTGGAAAGTATGTCTTTCTCTTTCTGTATTTTATAATGGATGCTGAAAATACTTCCCTAGAATAGGAGAGTGGAGCCTGGGTGTGATAACTTTCTAAGGAGGGGAAAATGCAATATAACTTTTTAAATTATTTTCTCAAAAACAATGTAGTTTATCCTCTCATAGATGATGATAATTTGTATGTTTATCTAATTCTTGTTTGAAGAAATTTTTTTTTCTGGATCTTTGAATGTAATGGTCATTTTCTAAAAATGAATGTTGTTAAAAGTAAATCAAATGACTCTGATTTTCTTTCTTTTGCAGGCACCCAGATTCCTACTTCCCCTCTGAAATTTTATGATCTTTTCTATGTTTCTAAAATTTCTATGCTTCTAAAATCATGTAATAGTTTCTTGCAGTGTGTGTGTCTGTGTGTCTGTACATGTCTGTTTTCATTTATTGTGTGTGATATTTTTCCAACTGTAAGATTTATATCATTTAATTCTTAAAAATTATCTTTTGTTATTTAATTGATAATTTTTCCTTATACACTTAATCTTCTTACTCTTTCTGAGACACAAATAATTCTAAGTATATAAAATAACTGATCTTCTCTTACATTTCTGATGGGAATGTTAAATGGTACAACTGTTGAGAAAGCTCTTTTCAGTTTCTTAAAATAAATTTAAACTCACACAAAAATTATTCTGAAATTGTGAAGCAAGGAAAATCTGTTTGTCCATAAAAGCAATGATGATACTGGCAGAATTATTAAAAATCAAAATTTTCAGAACTCTAAAAATTAACCAAATCTTGCAATAATCTGAGGAGCATTAAATCAAGAAAAATGACTATGTCTTGGTAATAACAGCATGTTTTGTGATGTCTTAACTTGCCCTATTTGTATCACTCATTCTAATGCCAAGGTAGCCTTTACACACCATACCATCGCAAACATGGTTGCTGGAACAAACAAACAAAAAACAGTAGCATAGCAGTTACTGAAGGAAGCAGAGCAGATTTGAGGCTCTCCAATAAGCCATCACAGAGAACTGCTACTCTTGACTTGTCTCTGTAGGAAATCACCATTTCTACAACTTCATGTGACTTGAGTCAGAGCTCATTCAGTATGAACAGCATTATCCTTGGGCTGTTTGTCAAAAAAACAATTAGTCTTTGCCATTGCAGATGCCTGAGGTGGCAATACCAGTTAGAGAAAGGAAGAGGTTGACTAAAAACCTTAAAGGAAAAATTTGAACAGTGAGATGTCCACAGGCACCTTTGAAAAGCACTGACAAATTTATGAATATCTAAAAAGCCATAAGAATCTGCAGAGTTGTGTGCCTTTATTATCTTTCCACTGTCAGACCTCTATGCTATGCTAGGCAAGAAGTGAAGACTAAGGCAGAGTTGTAAACTTCAAAAATATTGAAGGTATGCCCCACTGGCACATGGAGCCTTATGCAAAGGCTGAGAGACTTATGGGTTCAAGACATGTAAGATAATCTATGCTTAGTCATTAGCTGACTATGAAGCTTACTGACACAGAGACTTCAGGGGCTATACACAAGAAAGGATACAAACTGTATACAATTTGCTCAGAAAAGTCATTAAACAAACAGCAGCAGCAACAGGGACATCAAACCTTAGGAGACACGGTATCGAATTTCCAGATATACTACATTATGTTATTTAAAATAATCAATTTTCAGAAGAAAATTATAAAACACACAAGGAAACTGAATGTTTAATCCATGCACAAGAGTAAAGTTAATTGATAGAAATTATCTCTGATGAATACCAGATATTGGAATTATTAGTCAAAGACTTTAAATCAGCCATCATAAATAGATTCAAAGTACTAATGAAAATCATGTCAAATAATAAAAGAAAAGAACAAGAATGATGTCTAAGTGAATAGAGAATATTAATAAGAGAAATAAATTGTAAAAAGAAACCAAGTAGAAATTTCTAAAGTTTAAAAATATAGTAAGTGAATTAAAGAATTCACAAGGGGCTTAAAAACCGATTTGAGCTATTGGAACTAAGAACTGATAAACTTGACGAATTAATAAACTGAAGATAAACTAATTATCTCACTTAAGATCGGAATAAAAAATTTAACAAAATAAACAAACCTTAAAAACTTGTGGATATGAGAGTGGGAGTATGAACAGAGGAGGTGCAAAGGATATTTAGGACAGTTAAAAATGCTCTGTATAACATTATAATGGTGGATATTCATCATTGATATATAATACCAAAGGGAACCCTAATGTAAGTCATAATGATTTGTCAATGCAGGTTCATCAGTTTTACGAAATATATCACTCAGCCAACTCTACTGGGGAATGTTGATAATAAGGAGGCTGTGTATGTGGAGGGACAAGAAATGTATGGAAAATTTTTGTACTTTTTTTCTGCTTAGTTTTACTGTGAACCTAAAGCTTCATACAAAATAAGTCTATTAAACACACACATACACACACACAAACACATACATATACACAAAACAACATATAAAGCACCATCACAAATTCAAGGGACAAAGAGGTAAAAGAGAGAAAAGGGCAGGAAAAAGTATTTGAAAAATCAATAAAAAGTACATATCAAGGAGGCTCAAAAATAAAAAAGTAAGATAAACTCAGAGATTCTTAAGTAAATGTATCATAGTAACTAAAAAATGTCAACAACAAAAAGAGATTGTGAAAGCATCAAGAAAAGACTGGCACAATATATACAAGGCAACCTTAATAAGGTTAACAACTGACTTCTCACAGAAACCATGTAGGCGAGAAGGCAGTGAGATAATATATTCAAAGTGCTCAAGAAAAAGGCTGTCAACCAAGAATTCTACATCCAGCAAAATTATCCTTTAAACATGAAGAATGAATTAAGATATTCCCTGACAAATAAAAACTGAGAGAATCAGTTATTAGTAAACCTGCCCTCCATGTAACACATGAAGAAATAAAAGACACCATTAAGGGTACCTGCATAGTTGAATATAAAAGACAGTACACATATATTTTTGTTTGTAATGCCTTTCTTCTCCCATGTAATTTAAAAGATGAGTACATAAAGTAATAATTACAAAATTGTGTTGATGGGCCTATTATGTATAAGAATATATTTTGTATGAAAATACCAGCACAAAGGAGGAAGAAACAGAGCTATATTGTATCAACATTTTTGTATACTACTGAAATTAAGTTGTTGACTTGGTATTAATCCAAAGTATATAATTTTCCTGATGCTGTGAATGATAAACCCCATGCTACCACTGAGAAAATTATTTACATATATACCATATCATGCATATTATTTTAATTCAAACATATATATTTGCCGGCTCAAGTTTGCCAGCAGCAGCAAATGCCCTCAGTGCAAATATTTCTCTATTCTAGTGCAGGGCACTACCTCTAATTCTATGCTTCTACGTTTCCACAAAGTGTTCACTTAGTAGCTCCTCACTGTCTTTTCAAATATTCAATACTTTCAGTAATTTTTTAATTATACTTTAAGTTCTAGGGTACATGAGCAAAATGTGCAGGTTTGTTACCTAGGTATACATGTAGCATGTTGGTTTGCTGCACCCATTAACTCATCATTTACATTAGGTATTTCTCCTAATGCTATCCCTCTCCCAACCCTCCACCCTTAAAAATATATTACCTTTAATTTTTTCTTATTTTTAGCAAAACTATTGGTCCAAACAATGTGACCTTCTATTACTGAAAATAGGAGCTTTTTTTTTTTTTTGTCAATTTTCTTGTTATCCTCAAAATTTTTTACTTTACTGCTATGGATGTACTTTTTTTATTTGCAAATGCAAGCTTTTCTTTAAATTTCAAGGTAGCTATTGTCATTATATATTTTAGTATATTTTTATTTTCCATATATTCTATTCTCATTTTTATAATAGAAGACCATGTTTTATATGTATTCAATTATCTTTTTCAGTCTTCCATATTTGGTAGGTTTTTTTTAAATAATCAATTTCAAATGTTATTCTATTGTGTTTTATTTTATGCAGTTTTTTTCAAACCTACTTGCCATATTCCTGATGGCTTTTTCTATAGAAATTATAACTTCTAGTTGTTTCTTACTTGCCTTTGCTCTCTATTATGTCTTCATTTGTCTCTCCCATATACTTCTTGAGTTTTACCTGCTTGGTTTTCATCTCTGACTTTTGTTTCATAATTTCTTATTTAAACATGCATATCTTTTGTTTAAAACTTTCTTCGTTTTAAAAAACATACAATCTGTTAGCATTTTGTGTCTAAGTAGTTGTCTGAAGCAACTATCTAGTGTTTTCTTATAGAACTCTGTTAGTCTTTGAGCATTGTTTCATTAAATTATGTTCTTTTAAGAAAATAAATTCAGATAACAGATCTAAGGGTATTGGCTGAAAAAGTTTTGGAGGAGGCTTGAGACTTCCTGTAAGTCCACAGTTCCCATATAAACTACCAATGGGCCTATGGGACCAAGATTTGACATTCAGAGTTGATATGCTTAAGTTATAGAATAAGGAAGAGCATTTTCCTATTTTTCACATATTTCCACAGTGCTTGCTCTCTCCCTTGCTGTAATTCAAAGGTTATCTCCTTTTTTCTCTCAGACAGAGTCTTGCTCGGTCGACCAGGCTGGAGTGCAGTGGCGCAATCTCGGCTCACTGCAACCTCCGCCTCCTGGGTTCAAGCCATTCTCCTGCCTCAGACTCCTGGAATTACAAGCGCAAGCCACCACACCTGGCTACTTTTTTTGTATTTTTAGTAGAGATGGGGTTTCACTATGTAGGTCAGGCTGGTCTCGAACTCCTGACCTTGTGATCCGCCCACCTCATCCTCCCAAAGTGCTGGGATTACAGGCATGAGCCATCACGCCTGGCTAAAGGTTATCTCTTTAGTATCCTAATGGATATAAGACTAAGCATTTATAGATCATGTTACAATGTAAAAAGTCATTTTAACAAAGTGTCTAATACACGCCTGTTGGAAAGTATAATATTTTTATTGTTATTGCTACTGTAATAAGCATTCAAATGATTGAAACGAGGTGTTTATTGTAGCCTAAAATGGTTTTCTTCTGCTCTAACTGGAAATGACACTTGAATTGCTTTCACTTTATTTTTATCAAGAGTTTGTTCAAATTACCTTTGAATCCTCCAGCAATGTAGATATTTGAGTGACTTCGCTGTTGTCTTTGAAGAGAGGAAACAGCATGCCTAGGTCCTAAAGTGGGAACACAATCAGTGTTAAATCTCAGAGAGAGAGTTTGAATGAAGCAGGGGGTGGTGGGGAAGCTGAGGTCAGATGGGTTTGAGGACAGGGTTACACAGGGTCTTGTAACAGTTTTGTTGTTCACTGTGAATGAAATGAGAAGCTACTTGAGAAATTTTAGCAGAAGAGTGACATAATCTGACCTATGTTTCAAAAGAATCGCTCCAGCTGGTGTTCCAAAAGTAGACTGTTAGGAAAAGGGTAGAAGTGAGGAGAATGATCAGAAGGCTCTAGAAATGATCCAGATGAGAGATGATGGCTGCTCATATAGTAACATTTGCAGTAGTGGACGTGATAAGTGGTCAGATTCCATAGGTGTGCAGCCATAACCAAGAGAATTTTCTTATGTATTAGATGTGTGCTGTGAAAGAAAGGCACTAAAAAGAGATCATGCTAAGTTTCTAGGCCTGAGAAACTGGAAGGATTTTATTGTTATTTAACTGAAATAAGAGAGACACTGGGTGGAACACGTGTTTGGGGATAGGAAATCAGGAGTTTAGATTTGGACATAAGTTAAAGGTGCCTCACAGATATATGTGAGCTGAACTAGAACATGGGATCCTAGTATATTGGGATGAATAGTGTCCCCCCAAAATGTATGTCTACTCAGAACCTTTGAATGTGACCTTATTTGGAAATAGGATCTTTGTAGATGTGAACAAGTCAAGGTGAGGTCATGATGGATCAGAATGAGCCATAGATGCAATAAGAATA
The DNA here is from genome assembly GCF_000951035.1 of Colobus angolensis palliatus. NCBI lineage: Eukaryota > Metazoa > Chordata > Mammalia > Primates > Cercopithecidae > Colobus > Colobus angolensis. Next base: position 5,447,063 of record NW_012114555.1, on the reverse strand, counting down.
GCATTCTTATAGAAAGAGGGAAATGTGAACACACATAGACATGCAGCCTCTCAGTGAAGAAAGCCATGTGAAAACAGAAACAGAGAATGAAATAATGCATCTGCAAACCAAGGAATGCCAGTGATTGCTGGCAAACAACTGAAGGTTAGCAGTGGCAAGGACAAGTCCCCTTCTAGACTCATTAAAGAAAGCTTGGCCTTTCTGAGATCTCGATTTCAGATTTCTAGCCTCTAGACTCATGAGAGAATAAATTTCTGTTGTTATAAGCCACCCAGTTCATGGTAGTTTGTTATGAAGCCTAAAAATTTAACATATTTATCGAGACTTTACTGGCCCTTAGTATTTCAGAACCATCATTTCCCCTATTTGAGATTTCCTCTTCTGTTCTTCTTACAGCGATGAATCATATTCACCTTAGGGGGCAGGTGGTGCCTCACAAAGCTGACTCCCATTGAGCTAAATGTCTAAAATCCCTAATTGGATTTTAAAAGTCAGGGGCACTGATTTTTGCTTGTTGCCCTCATGGCTAGTTTGTTATCTACCTTGTATTTCTGCAGATTATTTTCTCAACATGAAATCTGTCTGAAATTTAATTTCCTCACCTCTATGAGAGAGAGGTACTAAGAAACACAATGCCTCTCTATAATGAACTTTTAAGTTATATAGAATTGGTTTAAAAACTTGGAGAACATGTAAGAGCTCGCCTTGTGTTATAAATACTGATTCTAAAGAAAATCTTTAGATTAAGAAGATTAGTAAATATTTTAAAATAGCATTTTGTCATGTTTAGGTACCTTTCATCTTGGTACCTTGAATAATGATATGTAATATTCAAAATATTCATTCATTAAGGAATCCAATATTGCTCTTTTGGAAATTAAAACTGCCGTATTCACATTCTATGTGTACAAGAAAGGTTTAAGTTCCAAAACTGTAAGTTGTAGTTGCTTATCCAAAAGGCCTTTAGTGTCCTCTGTTTTAAAATTCTGCATCTGAATTTGCTTATGGCTGGTAAAAAATAATGTGTTTGCCTTTTTATCATGTGTCCTCATTATTTTATTTTTTGTCATGTGTCCTCATCATTTTGAGTTATATGCAGTTGCAGAAAGAATGAAGCTAGGGAAAGACCCTTAGAAACTGCAGAATTTTTTCAAGGATCAGAAAGACAATAGGTTTTTTGGAAAGTAATGGGGGATTATCACATGATGGGGATAAGTTGATGGGGTTGAGCTGAAAGCTAAGCATCTGGCTTATGAAAAGTTTTGCTGTCGCTTCTGGAGCTAGTCAGCGTTATATAGTTCCTTGATCACTAGGGACTTTACGATCTGTCTTAAGCTATTTGTGCACTAACAATAACTCTAACTGTTCATTCCATGATTTCTACTATTTGTAGAAAAAAAGAGTAAATGATGTCTAAAAAATTTGAACATAAAGAGATGTTAAAATAAGGAGATTGGATGTAAAGAAAATGCTAAAGAACACCAGGAGATGCAATAAATCCAAATGGTGTTCACAAGAGGGAAAAAAATAGTTAATGCAAAACTGAACAGAAAGATGCAAATAAATAAGTAAATTTCTCATTCAGGATCCATTTGGAGGCTGTGCTTCTTGGCAGAGTTACTGCTTATTATTTTTATGTTTCTAGTTTCCCATCTCCTTTTGTCAGTCTATTGAAAGCTTGTTAAAATCTTATTTGCTTTTGCTGTACCTTTGTCATTGTTTTTGCTTTAACTTTAATGCTAAATCATGTAGAAGTAAGGTAAAAGGGAGAACAGAGTTAACACAAATAGTCATTGTAGCAGCCTAGTTTTATGGATACTTTATATATTGATCAGCTTATGTTTTATTCAGACTAGATGGAAGAACAATTGGGAAATAAGAAGGAATGTCTCCCTTAAATAGTAAATTGCAATGCTGATACAAAACATCTAAGGGTTTCCAGGAGAGACTGGCTAGCATCTGAAAGGTGCACTGACATACAAAAGAAATAACCCGTCTGTCCATGGGAACACTCCAAGCAAAATAAGAGTTGCTGCATTAAGTTCTTTCTGCTTCCTTTGAAAAAGACAGAAATGTACTTCATATATATATGTATGTGTATGGGCATGTATACATATGCATGTATACATGTATAAATATATGTGTATGTACATATGTATATATGTGTGTGTATATATACATTTATATATGCATGTAATAATGTATGCAAATACACACACATGCTTGTTTTGCATAGTGCTTGGCACATCGTAGACCTCTAATAAATGAGTGGTCAATGTGAAGAAATATATAAACAAATAAATATGACACCAAGTATGTCAACCGAGCCAATTAAAAGTTATACAAAGTTTCTAATGGTCAGAATAGTTGGATTGTCCAGATTCAAACCAAGGACTGTATGAATGCTAATCCTGTGCTCTTAGACACGCCCAACATGATTCAGAAAGTACCAGCTTAGTATTCCGTGGTGTATATGTGCCACATTTGCAGCCATAAAAAGGGATGAGTTTGTGTCCTTTGTAGGGACATGGATGCAGCTGGAAACCATCATTCTCAGCAAACTATCGCAAGAACAGAAAACCAAACACCGCATGTTCTCACTCATAGGTGGGAACTGAACAATGAGATCACTTGGACTCGGGAAGGGGAACATCACACACTAGTGCCTATTATGGGGAGAGGGGAGTGGGGAGGGATTGCATTAGAAGTTACACCTGATGTAAAGATGAGTTGATGGGTGCTGACGAGTTGATGGGTGCAGCACACCAACATGGCACAAGTATACATATGTAACAAACCTGCACATTATGCACATGTACCCTAGAACTTAAAGTATAATAATAATAATAATAATAAAACAAAAACAAAAGCAAACCAAAAAAAACAAAACAAAAAAAAAGAAAGTCCTAGCTGTGTGGCATTTGGCAAACAGCTGAACCTCTGCAAGCCTCCGTTTCTCATACTGAAGGAGAGCATCTCAAGGCACAGTTTTGAAAATAAGGGGTAATGACATGTATAAAGGGCTTAGTATTGTGCCTAGCACATAATTAACATTGCTGGTAATGATGATGATATATGTAAAGGTGGAGATTTTCTTAAATTATATCCACCCTCACCTGCCTTTCACAATGCTGCCACCTGCATCACGGAGAACTAACGATCCACTTAGTATTTGTTCATTCACCTCTGATAACTATTACACTCAGGCCTAATTTAAACCTCTTGAACTCCATACGGAACTAGGTACTATACAGATGGTAATGAAGCATTCCTGGCCACTTTAATCACACATATGCAATTCCAATAGAATAACGGTGTTTTGCTTATGGTGAGCCTGTATTAAATATTTATTTTTATTTAAGAGCCTCACTTTACTTTGCTCAGCTACGTACACCTTTGAGCAGAAGAACAAGATAGATTCACATGACTGTGTTTCTTTTTTTCTTTTTTTCATTTCCCCTCCAAATCTAAGTATAGATTTCAGCAGACCAAATCAAGAGACCTATTGACCCTGGTTCTTATGTTAAAATTATAGGGATCTCAGCCACGTTTCATGAGAACACTAAGGCAATTTCACAATGACTTACCAGTGAGGTTAATTATTTTTTTCAGAAATGTATTGTGATGCCTCTTTCTAGATGAAGCTATGGTGAACTTTCCTCTGTATTGGAATCCTAAATTAAGTTGGGGCCAGTATTCTAAAAGAAATGAGAAGAAATTAATCTCTTAAAAATTAAGATTACCTCTCTCTCTTCTTTCCATGCACCCCCCGACCCCCGCCAACCCCATTCACTATTCCTAACTGAAGGCTGTTATATTGGTGTTAAATATAAAATATCTTACCAGTGTGTGCTCTGCATATCTGAAAATCGTGCAGTGGTGAACCTCTTGAGTGTATTTCTTTCTTTCTTTATTAATGAAAAGGTTTTTATTTGTGCCCTCTGTTATTCTCAGAAGTACAACACAAAACAAAATGGGAAACCATGATTTATCTTCTATTTGATAAAAACATCTGCAGAATAAAACGAGCCTCTTGATGCCAGAATTGTCATCAATGATGACTTTGACAAAATGAGCAATACATAATTTGCTAGCTCCCTTGCGAAGCTGAAACAGATTGTCAAATAAAACACTGGAGGAGATGCATATGGGCTGAGTAGACCGGCTTTGAATAGGAACATGCGCAGGTGGAGGCTTAGTAGTGGCTGTAAGAAGGAGGACTGCCCTAATTTGGAGGGTCATTTGCATTTGAAAATGCTCCTTGCTAAATTGTGAGTATTCCCTATAGGAAAAGAGAATGCATTCTGCCAAAACCGCAGCTATTTTTGTTTCTTGGTAACTTGAATAAACCAGAAAACCTAAGGCAAAGTGGAGGGAGTTGCACTCAAACAAACCATTTTTTAATGGTGGGCTTATAGAATACAAATCAGTAATATATGAAAAGGACACTTATGAAAATCAATTGCTTTATGGTTAAAAATGGATTTTTCATCAACACGAAGCATGGAAAGTGTACTAATGGGTGTATTCAGCATGCATTTTTACAAATGACAATCAAATGCTTTTATTAGTCTTTATATCTGAAAAGTATGGCAAAAATCACATAATTAGTTCTAAACTCATTTGATTTTTTTGTTGTTGGATGGCCTAGAGGACTTTGCTTGTTTATATATTTTATTATTGGTATATGAGTTGTACATATTTTGTGGGTGTGTGAAATATTTTGATACCTGGTTACAATGTGTAATGATAAAATCAGGGTAATTGTGATGTCCATCACTTCAAACATTTATTTATTCTTTGTGTTGGGAACTCACAATAACTTTTAGCTATTTTGAAATATAGAATAAATTATTTTTAATTATAATTTCTTCACTGTACTATCGAATATTGGAATTTATTCTTTTGTTTGTTTGTTTTTTGAGACAGAGTCTCCTTTTGTTGCCTAGGCTGGAGGACAATGGTGGGATCTTGGCTCACTACAGCCTCCACCTCCCAGGTTCAAGAGATTCTCCTGCCTCAGCCTCCTGAGTAGGTGGGATTACAGGCATGCACCACCATGCTTGGCTAATTATTTTGTATTTTTAGTAGAAATGGGGTTTCACCATGTTGGCCAGGCTGGTCTCAAACTCCTGACCTCAGGTGATTCCTCCACCTCGACCTCCCAAAGTGCTGGGATTACAGGCGTGAGCCACCATGCCCGGGCTATTCTTTTCATCAAACTCTATTTTTGTATCTGTTAATCAACTTATTTTTATCCCTCACTACCTCCTTCCCTTCTCAGCCTCTGGTAGCCACTATTCTACTCTCTGCCTCAATTAGATCCACTTTTTTAGCTTCCACATATGACTGAGAATGTACAATTTTTGTCTCTTTGCCTGGCTTGTTTCACCTAACATAGTGATCCCCAGTTTCCATCCATATTGCTGTAAATGACAGAATCACATTCATTTTTATGGCTGAAACATATTCCATTGTGTATGAATACCACACTTTCTTTATCCATTCACCCATTGCTGGACACATAGATTGATTCTATATCTTGGCTATTGTTAATAATGCTTCCATAGACATGAGAGTACCCATATCTCTTCCGTATATTAATATCCTTTCTTTTGGATATATGCCCATCAGTGAAATTTCTGGATTATATGGTAGTTTTCTTTTTAGTTTTTTGAGAAACCTCCATACCCTTTTCCATAATGACTATGCTACTTTACACTCCCACCAACAGTATATGAGCAATCCCCTTTCTCTGCATCTTTATCAGCATTTGTTATTTCTTGTCTTTTTTATAGTAGCCATTTTAATTGGGGTGAGGTGATAGCTGTTTGTGGTTGTGATTTTTATTTTACTAATAATTAGTGATGTTGAGCATATGCCTGTTGTCCATTTCTATGTTTTCTTTTGGGAAATGTCTGTTCAGATCTTTTCCCCATTTTGCAATGATTTTTTGTTTTGCTACTGAGTTGTTTGAATTCTTTACATATTCTGGTTATTAATTATTTGTCAGATGGATGTGCTTTTCACAAGTCAGTACGGATTGCCCAGACAAAGTTTTATATCCTAAAAGCTGAGGAATCCTTTTACCTGAGGAATCTTGCCTTTGTGGAAATTTCTGTTAATTTCAGTTCTTTAATCATAAGAAAGAAGCAATGAATGTTTTCCCAAAATAGTTACTTTTTACTCAAAATATTGTTCTCTCTTAGTGCATATATATTTTAAACAGACTTTTTATCTTAGAACAGATTTAAATTTACAGAAAGGATTTGAGGATAATAGAGAGGATCCCCATATAGCCCACAACTGGTGTCTTCTATTAACACCTTATATTAGTATGATGCATTTGTCCAAATTAACAAATCAATAAAGATACACTTTTATTAACTGAAATACACCGTTTACTCAGATTTCTTAGTTTTTCTCTGAATATGCTCTCACTGTTTTAGAATCCCAACCAGGATACTGAATTACATTTAGTCATCATGTTTTTTAGGCTCCTGTTGGCTGTAACGGTTTCTCAGGCTTTCCTTGTTTTTAGAGATCTTCACATTTTGGGGGAGTACTGGTCAGGTGTTTCGTGAAAGGTCTATCAGTTGGGATTTGTATGATGCTTTTTCATAGTCAGACTGGGCTTATGAATTTTTAGGAGGAAGACAACAAACACCAAGTGTCATTCTTCTCAAACGCATAAGCAGTACATGCTGTCAATGCGACTTACATTGAGGTTAATTTTGGTCTCCTGTATAAAGTAATGTCTCTCAGGTTTCTCTACTGTAAAATTACTTTTTTCTCTCTTTCCATACACTGGTCTTTAGAAGCACGCCACTAAGTAAGGCCCACACACAAGGAGTGGGGGATTGAACTCCACCTACTTGAAAAAGGAGTATCTACATTATTTGAAGTTCTTGCCTATGAGAGATTTGTCTCTTCCATGTCTTTTATTTAATTATTTATTTATGCCACTATATAATTATGAATATTTTTATATGTGGGGTTATAATCCAGTGCCACTTGCACTAGTGAGGTTTCTCTAGAGAAACAGAATAAAAAGGGTGCATGTGTCTATATGTGGTATATATACATTAGTGTGTGTGTGTTTCTGTGTGTGTGTGTAGTAAGTTACAAAGAGAGACATTTTAAGGAAGTGGCTCACGTGATTGTGGAGACTAACAAATCCAATATCTGAAACATAGGCCAGCAGGCTAGAGATTCAATGGAGAGTTGATGTTGCAGTTCCGGTCTGAAGGCAGTCTGCTGGCAGGATTTCCCTTTTCTTGGGAGAGACAAGTCGTTTTTTGATTAAGGTCTTGAACTACTTGGATGAGGCCCACTCACATATGGAGGATAATATGTTTTAATGAAGTCTAAGGATTTAAATGTTAATCTCATCTAAAAAATATCTTTACAGAAATACCTATCCAGACTTGTCTACTGGTAGTTCTTTAGGTGGTCTGCCATGGCACTTTGACATATACCCATCATTGTGGCTTTCTGTTGTTGTTGTTCTTATTTTTTTTTTTTTGAGAAATTCCTTAATTTCTGACACACAATAAGCAACTCAGTCTTATACTGTATATTTCCTGACTAAGTCATAACTTAGCTATTTCTCCAAGCATCCTGTTTCCTTTTATTGAAGAATTGTATTAGAAACTAAGGCCTGCCTGCTAAGCATTCTTGTGGCTACTGGGAAGTTGTTGCTTCTGGGCCCTCTTAGCTGATAGATCAAGGAAATACATATATCAACAATCTCATGTAACTATGCATATTATATTACATATATATACACATATGTATGTATACACATATACATGTATTTCTATAGGTACCTTTATTAAGCTAAACATGAGTTTATACTGGTGTTTCCAACTCTAGATCTAGCCCATGAACACAGATGATTCTGGACTTCCATTCTTGCTTATCTCTTACAATCCACCATTCATTTACCTAATTGTTCAGTTCTAGAATACATATATAGCAGTATTGTAATTGTTAACACATATCCTCAACCAGAGGACAGGGTTTATGTTCAGTTAATTTTGCCTTATATATTATAGACTCTAATTATTTCCAAAGTTATTTTATAGTAAGTGGCTTCCCCTTCACCTCCCCCTCACTCCCTTTAGTGAGTTTATTTTGTACATCTATAATACAGTTAGATCATTTGTCATAATATATATTCCCTCCTCAGACCCTTGACCTGATCAATGAGTTTATTTTAATTTGCATACATTAAGGTTTGCTCTTTGTATTGTAACATTATATGGGTTTTGACAAATACATAGTGTCGTATATCCACCATTATAGTATCACACAGAATAGTTTCAGTGCTCCCCACAAATCCCTCTGTTTTACCTGTTCAGTCCTTTCACTCTGCAAACCCCTGGTGACTACTGACAGAATGCCATATAAAAGGAATTTTAAGGCTATGCATGGTGGCTCATGCTTGTGATCCCAGCACTTTTGGAGGTCAAGGCAGGTGAATCACTTGAGCCCAGAAGTATGAGACCAGCTTGGATAACATAGTGAGACACCATCTCTACAAAAAAAAAAAAAAAATTAAATTAAATGGTTAGCTGAGTGTGGTGGTACATGCCTATAGTCTCAGCTACATGGGAGGCTGAGGTGGGAGGATTGCTTGAGCCTGGGAGGTCAAGGCTGCCATGAGCTATGATCGTGCCACTGCAATCCAGCCTGGTCAACTGAGACCTGAAGGCCCTGTCTCAAGAAAAAAAACAAATGTAATTTTACCATATACAGCCTTTACAGTCTCCCTTTACTGATGTAAGTATCCATTTTCACTTCTCTCATTCAAATATGCACTTAAGATTAATCTATGTCTTTTCTGAACTCAATACTAATGGTTTTAAAATGCTGAATAGTATTTCATTGCATGGATACACTACAGTTGTTTATTCACCCATTAGAAGACATCTTCGTTGCTGTAAGTTTTTGATGATTATAAATAAAGATGCCACAAACACTCATGTGCAGATATTTTTGTGGAAATAAGTTTTCAAGTCAGTTAGGTAAATACCTAGAAGTGTAATTACTAGATTGTATAGTAAGATTATAGTTAATTTTGTAAGAAGTATCCTGTTTTCCAATCTGGCTGTGCCATTTTGCATTCTCACTAGCAATGAATCCTGCTGTTCGATTTCCTTTTCAGCACTTGCTGTTATCTGATTTGTTTTGGGATATTAGTCATACTAATATGTGTGTAGTGGCCTCTTGTTTTATTGCATTTTCCTAATGACGAATGATTTTCAGCATACTTCCATATGCTTCTTTGTAATTTGCTTCTCTTCTTTTGTGAGATATCCACTGATAAATTTGGCTCATTTTATTAAATGAGTTTTTGTTTTCTTATTGTTGAGTTTTAAGAGTTCTTTGTATTTTTGGATACAAATATTTTTAAAGTCATCTTTTTGTAAATGGTTTATCTCAGTGCATGGCTTATGTTTTCCTTCTTTTAACAGTGACTTCCATAGGTGAAAAGATTTTATTTATTTTTTTTTTTTGAGACAGCGTTTTGCTCTTGTTGCCCAGCCTAGAGTGCAATGGTTTGATCTCCGCTCACTACAACCTCTGCCTCCTGGGTTCGAGTGATTCTCCTGCCTCAGTCTCCTGAGTAGCTGGAAACTGTAATCCACCATACTCGGCTAATTTTTTGTATTTTTGGTAGAGACGGGGTTTTACCATGTTGGCCAGGCTGATCTTGAACTCCTGACTTCAGGTGATCCACCAGCCTTGGCCTCCCAAAGTGCTGGGATTACAGGCATCAGCCACCATACCTGGCTTACAAGATTTTAACTTTATTAAAGTTTAATTTATTTTTTCTCTCATGAATCAAGTTTTTGGCATTGTATCTAAAAACCCATCAACAGACTGAAAGTCATACAGAATTTTTCTCATATTTTATTCTGGAAGTTTTCACAGTTTTGCATTTTACTTTTAGGTCTATGATTGCTTTTGAGTTAATATTTGAGTAAGGAATGAGGTCTGTGTCTCAGATTTTTTTGGGGGGTACGAACATTCTGTTGTTTCATATCATTGAATACAAATGTCATTTTCTTAATTGCCTCTGCCCTTTATAAAAGTCAGTTGATAATATCTGTGTTAGTTCACTTCTGGACTCTTCATTCTAGTTCAGTGAACTATGTCTATTTTTTCATTAATCCTATGCTATCTTGATTAATGTATCTTTCTTGTAAGGCTTCAAGTTCAGTAGTCTGAGTCTTCCAACTTTGTTCTTCTTCAGTATTGTGTTGGCTATTTTAAAATTTTTGCCTTTTTGTGTAAACTTTAGAGTCAGCTTTGTTTATATCTACACTAGAGCTTGCTGAGATTTTTACTGAGATTGTGTTGAATGTATAAAGTTGAGATTTATCATCTCAATGATGTTGAGATTTCCAATATATGAATATAGATTATCTCTTTATTGGTATCTTTGATTTATTTTATTTAGTTGTTGTTACTAGATTTTATACAAAATTTGTTAGAATTAAGTATTTCAATTTTTGGTATTATTATTTTGTTTTGTTTTGTTCTGGGGAGATGAAGTCTTGCTCTCTGGAGTGCAGTGGTGTGATCTCAGCTCAGATCACTTGATCTGGTCTCAAGTTATCTGCCCACATCAGCCTCTCCAAAGTGTTGGGGTTACAGGCGTGAGCCATCATGCCTGTCCTAATTTTTGATATTACTTCAAATGGTATTTTGCTGTTAATTTCTAAATCAGTGTGTTTATTGCTATAACATAGAGAAGCAATTGATCTTTTCCTGTTGACATTATATCCTACAACCCTGTTATACTAGCTTATTACTTTCAGGAGCTGTTTTTATTTATTTACTTATTTTTAAAAATAGATTCCTTATGGTTTTCTACATAGGCAATCATGTCATCTGCGAATGAAAATAGTTTATTTTTTCCTTTCTCACTTGTATACTTTCATGTTTTTTTCTTTTGTTACACTAGTTATGCTTCCAGTGTGATGATGACTAGGAGTGCTGACCGAAAACATCCTTAGCATGTTCCCCATCTCAGGGGAAAAATCTCTAATCTCTCACCATTAAGTCTGATGTTTACTAAAGGTTTTTTCTTTTTTAGGATTTTTTAAATGGCATTTTATAGCATTTTAGCCCTAATGAATTAGTAAATGTATTCAGACGTAAGATATAATTCACACTGGTAGTAAAATGTATAAAATATCTAGGACTTAACTTAGATTAGAATATACAAGCCCTAAGATAATCTAAATAGAGAGAAAAACACAAACATGCTCTTGGAGGAGATAGTTCAATATTAAAAAGAAGTCAATTCTCACTAAATATATAAAGTACGGTCTAAATTAAAATTGCAGTTGTGTGTTAATAACAATAAAGTTACTCTGAAATGTATAGGGAAACATAGAGATTTATAAGTAGTTAAGTCAATATTAAAAAGGAGAAAATAAGCTGGGCC
>NW_012114555.1:5430827-5434572 GCF_000951035.1 Colobus angolensis palliatus | reverse complement strand
TGTCTTTATACATTTCGTAAAATGGAGAATTTCTTTAGTTGATTCTTAAATGTTAAACTAGTTCTGCATCCCCAGAGTAAATAACATTTTGTCATAATGTATAATTCTTTTTATAAATTGCTGAATTCAATTTGTTAATATTTTGTTGAAGATTTTTACATCTATGTTCGCGAGAGATATTAGCCTGTAATTTTTTTTTTCTGTAATGTTTTCAGTTGGTTTTGGTATTACAGAAGGCTAACTTCATAGACTGAGTCTGGAAGTGTTCATTTTGCTTCTATTTTCTGGAAGAGTTTGTGGAGTATTAGTATCATTCCTTCATTAAATGTTTGGCATATCACTGGTAAAACCATTTCATCCAAGTGCTTTTTTTTGGAACATTAATTATTAACTCAAGTTATTTAGTAGATATTGTGTCATTCAAATCATCTGATTCCCCTTGTTTGAGTTGTAGTAGTTTGTGTCTTTCAAGGAATTGGTCTATTTTATTTGAATTATCAATTTTGTGAGTTAGATTTGTTCATAGTATTCTTTTATTATTTTTTTAAAGTCTGTGATTAGTAGTGATGGTCCTCCTTTCATATATATTATAAATTTATGCCCTCTTTATTTTTTGTTCTAGTTAATCTAGTTAGAGGTTTATCAATTTGATTGATCTTTTCTAAGAACCAACTTTTGGTTTTGTTGATTTTCTTTACCATTTTTCTGTTTTTAAAATGATCTCCACCATAGTTTGTATTATTTTGTTCTTGTTTGGGGTTCATTTGTTCCTTTTCTTTAATGTCCTAAGGAGGGAACTTAGACTATTGACTTTAGATTTTTGGTTTTATTTCTAATATATGCACTTGGTGTTCTAAATTTCACTGTATACAATACTTTTGCCTCGTGCCACAAATTTTGTGGTTATATTTTTATTTTTTAATTCAAACTACATTTTAACATTTCTCTTGTGATCTCTTAAATCTATGAGTTACGTAGAAGATTTTTAAATGTTTGCAGATCTAGCTATCTTCCTCTTATTAGTTTACAGCTTAATGCCCTTGTGGCCTAAAAGCAGACATTGTATGGTTTTTGTCCTTTTAAATTTGTTTTTTATGGCCCAGAATATGGTTTATCTTGGCGGATGTTTCATGTTAGTTGGACAAGAATAAGTATTCTATTGTTTTTGGGTGGAGTATTCTATAAATGCTTATTAGATCATGTCAATGGATGGTGCTGTTCCAGTAGTGTATATCCTTTCTGAGTTTCTGCCTGTTTAATCTGTCAATTACTGGCAGAGAGATGCTGAAATCTCTGACTATAATGATAGATTTATCTATTTCACTGAATTCTGTCCGTTTTTGCTTCATGTGTTTTCAGTTATTAGGTATATATATTTTTGGAATTGTTATGTGTTCTTGGATAATTGACTTTTTTATCAGTATGTAATACTCTTATTTATCCATTTTAATTTTGCTTATTCTGAAGTCTGCTTCTTCTGCAATCAATATAGCTATTCCAGATTTTTTTTTGATTAGTAAATGTGATATATATTTTCCTAGTTCTTTACTTTTTACCTGTGTCTTTATATTGATACTGTGGTTCTTGTGATTTTTAATTCACCATGATAATCTCTTACATTTCATTGATATAGTTAGACTTTCATATTTAAAGTCATTATTGTTATAGTTGTATTAATATACGCCATGTTTTTAACTTTTTTATTTGTTGAATTTCTTCATTTTTCCTCTTTTTCTCTCTTCTCTGGTTATAATTGAACATTCATATAATTCAATTATATCTTTATGCATTTTCTGCATATGAATATACATTTTTGTTCTTCCTATTAATCTGTCTTCTGTAAGTTCATTTTCAGTGAACTTTCAGTGAGTCAAGAGGAATCTTTATCTCCACCGCTATACTTTCTTAATATAGATCAAAACTTTTGACCTATAATGTATTAGTCTGTGGGGGTTGCCATAACAAAATACCACAGACTTAGTGGCTTAAATAGCAAACATTTATTGTCTCACAATTTGGAAAGCTAGAAGTCTATGATCAAGCTGCAAGTTTAGTTTATGCCTTATAGATGGCCACTTTCTGCTGTGTTTTCCTATTGAGTGAGGGGGTGGGGAGAGACACAGAGAGAGAGGGCTTGCTATCTGATGTCTCTTCTTATAATGACACGAATCCTATCAGATCAGAGACTAATCCTTATGACTTCATTTAACTTTTATTACCTTCTTGGAGATCTCATCTCTAAATACAGCCACATCAGTGGTTAGGTCATCAACATATACATTTGAGGGGCACAAACATTGAGTTGGTAACATATATTACTTTCCCTATGGTTGAAGAACTTATTTTTAACATTTCTGGCATGGTTGGTTTGCTGGTGATAAATCTCAGGTTTTATTAGTCCGAGGAAGTTTTTATTTCTTTAATATTTAAAGAATAATTCTGTTGGATATAAATTCTCATCGGTGTATTTTTCTTCCAAGACTTTACGTATTTCACTCCATTCTCTTTTTGCTTACATTATTTCACTGCCTCTCATTTTTCTCAAGATTTCTGTAATTTTTCTCCTCAGTTTTAATAAAGTATGACTAAAGGTAGTATTTCAGGGTATTTACCCTGTTTGTTGTTTTCTGAGCTTTCTGGATTTGAGATTTTCTGTTCTTCATTAATTTTGAAAACTTTTCAGCTTCTATTATTTTGAATATTTATTCTACTCCATTATTATTCTATTATTATGTGAATGTTACATCTTTTGATTCTGTCCAAAGTTCTTGGATGTCTTCTCTGCTTTTAAAGTGCTTTTATCTTGCTGAATTTCGGCTTGTAAAGTCACTATTAACTTATCTTCAGGATCACTGATTCTTTCCATTTTCATGTTGGATCTACTGATGAATATATAAAACATCCTTCATTTCTGTTACAGTGTTCCTAATATCTAGCATTTCTTTTTGATTATTTTTTAGAAAATTATCTTTCTCCTCAAATTATCCATCACTTCTTGTGTGTTGTCTTCCCTTTTCTTCATTATAGCCTTGCCATGTTAATTGTAATTATTTTAAATCCCTTGTTTGATAATTTCAAAATCTGTATTGTATCTAAACCTGGTTCTTATGCTTGCTCTGTCTCTTCAGACTGTTTTTGCTTGGTTGTTTTTGCATTTTGATGTACCTTGTAAGTTTTTCTGGAAACTCAGACAAGTTGTATGAACTACTGGGAATTGAGATAAACTAGCTATTAAGTTGATGATTCCAGTTAATCTGTGGGAGTTCAACTGTGTTTAATGTTTGTGTAGCTGTAGATTCCCAGAAACTTCAAATTTGTTTACTGCCCTTGTTTTGTTTTTTTCTATATATCTTGTTCCTCAGAAGTAGTCCATGTCTAACAGCTTTTTGTCAGTTGTAACCCACTATTATTATACTGGGTGATTTGTTTTGCTAAGACCACCAGAGCGGGCACAAAAGAACCAGCGAGTAAGCAAGTGTAGGAGCAAAACTGCAAATTTATTTTGGTCACCTAGCTTCAGGGAAGTAGGTGGGGGGGGAGAGGCCTCCGGCAAAGAAGGCCGGCAGAGTCCCCCGGTGGGGCTCTTGGATGGAGTTCCTGCAGTCCCAACATCCCGACGGGAGTGAGAGACTCAGGAAGGCCGCGTGGCACGCTGGCCGAGAGCGGCTTTTCTAGGAGTGGGAGGGCAATAGGCGGGGCACGGGCGTGTCGGGGGGCGTTCCGCAGGTGCGACCAGGCAAATCTC
>NW_012114555.1:5419661-5426041 GCF_000951035.1 Colobus angolensis palliatus | reverse complement strand
CTTGTATGTAATTAATTTCGGACCACTTGCCTAGCCACTGGCAGAAATTGCTGAGGTCGATCACGCCACAGTGGAAAGGAAAATTAACCGCTTCCACCTAAGGTCTTGTTCGAACTGTAAGGTTTTTAAATTGGCTAGGAGGCACCCTAAGGGGGTGCTCTTTGGAAATTTGGACTGGGGGGATTTCCCGTTTGTTTCCTCTTTACTTACAAAATGGACACAATGGAAATGGAAGTGGATCTCTGCCTGGCTTCAAAGCATCCTTTAGAATGAGCAGAGACAGACTGGAGGCTCATGGAGCCAAAGTGGAGATTACCTTCGGACGTCTCCGTCCTGAACGGGGCTCCCGAGCCACTTGGTGGCTCAAAAGTGGGCCTCGGATCTGCACAGGATTTTTGGCCGAGGGAGGTAAAGAGGAGACAAGGGCACTTACCCCAGAGAGGCCGTGAGAGTGAGGGAAGCGGGTCTCAGGTCCTAGTCCATCTGTGGCGTGGGAGCAGGAGGAGGTTCCTCAACCCCTAGAGGCCTGAGGAGGGGTCTCCTCCCAGGTTCAGCACCAACTGATTTGTTTTTCTAAGACCACCAGAGCGAGCACAAAAAGAACCAGCGAGTAGGCAAGTGTAGGAGCAAAACTGCAAGTTTATTTTTGGTCACCTAAGGTGTGGGGGAGAGAGGTCTGTCAGCCTCCGGCAAAGAAGGCCGGCAGAATCCCCTGGTGGGGCTCTCGGACGGAGTTCCTGCAGTCCCGACATCCCGACGGGAGTGAGAGACTCAGGAAGGCCGCATGGCACGCTGGCCGAGAGTGGCTTTTCTAGGAGTGGGAGGGCAATAGGCGGGGCACGGGCATGTCGGGGGGGGCGTTCCGCAGGTGCGACCAGGTAAATCTTGGTCTCTTCGGATTGACGTCACCTGGCGCATGCCCAGTTGGTCTGCACCTTCACGGGTGCCGGCTGCATTTTCGTGCGCGCGGGAAAAGTTGGGGGGGGGGATGAAGAACCCGGAAGTGCACCATCTTGCCTCCGTTCGTCCAAACACTGGGGCCCTATCTGTGCAATGGCAGAGTGAGAGGGGATACAGAATGTTTTATAATATTTCAATTAAATCTCTGTTCTTTACTGGGAATTCCTCCCAGGGCTGTTAACTTCTCAGATGTTTCTCCTTTGATACAGCTTTTCTCCCACTAGCTATCTTACTCCCTTCCTTAGCCTCACTCTTCTCAATCTATTTTTTGCAGCATTGATCCCGGTAGGCTATGCTCTTTCTCCCCTCAGGTGAGACAGGGAGACTAAAGGGGTCCAAGGTGGGAGGAATTACATTTCTCAGCTAAACCTTTTCCCTAAAAGGTAGGTCTTTGTTATGGAGAAGGCTCTAGGTGCATTTCACAATGATTACTCTTCCCTACCTCATGCCCTGTGGGTTATCTTTTCTGAATTGAATTTCTACTTTGAAAATGTGGTGGAGTTTCTAAAGGCAAATCCTGTAGAATTGTGGGTTCCCCCTCAAGACTGTGACCATCAGGAATTTCTCACTCTCAAGCTAGTCCACTCAGTCTCAACTAGTTTACCAAAATTACTACTTGCTACAGTCTAACAGACCCGTTTACATCTCTTTTGGATGTTCCAAGGGCCCTCTGTAGCATCCAAAAGTTAGGAGTTAGAAAAGACAATTTTGAAGCTGAAATTTGATTTTGGAAAGCCTATCAAATATGTTAAAGGTTTAAAACACTTGATATTATGAAATAGAATTCCAGGTTATCCCAAGTCATTTATTTGGCCAAAACGATAACTGAAACAGTTTTTTAACAGGCACAAAAGGCCAGGTGCGGTGGCTTACGCCTGTAATCCCAGCACATTGGGAGGCCGAGGTGGGTAGATCACGAGGTCAAGAGATCAAGACCATCCTGGCTAACACAGTGAAATCCCGTCTCTACTAAAAAAAATACACAAAATTAGCTGGGTGGGCACCTGTAGTCCCAGCTACTTGGGAGGTTGAGGCAGGAGAATGGCGTGAACCCAGGAGGCGGAGCTTGCAGTGAGCCAAGATCACACCACTGCACTCCAGCCTGGGCAACAAAGCGAGACTCTGTCTTAAAAAAAAAAAAAAAAAAGGCACAAAACCTTTAGCCATTAAGAGGGAAATTCAGCTTTCCAAACAATCTGTCTCTTGTCTCATAAAAGAGGCATGCGCAAGCATCCTCACCACTTCTACCACATAGTGAGAAGACATCATCTATCAACCAGAAAGTTAGCCCTCGAAACACCAAATCTGCTGGTGCCTTGATCTTGAATTTCTAGCTTCCCCTAGAACTGTGAGACATAAATGTCTGTTACTTATAAGCCACACACGTTGTAGTATTTTGTTGCAGTAGCTTAAATGGACTAAGACATCACTTAAGTGTTTCCGCTTGTTTATGGCTCCAGGGTTTCTGTTCCATGTAAGCTGATCATGCTATATCTCTTTGGACACACCTACATCTAGAAGTAATCTAGATATTTCAGTGTGATGGTTTACTCTGAGACTTCAGTTGTCTGGTTAACCTATGAAAAAGTCATTAATACTCAAGTATCTAAATTTTTCTTGTAAGAATTGTGGGTGACAACATTCAAGTACTTCACATGCCAGAGCTGATGTCAACAGTCTCTCTCAAATATATATATTTGAAACAGGGTCTTAATCTGTCACTCAGACTGGAGTGAAGTGGCACAATAACAGTCATAGCTTATTCAGTCTCCCTGGCCCAAGTGATCCTCCTGCCTCAGCCTCCTGAGTAGCTAAAACCACAGGCACGCACCACCATGCCCAGCTAATACTTGTATTATTTTTAGAGATGGAGTTTCGCCATGTTGCCCAGGCTGGTCTTGAACTCCTGAGCTCAGGCAATCCTCCTACCTCTGCCACCCAAAGTGCTGGGATTATAGGCATGAGCCACCATGCCTGGCCAACTGTCTATATTTTTAAAACTCCATTTCATTGTTCATATATAATTTGTACTTGTCTTTCAAATTAGAATTTCTAAACTACCAAGTCCTTGAAATTACCTTCTTATTATCTTCTTCTTTGGATAGATTCTTATGCATGCATTGTTATTGTGGGGGCCAAGGACTTTGGCCTCCTGGAGATTTGCTAAAAGTCACTGATATGAGGCAGATTGGTCCCTAGGAGAAAAGGTATACAAATTTATTTAATGTGTATACACAGGAGACTTCAGAATCCCCTCCAATGAAGTTTGGAAGCTTACATAACATCCTGGCAAAATATGTTATGGAATTAGAGAGAAGAGGAATACTGTTAACAGGATTACTAGGGAGAATGAATAGATCTGGGAACACAGATTAACTTGTATGTAGTTCTCTTTGACAGTGAAAGGGTCTGTTCTGTTCAGGTGTGGATATATTCTTGGTCATATAGGAGGGAGAAGAAAAAACAATTGTTCTTCTTGGTGGGTTCAGATTTTAGGCAGATGAAAGACCTTCGCAGAACAGCTTTATCTTATGCTTTGGGAGAGACTGGGGAAGCAGTGAGTTTGGAGGGACCTTGAGACTTCTTCAGTTCTGATTGTCAAAACACTATATTTTTGGGTATTGGCTTGAGCTCTAACATTATTTAATGATGTTCTGTCTTCACCAATCTATCATGAGAAATTTTTGTTGATTTCTTTTATATTCCTCATCTACTACATGAGTCAAATCAGTTCTCCACTGACGACTACAGATTAAAAGATAGCAGTTCTTATGACATCAAATGGTAAATAATCAGAGTAATTTATAATCAAATATAACCCCAGGTATCATTCCTCAAGGAGACATACTGTCTGTAATGGCAAAACTAACATGACAGTCTAAGAATAGAGTCATCAAAACTGGTCCTTGCCCTTTTTTCGCCTTTTTAAAATTCACTACTTTTAACTATTTTGTGGTTGTGTGTTTATGTGTTTGTTTGTGTGTGTATGTGTGTGTGTTGTTGGTACTTTATGGATTCCGTAATCAAAAATTTAAAGCCTGGCATAATGAATGTGTCCAAGCACAGGACGAAGTGAAACCTGGTGCTTCCTGACAATAAATGTTTAATCCTCTTTCCTTGGAGATTTCAGAAAACTCCAGTAATTGAGGAAACAAGAATATGTAACCCTGGAGTACAACTTTTTATGAACACTGTGTAGTTCATGACACACAAGGGATCTTTTAAAAGCAGACATTGGTGTTCAGTAAGTTTACCTATTGACAAATGACTGTTTTACTGTATACAATACTCCCTACAAAACTTTTACTGCTATTACACAAAAGAGTAATAAAATGAGAAACACCTTTTCCCCTCTATTTATACATCTTGTTCATCTCTGTAACTAAGTTTAATGTTTACCGGAGAGAGGAAAATACATCATTCCTAGGGAACCCTGTGCAGTGCTCGTGAAATGAGCGATAGGACAACCTAAGAAGTAGTGATTGGCCTCCCACGAAATGATCTAAATATTGTCTTTGCAGCACCACACCCAACATACCCCATACTCTGCCAGTCCACAACTAGAGAGCCAGGGACAACGACCCTCCCAAAAAAATGTTTTATCTAAGCTTAATAATAAAATCTCTCTATAAAGATAAACAAATATTTCCCAATTAATTATTGACATTTTTCTGTACCATCCTATTGGGAAAATGTTCAATCAGAATGCAGAAATTTACAAGCACCCCTTCTACACCTTTTTCACCCCTACACCCTGTGCCTAAAGACAAATGGTTCCAGAGATGATATTATGTGGAAATTACAAGACACCCCATTAATTATTCACTCTTAGGAAGAGACATGTGACACATCTTACAGAATCAGCTCAAAAGACAGAAAATCCAAAGCACTCATTATACATTTTTGTCTGACGCAGCACATTAAAATTTGAAGAAAGAAAACCATCTTATAAAGTCAGCAAAAAAAGAAAACAAAACAAAGCTCCTATTTATTTGTGCACCTCTGGTCATTTGGAAGATGATGCATTGTGCTACAAATAGTTTTCCAGAGATCCCACATGGTATAGTGGGGTGGGGGAGATGGAATGCTAATTAAAAATGAATTAAATCTCTGTGATTTCCAAATCCATATGATCTTCTAAGAGTTACTTAACCTCTACGTTCCTCATACTTAAAATAGTACCTGTCTCTAAAGGTCGTAGTGAGAAGCTTTATGAGATAGTGAAAGAAAAGCACCTCCCAAAGGGTTGGCCTCAGAAATAACTCGCAAATGTTTATTTCTTTTAGACTGACAGGCTTTCATTAGGTAAACATGACCTAAAATGTACCCACAGTCGTAATTCCTTTTGCCACTAGTAGGTTGAATGATAGTCCCTAGAAGCGTCAACTATTCAATCTGATCAACAATGTTTTCTGCATCATCTGTTAAATGCTTTTCTCCTTCTGTAGGTTTTAAATAGAAGTCACTTAGATAACCAGTGTTCCAGGCAGATTGGATGAGTCAAACTAGACCAATCAGAAAACACCATTACCTCAGCCAAAATGATTGGACTAAATATTTCAAAGGAAATTCAAGCCAGGCAAATTGGAATTTTTTACTAGGTGTTTTCATATGGTTTCCTGAAAGAGAACTCTTTGCCTATTTAAAGAAATACGAACCTAAAAGTTGGGTGCGACAGTGATGTTCTGTGTCTGAGGAGAAAGGCAGTTGTAACAGAAAGGAATGAGGCTGACAAGCCAAGGAAGCTTCAGGGACTTCTATTCCAAGGGCAACTCTCAAAACATGTTACCCTCTTGACAATTAGGTCGTTCCTTTAAGATTCAGCCCAGGTGTCTTCTCTTCTGGGAAGTTTGTCATGATTCTTCCAGGCTGGATTTAGGGCTCTATCTTCTGTCTTTCCACAGAATTCTGTAATTCTGTTCTGAATCTGACCATTTTATAATGTATCAATCACTGCCTGTCTTCACCACCAGTCCATAAAAGTCAAGAGTGACTTGTCTCAACTTTCAATACTCAGTACTTCTCTTGGTGCCAGGTATATTTTGGTCTCCGAGACACAGACATATTATTCTATTTTAACAACTCTTCTGATCTGAGTTTAGCTTTTTGTTTCTTCGCAGTCCACAGCTGTGCCACAGTATTTGAAGGTTCATCTTGATGTGTCTTTACGGTTGTTTTCATTGGCCTGGTTAAGATTTAATGACTTAAATGTATCTATGGCATTTATTTATTTATGTATTTATTTATTCATTTATTTATTTTAGCATCTTCT
Source organism: Colobus angolensis palliatus (assembly GCF_000951035.1). Lineage (NCBI taxonomy): Eukaryota > Metazoa > Chordata > Mammalia > Primates > Cercopithecidae > Colobus > Colobus angolensis. The sequence goes on along the minus strand of NW_012114555.1, from coordinate 5,419,809 downwards.
TACTACCACCATAGGCAACTGGAAACCTTTCAGCAAAACAGTTCTGGAAGAAAAAATAAAACATTATCTTTCAGGGTATTTATTTATTTATTTAATTATTATTATTATTATACTTTAAGTTCTAGGGTACATGTGCATAACGTGCAGG
>NW_012114555.1:5397352-5414601 GCF_000951035.1 Colobus angolensis palliatus | reverse complement strand
TGCTTGAGGTCCACTCCAGACCCTGTTTGCCTGGGTATCAGCAGCAGAGGTTGCAGAAGATAGAATATTGCTGAACAGCGAGTGTACCTGTCTGATTCTTACTTTGGAAGCTTCCTCTCAGGGGTGAGATGACCCCAGTACCTCAGTAGAAAATGCAGAAATCACCGGTCTTCTGTGTCTCTCACCCTGGGAGTTGGAGACTGGAGCTGTTCCTATTCGGCCATCTTGCTCCGCCCCCCAGGATAGATATTTATATCGTGGTAGAAAATTTTGCTAATCTATATATAGGTGACTTGAAAACAAAATGGCAAAGAAAAGAACCACACTGCGATTTGAAGTTTGTCTCATTGTTAAAAAGCTATCCTGTTTGTTTGCATTAATTATGAGAGTGCTTCCACCCACTAATAAAATATCACATGTTAAATGCCAAAGTTTGAGAAAAGTCCCAAAAAGTCCCAATCTTGTCACACTATAATTAAGCAGATTTTTGGTATTTATTTAGACTATTCAGTATACAGAACTCTTCACTGAATTGAAGTGAACCTAAAGTAAAATGATTGTCACTTTCCCTACACTTTCCTCCAGGAAACAGAGATCAGAAGCCAAAGATGAAGATGTCCCCAGGCAAGAAGCGGTTTAAAAATAAATGGGAAAATTTCCTAAGAAGGGCAGAAGATTGCTCTGGCTCATGATTTTCAAGGTTTTTACTAATTCTCCTCTAGAAAGTAATCACCAAGTCCTTGGTATTTAACAAAAGTAATTATCAATTCAAGGCTTACTCTTAAGATTCTAGTTTCCAAAAAATGCCGTCAAGCCAATCCATGTTCAGTACCATTGAGAGGGGATCTGTGCCTAACTTCTTCATCTAGATTGCTTGTCCAGCCTCCAAAATCAAGGGGCAATAGTCTCAGCCCTGACTTTGGAGCCAGGAAGGCTTGTGTTAGAATCCAGTTTTTACTGAGTGCAAGCTGTGATTTTTAGCACCTCTTAGTGTTCCTATGACTCAATTTAATTGTATGAAAATTTCCGTGAAATGATGCCAATCTCTCAAGGTTGTTGCATGTAAAAATGAGATTTATACACAAAATGTGTAGTGGGTGATCAATAAAGATAGTTGTTATTTAACAACATTAGGAAATTCTATATTGGTTTGTGCTAGGTATTGTTCTGGGTACCAGTAAGTAAGGGGTGAGAGCAAATTCTTTCTCTCTGAGAACTTACCTTTTGTAGGAGACAGAATAGCTAAGAAGCAAATGAATGAATGAATGAATCAATCAATCAATCAATGAAAAAGAGAGTGAATGAATAATTTCAAATTGTAAAAAATACCATGAAAGGGAAGAGCAATAAACTGGATATGGGCATGGGAGAAATAAATTTGTATTTAAGTGGAAAAGTGTTAAGAACTGGGGTCTCACCAGTGGAAATCAGGTGGAGAAGAACATTCTAGGCAGGAAGGACACATGCAAATCCCCTGGGGCAAGAAAAGGCTGAGCTTTCAGTCAACTAGCATGAACTAGGAAAACTAGCAAAAAAGGAGCTTGGAAAACAGGTAGATTTTGGTTTAAAGATGAGCAACATAAACCAGGAAGCAATAGTATCTAAGAGTTTAAATTTAATTCAATGTAGAAGAAAGTCTTGAAAGACTTAAAAAGAACGTAACTTATGCTGAGTAATCTGGCCTGTATTAAATAACCAACAGAAGGGCAAGAGGTGAAACAGCGGAGTCTAGTCAGATAGTTATCAAAGTAGTCCAATAAGAAAAGATGACAATTTTTATTCAGGTGATAGTCATGGAATTGAGGATATTTGGAGTGACATAGCATACATATTTGTGGCTTGTGATTTTAGTATTAGTAACATCAACCATACCAGATCAAAGCAACTGCACTCAGCCTTGGCTCCAGCTTCCTTAGAGCTCCACTTCTTCCACTCTCTGTGTTATGTTAACATCTCTCATGTCCCCGTGTAGATCAAAAGCTCCCGTGAGATTGGGACTCCATCTTACCCATCTCACATGCCAATTCTTTTCATCCCTTCATTCCTCTCCTAGAAACAAGCATATAGTATTTGTGCAACAACCACAAAATATGGCCCAAATAAATAAATGAACATCACAGAAGGCAACTGGCAAGGATAACAATTTTCTCTAGTTATTTTCTTCTCTAGAAAAGTATTACAAGTCTCCTTCCTCTGAAATTTGAGGTGTCCTGACATTCTTCAGAATGCTACCCACACCAATAGTGCAGAAAATTCTGCCCAATTATCTGGCTCAGAAATAGATTCTTCGAACTTCCCATCATAATCAGAGGTGAGTTCTTGGCTCTGGTATTATTGCCAGCCATAATTAGCTCCAGTTAAACTGCCTCTGTGCATTCTGGCAGGCAGATCACCTACATCAATAATGCTACCAGCTTAAGCTTGCTCTGGGGAGACATTGTGTGTGACAGACTTTATCTTCAGGGCAAACTGCCATTGAATGCAGTTGCAGAATCCATTGCTCTGCCCAGTTAAGCTAGAACTGTATTTGATCAATGGACCTTATGGGTGAGTGTCAGAATAATAAGGCCACTAATCATTTGCAACCCCATGGCACCATTCATCAAGGGATCTCAGAGAACTTTACCTGAGTTAATTAATACTGGCAATGCCTCTGTGAGCTAGATAAGTGTTATTATTCCCATTTTACAGATGAGGAGACTGAGTAATGGAGAAATTAACCCAATGTTGCTCAATAAAGAAATGAAAACTTAAAAACTACCTCTGAGCCTTTGTCTGCCTTGTCAATTAAATGCATCAGCTCATCAGTACTAGCTGGCTGCTTCTTAGATGGTCATGTTTTATTGATGTACACTGTTAAGCAGCTGCCACATTTCACCCAAGACGTGACTACCTTTCCATCAAGGAGAAAGTAATTCTGGTTTATAGCAATTGTGGTAACAAATGCTAAGGACAGCTAAGCTGACTTCCTTCCATTATATTGTTCACTATCTGCCCCTAATGACTTCTCAGAAAAAAAAAAAAAATCTGGACAAAAATTTTTGATATGTTATATTGTACCTAAAGTAGTTGGGAGTAGTTTTTGACATAGGAGGAAAACACGTGACAGTCACATTATTCAGTCAGGGGAGAAAACTTGCCTTGATATAAAAATAAAAAGCAAAAACTCATTATGTTACATCAACAATGGAAAAGTTACTGAAATGGAGATGTGAAATGTCTCATGTAATGCATCTGAGGGGAGAATAAAAACCTTTGAAAGCTTCCAGGTATCCAGGTAGAAATTTTTAAAGCCCTTACTTTGGTCAGAAAGTGATAAAATTTCTGCTCTTTGCAGGATTACAGAGTTAATGGAAAGGTGAAGGTCAGAGAAGCCAAGCCTGAGACAGATGTGGAAAAAGCGAAATTTGTTTTCAAGGCCCTCCCGTGACCTTTTCTTTGTTTGCTTTCTTGCACTGTAGCATGTGACTGTGCAAGAAAGTGATCTTAGGAATAGGAACATATTTTCCCTCATTTAATTGAGTAACCTTGAGCAAGATTTTCAATTTCTCTAAACCCCTGTTTCCTCATCTGTAAATCTGGAATATTAGCCTTCTTGAAGGATTATAAAGAAGATGAAATGAAACAGTGTATGCAGGAGTCTAATTTGGTGCTTAGCATTTCGTAGATGGTCAAGGAAAGGTAGATAATGCTACTATTGTTAGCAGCCACTCTCTACCTTAAACCACTCCACACCCTCCAAACCTGCACACACACCTTAGCTATTCAGTATGCTCCCTGCTGGTCTAACAGGAACTGAGCCTGCAAATGCCATCTCTACTCCCCCTTCTCTCTACTTACTCTTTCTACAGTCCAGTCCTTTAGAATGTCCTTAAACAGTCAATTAACCAGTCAGAGCCTCAAATTCTTCATCTGTTAAATGAGAATAACAGCTCCCCTCTCCCTACCTTAGCTCATAAGATTACTGTAAGAAACAAATGAGGGAATAACTCAGTTTGCATTGTAAACTCTACCATACAATACATTTTGACTTTTAAACATTACCATTATTATTTCTTAAGACTTAGCTGAGGGAAGAAAACCCATTTTAATTATTCACAGTAAGACATTAATGACAAAGAGTTAGTAGTTTACCCCTGCTAGGTAACATTGGTTCATTTTAATAGGCACATTTCCTGCCTTAATCCAAAACTGGAAATATTCATGAAAAATTCAAGGCAGAGAAACAAACAAGGAAAGAAATTCATTTGAATGAGGAAATCCCTAAAGTGACCCTCTACGTGCTAACTTTTAGAGAAGGACGGTTCTGGCACATTTTGCTATCTTTCCAAACCCTTTGCTCAGTACTCAAAGTTGACCTGATGGAAAAATTGTAACATAAAAGAAGTTGATCCTGTGGTCGCCATACAGCCTTCACTGTCTCTGTTCCCAGTACTGAAAAGATTTTCTTGCATAACAAACTCAATTTAAGCTCCTCTTTTCTCCTGTTCTACAGCTAAGAAGAGTTTTCTGCTGCAAGTATTAATTGTCCTGACAGGGATGCCTGTCCTCTCTGTTTGCAGCAGTGGCGTGCTAAAGGATTCAAAATATACAAAAGTCTATTGTTACCTCCCCCAGTAGAAAATGCTATTAAAAAAAGTCTTCTTTTTTTATACAAAAATCCGTGCTAACTGTTTCAGAGGTAGAAAAGTAAGCCCAGTACAAATACAAAATCCAAGTGCCAAAAAGCTAATAAAATGGTAAGAAGATCCTGGCACTGATTTTCAATGCTTGCAATGACGTGCTAAAATATGCCAAGTCATGCTCAGGAAGAACATTACGCTGTTCCTATAAATGGGACCTACGGATCAGCTAAAGCAATAGAGTCTAATTACTATTATTAATAATAGCAAGAGTATATTAATCTCTCCTATTAGCAAGCAGGTATAATATTGACCTTTTCTTTCAAAGACAGCTATAATGCTATTATTTACTATTCTAGGCATTTTATTCTGCAGTAATAGTTACAAAATGATTAACACAATGATGTCCCATGCTGCACTGTCAAAATTCTCCTAAATTCTGTTGGAGAAAAGGATGGTCATGCCCTTCAGCTGAAGAGCATAGGAGTCGACTCATAAGAAAATGTGGAAAATAAACTCCAGCTTAGCTAATTATCTGAAACAATGGCAATCAATGAGGCATCTCATATTCATCCATCTGTCTGTCCATCCATCCATCCATTCATCCATCAATCTCTCTTAAACATAATCTTTGTGATCTGCCACCACCATCACCAGCACACACTGAGGCATACCCACTGACAGTAGACCCCAAATTCTCACAGGAGGTCAAATATGGCAAAGACCCAATAAATTTCAGACATTTCTCAGATTGGGGCAATACACATTGTGTATGCTAATGAATTGCAAGAAAATGACTTCCATCACTTCAAGAGCACGGCAATTAAGAGTCTGTATGTATCCTTCATGTCTCTCTTTCCCTTACTAGAACAATTTTGGAGGCCACACATGCCACATGTCCTACCTCCAAGATGGATAAGACCACCCAACCTGCATCAGTTTCATATGAGAAAAGAAGGATACTCTTTTGTTTTATTAAGCCACTAAGACTGTACGGGTTCATCTGTTTTAGCAGCTAGTGTTAAATTTTTCTCACACGTAAGATGCCAGCATGATTTTAACATGATCAGTGATTTGGGAATATCATTCAACCTCCTGGAGTCTATTTTCTCTTGGATGAAACAAGGGAATACCCTTCTCTCAAGCCTTCTATAATTTGTAATAAGTTCCTTGAGTATATAAGAAAAAGAAAACACACACCAAACAAATAGCTATGTCATTGTTGGATCTCATCTCTAGGTTTCTATTACTCTACAGACAAAATATATTGCGAAAATATATTGGAATTCTTAGAGTTTTTATGCACAGTATTTAACCCACTGTATTGTAACTATTTGTGTACACATCCTTCTGTGTTTGTCGTTGTTGTTGTTGCTGCTGCTTTGGTTTTGTGTTTTGTTTTTGCATAGAACTGTGAGCTCCTCTGGGGGCAGGAATTGCCTTTTTGATCACTTTATCACCAGAGTCTGGGACAGTGCTTAGCAATCAATAATTTTTTTGTTGCTGTTGAAATGTAATTATGAATCTTGAAAAGAAAGCTTGCAATAGCTTATCTGTCTCTTCCCTGCCACCACTGAGGAAAAATTGCCATAGAGGATGTGTAAGGAGTTTTAGAGAATGGAAGCGCATACAAAGGAGGGACAGAGGCTGAGACAGAAACAGTGAAAAAGCAATTGAGGAGACTAGGCAAGAGAACAGGAGTAAGTTACTGATGTCAAAGCGGACATGAAGAAGGTATGAGGGAGTTAGGCCAGGTAACATAATAAAAAGTCCAGGTCAGAGCACAAAGGCCATCCTAGCAGAACACCTCATCATTTTTTGAAGCAGAAAATGAAATGTGACTGAGAATTGGGAGTACAGAGAAGGGATGAACATGTATCATATATGTGTATATATATAAACCTGGGATATGCATTGCTGGAACTTGGAATGAAAATTTGAGATCTGATGGCAAGGCCTCCACTCTCCAGATGTCTGGAGCCAAGGAATACAAGGCAGGGTGAATTGGTCAGGATGCTGGTGACAGTTTCAAACTTGTTCGACAAGTAGAACAAGACAGGATGATAGGACTAGATGCCAAATGGAGTATTAGGCCTCTGCTATTGTCTCAACTAATGTAATCAGGAAAAGAAAACATTTTACACTGTCTATCACTAAAAATGTCCAAACAAGGGTTGGAATCTCAACAAGGCAAAGGCTGCTCTTCAGTGTGTCACCCTGTTCCTTAGAAGGCCATTTGTTAGCCACTGGTCTTTACCTAAATGCTTCCCATCACCAAAACAAGGATCCTTACGCTTTCAACATGGTGTCTCCTGCCTCTGAAATTGATCTTTGCTATATTATCCCCATTCTGGGGAAAGTGACAGAGCCTAGTAAGTGACACTCAGCAGTAACCTGCCTGACCCTTTGTCAAATTCCACCTCCACTGAGGCTGCAGCACCCAGACAAGGAGCTACCTGCATAGAACTATATCCACATCAGTGTCTAACTTGCAGGGTGCCAAGAAAAGGCAAGAGCTAAAGGGTATTACAGAGCAAAGTGTTTAGGTAGTTCTGAGAGTCAAGTATAAGGCCAACCCAGAAGGCAGCAGCAAAGGTAAACCTAAGAAATGGAATCCAAGATCAGGAGACAGGACTACCGGAATAGATGGGAGGAGATAAGAGTGTAATGTTTCTACATCAGTATTTCTCCAAATGTGTTCAACAAAAAAGTATACCTCAAAAATATCTGCCTCTATACCCTAGTTCAAATACATGATGTTCTTTCTGAGCACGTCAGTTCCAAAAACTATTCCTCAGAACAATTCTCCTGTATCTAAATTCTTTTCTTATGTTCTATCTAGTATTCGTGCACCTACCACTTCAGCAGTTACTCCTACTACCAGGAGGCCTCCCATGGGCTAGAATACCACTTTCGAATTTCACAAATTCAGTGGCTTAAGCCTTTTGGCCTCCCCGTGAGTAACCATCAGGGATTGTCTACCTGCCTATCTCTCTGTCTACTGGATGGGACTTTATTTTCCTACCTGCCTCTCTCATGTCATTTCTGCATTAATTTCTGGGACCTCTTTGGTATATTATCTTCACTTTCCCCAGGAGCACTGTGCTGATAGGTCCAGAATTCCTCTGTTCAATGCAACTAGGTCAGTGTGTTGTTCTGTCCTCAGGCATTGGCCCTTGAATTTCTCAGTTTCTAGGTGATTTTCAAGTTCCAATGCTGATTGCTACATGGGTGAAACTGCTAATTATATGGCATTGATGTATGTGGCATCCCAACAAGTGTAAGCTGTTAGCCCATTCTGCCGGCTTTTTTTCATAACTTAGAACATTTGGCATTTCTAACCAAGATTGCTAATATTATCTTTTTTTTTTTTTTTAATTTGGGAAGGAAAGTCTCCAATTACTAGCTCCCTAATTTCTGCTGTTGTCTCATTATCCAGAACTGGGTGACATGACTGGCCAAGGGGAATGAGAGGATGATTGGATTATATCAATCATGATGTATTCTGGGGCAGGAGTCTGAATTCCATGCAATCAAGGGATTCCCACCAATTACCTGAGTCAATTAGAGTCTGGTATCAAGAAATAAAAGGGAAATTACTGTTGAATAGGACATGGACAAGGTCTATTCTATTTTCATTTATAACAGCATCATCAAGTTAATTAAGAAAATTCCACAAATTAAAACTGTCCAACAACCCAAAGAAGTCATGACTTCCCCTCAAAATAATCTCTAAGGAAATGTCATTTGACCATCTTAATGTATATTATAGATGAGTATATGAAACAGATACTAATTTCCCTGTCCCACATAGCAGGAAAAGTCATTATATAGTATGGGAAATCATGAAAACACTAGAGGTGAGGACAAATGAAAAGAGAAAGATTTAAAAAGCAAATTTGACTCACTCTACAACTTTTCTGGGACCTATAAACATATGACTCTTATTGACTGTGGCATAAATGGTTTTCCTCCAATTTTCTTTTTTGCCTTCCTACTTTAGTAAAGGAATTACTAAGTTTCAGTTTTGCATATGGGTGCTCAACTGAAGACTGCAGTTCCCAGCTTCCTTTACAACTGGGTGTGGCCATCCTAAGTAATGGAATGGAAGTGAAAGTGACATGTTCAACTTCCTAAGAATAGCCTTAAAATCAGCAGACGACCTCTCCTTCTGCTCCTCATTCTCTCTCCTATTGCCTGGAATGTGGACGTGATGGTAAATAAACTTGAATGGCGTAGGTGAGGGCAAAACACTTGAGAAAGCAGAGCAACAAAACAGAAAAAGTTTAGCTCCCTAACACTATGGGGCCACCAAACCAGTCTGCACTGCTTATGCTCAGATTGTTACATGAAGGAAACCTAAACTTTTTTGTTTAAGCCACTGTTATTTTGATCTTTGTTACATGAGGCAAATCTTTATCCTACATTGGCCCTCCTCCATTTCAAACAATGGCTTTTGCAAATCTTTGATGGGTCTCTAACAGCTCAAGACTAATCTTGCTGCTTTATCTCTGTAAATGGCTCCATATCTCTTTATTTCTGTCTGATATCTCATCAAAATTTTCTTTAATGATCATGTTTCTACCAAGAGTCTGTACGCAATTATTTATGTATTCTCTAAGAAGACAGAAGCTTTCTCTAGAGTGCTGATTTTTTTCTTTTACTGAACTCTCACAACCAGAATCAACTTTAAAGTTCCTTTATGGCAATGTCAGCTTTTTCTGGCATGTTGATATGGTTTGGCTGTGTCCCCACACAAATCTTATCTTGAATTGTAGTTCCCATAATCCCCACATGTTGTAGGGAGGACCCAGTGGAAGGTGATTTAATCTTGGGGGCTGTTACCCTCATGCTGTTCTCATGACAGTGAGTGAGTTGCCACAAGATCTGATGGTTTTATAAGGGGCTTTTCCCCCTTTACTCAGCACTTCTCCTTGCTGCCTCAATGTGAAGAAGGATGTGTTTGCTCTCTCTTCTGCCACAATTGTAAGTTTCCTGAGGCCTTTCAGCCATGCTGAACTGAGTCAATGATACCTCTTTCCTTTATAAATTACTCCATCTTGGGTATGTATTGATTAGCAGCATGAGAATGGACGAATACAGTACATTGCTACTGGGTAGTGGGGCTCTGTTTTAAAGATACCCAAAAATGTGAAAGCAACTTCGGAACTGGGTAACAGGCAGAGGTTGGAACAATTTGGGGGGCTCAGAAGAAGATAGGAAAATGTAGGAATGTTTGGAACTTCCTAAAGGCTTGTTAAATGGCTTTGACCAAATGCTGATAGGGATATAAACAATAAAGTCCAGGCTGAGTTGGTCTCAGATGGAGATAAGGAACTTATTGGGAACTGGAGCAAAGGTGACTCTTGCTATGCTTTAGCAAAGAGACTGGTAGCATTTTGCCCCTGCCCTAAAGATCTGTGGAACTTTGAACTCAAAAGAGATGAATTAGGGTATCTGGTGAAAGAAATTTCTAAGTGGCAAAGCATCTAATTGGAAGTAGAACATAAAAGTTTAGAAAATTTGCAGCCTGATGATGTCACAGGAAAGAAAAACCCATTTCCTGAGGAGAAATTTAAGCCTGCTGCAGACATTTGCATAAGTAACAAGGAGCCAAATGTTAATCACCAAGACAATGGGGAAAGTGTCTCCATGGCATGTCACAGACCTTCATGACAGCCCCTCCCATCACAGGCTTGGAGGTGCAGGAGGGAAAAATGGTTTTGGGAGCTGGGTCCAGTGCCCTCCTGCTGCATGCAGCCTAAGGACTTGGTGCCCTGTATCCCAGCTGCTCCAGCCATGGCTAAAAGGTGCCAAGGTGCAGCTCAGGCCATGGCTTCAAAGAATGCAAGCCCCAAGCCATGGCAGCTTCCGGGTAGTGTTGGGCCTGCAGGTATGCTGAGGTTTGGGAATATCCACCTTGATTTCAGAGTATGTATGGAAATGCCTAGATATCCAGGCAGAAGTGTGCTGAGGGGCTGGGCCCTCATGGAGAACTTCTCTACTAGAGCAGTGTGGAAGGGAAATGTGGGGTTGGAGCCCCCACATAGAGTCCCCACTGGGGCACTGCCTAGTGGAGCTGTGAGAAGAGGGCCACCATCCTCCAGACCCCAGAATGGCAGATCCACTGACAGCTTGCACCATGTGCCTAGAAAAGCCACAGACAGTCAACACCAGTCCGTGAAAGCAGCCAAAAGGGGAGCTGTACCCTGCAAAGTCACAGGGGCTTATCTGCCCACAGCTGTGGGAACCCACCTTTTGCATCAGCATGACCTGGGTGTGAGAACATGGAGTCAAAGGAGATCATTTTGAAACTTTAAGGTTTAATGACTGCCCTATTGGACTTTGGACTTGCATGGAGCCTGTGGCTTCTTTGCTTTGGCCAATTTCTCCAGTGTGAATGGCTGTATTTACCCAATACCTCTACCCCCGACCTCCACTCCCTGTATCTAGGAAGTACCTAACTTGCTTTTGATTTTACAGGCTCATTGGTGGAAGGGACTTGCCTTGTCTCAGATAAGACTATAGACTTGGACTTTTGGGTTAATGCTGAAATGAGTTAAGACTTTGGGGAGCTGTGGAGAAGGGCATGATTGTGTTTTAAAATGTGAGGATTTGAGATTTGGGAAGGACCAGGGGGGATTATGTGGTTTGGTTGTATCCCTGCCCAAATCTCATCTTGAAATCTCATCTTGAATTGTAGTTCCCATAATCCCCATGTGTCATAGGAGGGACCTTGTGGGAGGTAATTTAATTGGGGTGGGGGGTGGTTATCCTCAATTTGTTTTCATGATAGTGAGTGAGTTCTCACAAGATGTGATGGTTTTATAAAGGGCTTTTCCTCCTTTAGCTTGGCACTTCTCCTTGCTGCCACTAAGTGAAGAAAGACACATTTGCTTCCCCTTCTGCCATGATTGTAAGTTTTCTGAGGCCTCTCCAGCCATGCTGAACTGTGAATCAATTAAACTTTTTTCCTTTATAAATCACCTGGTCTCATGTATGTCTTTATTAGCAGTGTGAGAATGGATTAATACAGATGTACTACAGACTCTTCCAGCCTCTACTCATTACAAAGTTACTTCCACATTTTAAAATATTTGTTAAAGTAGTACCCCAATTCCTGGTACCAGTTTGTGTACACTCAGCCCTTTGTATCTGCAGGTTCCACATCCACAGATTCAACCTACCATGAAATGAAATATTTGAAAAAGAATAATAATACAGTAATAAAAATAACAAAAATGAAAACAATACAGTTTAACAACTCTATATATAGCATTTTCATTGTATTAGGTATAAGTAATCTAGAGATGACTTGAAGTATCTGGGAGGATGTGCTTAGGTAACTATGCCATTTTATATAAGGAACATGAGAATCTGCAGATTTCAGTATCTGCAGGGTGTCCTGGAACCAATTCCCCTCGGATACTGAGAGACAACTGTATTAGAGTTCTCCAGAGAACCTTGGCTTATGCGATCATGGAGGCTAAGTCCTACAATCTGCTGCCTGAAAGTGGGAGACCCAGAGAAGCCAGTGTCGTAGTTTGAAAGCCTGAAAGCCAGACAGCCAATGGTATAGATTCCAAATTCTGATAGCCTGAGAACTGGGAGCACTGAGGGCAGAAGAGGATCAATAGCCCAGCTCAAGCAATCAGGCACAGGGAGGGTGAATCCAACCTTCCTCCACTTTTTTGTTCTTTTCAGTCCCTTTTTCTTTTCAGTGAGATGATGCTTATCCATATTGGAGAGGACCATTTGCTTTATTCAGTTCAGCAATTTAAATGCTAATATTTTCCAGCAACACCCTCCTGGACACCTCAGAAGTAATGTTTCATTAAATTCTAGGCATCTCGTGCCCCAGTCAAGTTGACACATAAAATTAACCATTATACTTTTCAACCCACCAATCTATCTCCACCCACATCTATTTTGAATTTAGACCCTCCCACCATTGCTGAGTAAGTGAGTAGGCAAACTTTCTCAAGGAACTTACTGCGTTTTTCCCTCTTATATAATGTTAACACTGCTCTCTTTGATGTTATATTGCCATTGTCATTCATATAAGCTCGGGTTCTCCAACTCTGCGTGTGTTTTTGCGTGTGAGTGTGTAGATGTGTAGTTGAAAAGCAGGGGTGGAATTGAGAAGAGGGCAGCCTAAGAAGCTGTTTGAAGAGCATTCTTTATCTCAGAATTTGTGATTTGCATGATAAAATATCTAGAAAAACACAGAAATAGACGGGAACGCATAATAGACCAAGAAACTAAGATTGACAACTAATCTACTGCCAAAATCTTAAAGGAATTTCCTCTAATTATAATATTCATGAAGTGGAAACGAGAAACACAATTGTCAGGTGACATTAATACACACCTTGTCACCTGCAAGAGATCAAAACTGCCAATGTGAAGGACAAAGCAGAGGCACATCAACACATTTGTCTATGCCTTGGCCCAGGAATACAGAATTTGTGAAAACTGCCAACCACAAATTGATTGCATAGCTACAGCTCTACCAAATAGAACATACAACACAAATTCTACAGTAGCTGTCTGTGTGTGCATACACACACGTACACACAGGCACACCCACATATATATATATTGCTGATGTAAAGGATTACACGCACACATATATCCCATCCCAGATTTCCCAATTTGGACTTGTCCTTCTAAATATGTTCAGATATTAAAATTTTCAGGAAAGCTACAGCCTATAAGGCAGAAAAGGACATATGGCATATTTGCATCTTAGAATACAACTCCAATAGTATGAAGACAGGGGAAGAGAAAACAACATGTAATTGAAACGCTAAATTTATCAATATTGTTTCAGGACAAGAAATGGCTACTCACTGCTTTAGATCGTACATAAATAAATATTTATATAATAATAATAATAGCAAACATTAAATATGGAACACAAAATGGAAAATAGGTTACATGAATCCTAATCTCACTTATGTATCTTACAAGCTATGTGACCTTAAACAATTTACTTACCATGTTGCTACTTCAATTTCCTCATCTGTAAAATGAGAAAAAAAATAGTTGGCAAGATTCTGTGAGTTATGTTTGATACTAATATCAATCCTGGTGATGACTGATCGCAGTGATGTATGTGCTATTATGGTATTATGCCCATTTCACAGATAGAATAAAGTTGGGGTTTGAGGAGGTTCAACTACTCTTTTAATAATTGGTAGAACAAGAATCCTAATGCACCATTTTATGTATAGAGCTAATACGCTAATTACTATACTATACTGCCTCACAGCAAGTTAACAATACTTTAAGAATAGGGAGTCTCTTCTAAGACCAACATCACATAATATAAATGACTACTAGACACCATAAATGTGGGACTGATCCATGAATATCAACAAATCTTTATGCTTGAGATCTGAGAACTGTATTTTAACAGTAGTCTAGGGCTGAGTGGAAGCGACTGACACAGTCTATCATCAACCACAGATAGATGCTCCTTTGTTTAATGACTACAACACTGAAAACAGAAAGAACAAAAACAACAAAAAAAAAACTGTTCCAGTGAAAATATTCTGCATATTAAAAGAAGGAAAGAAAGGGCAATTAAGATGCAGAAAAAATGCACTTTAAAAAGTTACTAAAGAAAGCAGAAATGGCAGAAATATTCTTTGTAATCTCAATGGAATATGAAAACTATAGTCTGAATGAAGAGATGAAAGATGAGATTATATGAAAATAAGTTGAGATAAGAAGGGAATTGACTGAGAGGCAGGCAGAAGTAAAAATGAAAGTCTGCCATGATAAATAAAGATTATAAGAAGATTAAAAATGCAATAATAGAATAGAAATCTGCATTAAAAGCAATAAAGAACAACATTAATGCTGTAGAATTAGTGATGATGAGTTTAAGCTCTAGAAACTATAGAAGAAATGCAGAATGAAGAAAAACTTAAAGATGCAAATGTTGATGGTAGGAATAAAGGGCAGAGAAAGAGAGGTCAGTTATGAAGATACTTAGGTTTTTTTTTAGAAGCACAAATCACAATGAAAACAATTATTAAAAATGTTTGAAGAGACATACATATAGCATGTGTTCAGTGAGTTTACAGTTCATAAAGGATTACTTAATACATGGAATACACCTGACAGATATTTTAAAAATTGTGTTTATAGATCAATGTTACTGCAAATTACATGATATAATGTGCACACTGGGGAAAAATTGAAAAAGGTAGATAAATAAGAAAATATTTTTAAAGTTCGCTACAATCCTATTATATGGTAATATTATTAACTGTATGCAGGTATCACTGCAGACCATACATGAATATTAATTACATTATACAAACTTACAAACGTGCGCACAAAACATGCGTGATGTTTTGTATAATTTGCTTAGTCTATAATTGTACTACAGATTTTCTCTTCAAAACCAACATTTTTTCATTAGGGGTCAAAATATATTCATGGTTTATAAAATCAAGCAATTGCAGAATGTTATCAATAAGAGAAAATTTAACATCACCCCAAATCTTGTTGACTCGGAAATAAATTCTACCACCATTTTGAAAATCATTCTTTAAGATATTTCTCTATGCAAAAAGAACCTATAAATATAGATTAGATGTGAATTTTACCAGAGGTAAAAACACAGAAATAGATTGAGATAGAAATAGATACAGAGACATTTTTCATAAATGAATCATATAGCCAGTGCTCTATTAACAATGTATTTTCACTTAACAAGGTATTGAATATACTTCTGTTAATATACATTTGTTTATTATGTTGATTTTATTAAGTTACCTTAAATGGCTGTGCCATGATTTATTTAATGCATTCTGTATTGATGAGCACTCTGGTTACATTTAACCTCTCTGTAACTTAGTTTTTTCATCCGTGTAATGGAAATAAATAGTACTATTCACAAGTTACTTTACAAATAAGCTGAGTTAATGATACAGAAATTACAGAATCGTATAGTGCATAGTAAAAGCTCTATAAATATTTGATATTTTAAACATTATATTTAGATTATATATAACATGTTATCTAAACCATAAACAACCATGAATATAACTATAATGAAGAAAAAAATCTTATGCATGCTTTTTATAAATTAGTTTGATTTTATTTTAATAAGCAGGATTAGAACCAGGTTTTGGGGACCTGAAAACACTATCTTTAAGAAGTAAAATTCAAAATTAAGCACTAAGATATCTAAGAACTTGGAAGGAAGGCATGTGAATGAGAGACTCTAAAGCTTACGCTTTGGTACCTCCATGGAAAAATATGCCTCATTCTTTAAGAAAACATTTTGAATCCAAGAAGGTGGGGGCCATTTATGGCATAGTCATGTATTTTTAGATAAAACCTGGAACAACACATGTATACTAGACCTTCAATAAATATTAATTGTATAGCCTTGGGGGAATTACTGGATCAAATAAAATTGTGCAACAATTGGCACATTTACTTCCTAAAATTTGTACCAAATTTAGCTCCACTCCAAATTCTTAAGAATTCCCATTTTATCTTAGTCTTACCAATGCTGGGCGTTTTGTTTGGTTCAATTTTGTTTTGCCACACTAAAACTTTTAAAATATGGATTCACATTTATCACTTTTCTAAAGAAAAACCTTGAGGTTTCACGTCATGTTTAAAAAAGGCCTTCTGTGTTCCAAGAGGGTAAAAATAATCACCCATGTTTTCATCTCAATAATTTATAGCATCATTTTTTAGATTTAAATATTTGATCATCCTAGGATGCACTGCATGATACCAAATTACTTATAAATCTAATGTTTTCAATGCTTAATCAGTTATCCTCTGAAATTTTGGATTAATACTTATTTTCCCTAGTATAAAACATTATCTATATCATATACTAAATTTCAGCATATAGTTAAATTAATATCTGAAGTCTCCATTTTACTTTAATGACCTATCAGGATTTCAGCTAAGATTGGTTTGGATTAATAAATTAAGTTAGACAAAAATGATATCTTTACAATACTAAGCCATACTATTCAAGAATAATGTATGTCTCTTCACTTATTGGAGTCATCTTTTGTGGCCCTCTGTAGATTTTTAGGGTTTCTTCATGCAAATTTTGAAAATTTTGTTAAGTTTGTCTCAGAATCTTTATAATTTTTGTTATTCTTTTTTTATTATTATTTCTAGTTGGCTATTACATATGTTAAAGGTCTATGTAAATAATATTTAATTTTGTAGTCTCCTTAATTAATTTTCTTATCAATATATTTTTCTTAATTTTTATTTATAGATTTTCATTTGATTATTTTGATTTATCTTATTAAGCACACTTCTTTATTTTTTAGTAATATATATTCACATTATAAGAAAAGGGTATAAAAGATAAATAAGTTATCCAAATATTCTGGCTTGCCAGAAACAATCAATATTTGATGTCTCTTTATGCATACAAGAACTCATATTTTTAATCTATTTAAACAGACATAATAAGAGTAGAGAGATACATACACACCAAGACATGCTAATATGCTATTATTAAATTAAGAAGGACTTAATTTCAAACTGCATCAACTAACGAGCAAAATAACCAGTTCATATCATAATGGCAGGATCAAGTTCACACATAACAATATTAACCTTAAATGT
>NW_012114555.1:5395474-5396261 GCF_000951035.1 Colobus angolensis palliatus | reverse complement strand
GAATCAAATAGACGCAATTAAAAATGATAAAGGGGATATAACCACCGACCCCACAGAAATACAAACTACCATCAGAGAATACTATACACACCTCTACACAAAGCAACTAGAAAATCTAGAAGAAATGGATAATTTCCTGGACACTTACACTCTTCCAAGACTAAACCAGGAAGAAGTTGAATCCCTTAATAGACCAATAGCAGGCTCTGAAATTGAGGCAATAATTAATAGCCTACCCACCAAAATGTGTCCAGGACCAGATGGATTCACAGCTGAATTCTACCAGAGGTACAAGGAGGAGCTGGTACCATTCCTTCTGAAACTATTCCAATCAACAGAAAAAGAGGTAATCATCCCTAACTCATTTTATGAGGCTAGCATCATGTTGATACCAAAGCCTGGTAGACACACAACAAAAAAAGAGAATTTTAGGCCGATATCCCTGATGAACATCGATGCATAAATCCTCAATAAAATATTGGTAAACTGAATCCAGCAGCACATCAAAAAGCATATCCACCATGATCAAGTTGACATCATCCCTGGGATGCAAGGTTGGTTCAACATACGCAAATCAATAAACGTAATCCATCACATAAACAGAACCAATGACAAAACCACATGATTATCCTCAATAGATGCAGAAAAAGCGTTCAATAAAATTCAACAGCCCTTCATGCTAAAAACTCTCAATAAATTCGGTATTGATGGAACGTACCTCAAAATAATAAGAGCTATTTATCACAAACCCACAGCCAATATCATACTGAATGGGCAAAAACTGGAA
>NW_012114555.1:5341586-5393619 GCF_000951035.1 Colobus angolensis palliatus | reverse complement strand
TGTAACAAACCTGCATGTTATGCACATGTACCCTAGAACTTAAAGTATAATAAAAAAAAAAAAGAAGGACTTAATTTCATTTTTCCTGAACTTAAATGTAGTCATGCTAAAGGAATTAATATACTTTAGTTAAAAGGCTTTTTATTTGATTTTTAAATTATGAGATATTAAATCCTTTAAATTCTTCTGAGTTTAAGGAAAAAAATATTAAAATTATTAAGCTGAAGGCATGATATATTTAAACACACATTTAATATGGAGACCTTGAATTATTCCTTTCTATCAAATATGAAATATTTAGATTCACACATTTCCTCATATTTCATCCTTCCTCTAATTATGACTTTTTTTTTTTTTTTTTTTCAGACAGGGTCTCACTCTCATCCAGGCTGGAGTGCAGTGGCATGATCACAACTCACTGCAGCTTCAACCTCCTGAGCTCAAGCAATCCTCCCACCTCAGCCTCTGGAATAGCTGGAACTACAGGTGTGTGGCATCGCTCCTGGCTAATTTTTTAAAATCTTTATAGAGACAGAGTCTAGTTTTGTTGCCGAGGCTGGTCTGGAATTCTTGAGCTTGAGTGGTCTTCCCACCTTGGCCTCCCAAACTGCTAGGATTACAGGCATGAGCCTTCATGGCTGTCCTTATCACTTTTTATGCATGTATTTTGTTTTACATTTTCTAGCATTCATGTCATGCTTTGGAATCACCATACCCAGTCACTTCATCTTTTTAGCACATTTAAATAGAATTAAAATTATATGAATTATCCCTCATATTTGAGCTCTTTATTTTAATCCACTTTTTGGTTAGCTTTTAGTATATTTTTTCCAAGTAGAATATTTGGGTGCTGCCTTCTCCGAGGTTTTTTCAAGATTGTATGTCTTTTGTTCTGTATGTCTATTGCCCTGTCTACTTGAGCATATCTTAGTTGGGCATTGCAATTTTAAGTAACACTTTTCCTTTGGAATTTTGTAGATGTTATAATAGTTTTCTGAGAAGTCTGAGACCAATACAAATGTTTTACTCTAGAAAGTACACTTGATTTGTCTATGTGGCTACCTTAACCAAGCTTTCCTTATGATTTAAATTTAGTACTAAGCCAAGTTGTAGCTAGAAGCATATTTTTGATTCAATTCTTCTAATAGATGGATTACAAGAATTTTAATTCTTTAAATATTTTTATTCTTCCATATAAATTTGAGAATATATTTACTGGCTCTCTAAAATTGGAGCTATATAATAATTTCTTGGGTAGTTTATAATATTAGGCCATTCCATGGATAGAATACAATGATCTACTTAGTAGTTTTGTGAGATATTTATTATTTCATAGATTAAGAATAGTTTCTATTTAAATATAGATTGCATTTTATCTTTTATTTTATTGCAAGTGGATCTTTAGGTTATTTCAGATTGAGCTAATAACTAATAAGATTACTTAACTTTTTATTTGATATAGTTGTTTCCACTTTTTATTTCTTCTGTGTAGATAATTATATTCTTTGCAAATAATGATAGTTTTAGGTCTGCCTTTTCAGTCTCTACACCTATTATTTCTTTGTTTTCGAAGAGATTTTTTCCAGTGCTATGCTTTGAAGAAAAACATAATAATGGGCTTCACTGACTTAAAGATAATACATTTAAATTATTCTGATACATATGTTTACCGAATGTAGAGAATATGAGGTGTACTGGCCAGATCCTCTCCTCCCAGACTGAAGCTCTAATTCTCCCAGCTGTTGGCATGTTGAAGGCCAACAGCTCTTTTCCAAGTCTGTTCAAGACTTGACTTTAGCTGAAGACAACTTCCTTGTACAAGGTCATGCCTTTTTCTCAGGAGCATCCTTTATCTAATGATGGATAGATCTGGTTGCCTAAAATCCTGGCCCTCTTGTCCCAGATGGCCTCAACTCTGAATAGCTCATACTGGCTTCCATTATCTGTGCAAGATTGTGGTCTGTCACAAATGCATAGTAGTGGGCCATCTCCTGCCCAGTGCTACTTTGTTAACTTCTTCCAAACTCCAAGTATTGTTTATGTGAGCACGTCCCATGGAACTTTGAAAATGTCTGTCTCAGTCAGCTTCCCACCAGTGACATCAAGATAGGAAGGGCTCTTTCATATTTTTAGTTTAGTAGGAATGTTTTCACATGAATGCATGCTAAAATATATTAAATATATTTCTTCATCTATTGAAATAATTGTATAAGTTTTCTCTCATGTTGATGTAATATATCATCATATGGATACTTTCCGATGTTAAACCAACTTCACATTCCAGAGATAAACCTAAATTAGGGATAATAATATATTTTATAAAACTTGTATTTACTTACCTTATATATGTATAATATATATGACTAAATTTAATATATATTTCTATTAGGTTTTAAAAATTTGCATTTATAAGTGAAATGAGGCCATTATTTTCTTCTTTTGTACTTCTCTGAATTAATGTTATAATAAAAACAATACAAGCTTTAGCTGAAAACATTGGTTATAAGGTTAATCAGAGTACATGAGGTTAAATCTATAATAAAAACAATCTCCACATCTCAATGTTTTAAACGCAGCATTCCATTTTTTCATGCAAATAAATGAAAAATGCGGCTTTCAATTTCTCTAACCAAGTTGTCTTTCGTATAACAACTCAATGACCAGGTATATCTTGATTTTGCGGTTCAAATGTTAGATCCTTAAGAAATAACTCCATTACCACTTAGAAAACTTTAGGTATCCCTCTATTATTTTTCTTTCTCTCTTTTCACATTTCTTAGTGTTCATTACGTTACAGTTTATCACTATTGTGTGATAATATGATAATGCTTATCTCTCCTATAGATTGTAAACTTCAAGAGTACAAAAAACTCTTTCTCTGTAACACTTGTCAGAGCTAGCATATGTTAGAAACTAAATAATGTTTGCCCGATAAATAAAGTACACTATTAAAGTTTACTATGAATCATCTAAAAAATTTGAATAATGGAAAGGTATGTGTCTAAACCAGAAGTGTAAAAATTATGAAGTATAAACTCTTTCTCTATTAATTTATAAATTATTGTATTAAGTTAAAAGAGAACAACAGCCATTTTATTTATTGAGTTAGTTAATTACTTTTGGATTGTAAAATCCGTCAGTAGGACAAACTGAACAAAAATAGCAAATATTTTTTTGATTACTAATTGTCCCTTTTAAGGTAATGAGTTACATTAACTCTATGTCTATGACTGGAGTATGGATATAAACACCAATGGGGATAAAAGGAAAGCAAGATAAACTCATATCTTCATCACTTAAGCCAATTTAAGCATCAGGGTTTATTTAGTTTTGCCTATCCCAGTTTATGAAAAAAAAAAAAATTAGAATGTCACTGGGTAAAACAGGACTTGCTAATTTTACAATGTATCTATGACCTACTATTTACCTATACATGTCTACTGAATGTATTTAAATGACTTATGTAGACTCTGTTGGGATTCAAGTTTATCACTCTTGCCCTTTTCTAAAGAAATTTAGAAAATAAAAAATGAGCACTGCAATCAGTCAGAAAATGAAATATTATTTTGTAAATGTCCCTAGAACATGCTTCAGAAAATTATTTACATTTCATTTTCATTCATTACATTCATTGCATATTATTTCATTCAGAAAATAAGGGATTAATGTACTCACTTTATACAAGAACTTACAAACCAAAAAGAAAATGTAAATCAATATTTTGAAAAAAATAACATATATTTTATGGCATGTTCACATAGAAGAATATTACATAGCCATTAGAAGTAATGACGTAGAAAAGGCTGGGTGTAATGGCTGATGTCTATAATCCCAGCACTTTGAGAGGCCAAGACAAAAAGATCACTTGAGCTCAGGAGTTAGAGACCAGCCTGGGCAACACAGTGAGACTCTGTCTCTACAGAAAATTTAAAACTAAAAAAAAATTAGCCAGGCGTGGTGCTGCATGCCTGTAGTTCCAGCTATTTGGGAGGCTGAGGCCGGAGGATCACTTATGCCCAGGAGGTCAAGGCTGAAGTAAGCCATGATCGTGCCACTGTACTGTAGCCTGGGTGACAGAGAAGAAAGAGAAGAAAAGAAAGAAAAGAAAAAAAGAAAAGAAAGAAGGAATGAAGGAGAAAGAGAGAGAAGGAAGGAAGAGAAAGAAAAAGAAAGGAAGGAAGGAAAGAAGGAAGGAAGGAAGGAAGGGAGGGAGGGAGGGAGGGAGAAAGAAGAAAAAGAAATAATGACATGGATATGCCAATAATTTAGGAAAGCAAATATATATTATAAACTCAAAATGTTAAAAAAAAGTATGTATTGGATATAATCTTTTCATTAAAGGGGAAGAACTAGAGAGATAAGGAGAAGAGGGAGGCCAAAGAACAGGAGGGGGAATATGGAAGAGAAAGAAGGGGAGAGAAGAGTAGAGGATACAAAGGTGTTGAGTAAAAGTTTCTGTTCCATGGTGCCTTGATGAAAGTCTAGATTTGCCCCTTACACAGAACTTGGATCAAGTTACTAATCTCAGTTTGTCTTCGTTTCCTCATTAGCAAAATGGAAATGATAATCATAGTATTTCCTTTACAAGGTTGTTTTGAAGTCTAAGTGAGTTAGCGTATATGACAAATCACTTAGATTTGTGGCTAGGAAACATTTTACATTACAAATTACAAGCTATTATAAGCAATTGTTTCAAAGAAAGAGCAACTGGAAATATACATTCCAAAGAAGTAGAATCTTGAGGTTGTGGAATTATGTTTGTCAAACAAGGATTTGGGCTCTGAGCCAAACTGCCTAAGTTGAAATCTTGCCTCTGTCTCTCAAGAGCATTCTGTCTTGGGATAGATTATTTAAACCTTTCGTCTCTCAATTGTCACATTTGTCAAGTGGAGAAACAACAATAACTATCTCAGAGAATTAACTGAGCTAATGAATGTGAAGTGAACACAGTGCTTGGCCCATAGTAAGAGCTGCAAGAAAGCCCCCTCATATCTATACACTTTCTCTTTAAGAAAGCAATACTGTGTTTTGTTTTTTTTTTGTTTTTGTTTTTTTCACACAATTGCATGTGTAAGGTGTATTGGAAAGAGTGCATGCATGTGTTTTAAGAATTTTAACTGGCTTATGTAATGAGTCTTTCAAAGTTGAAAGGTTTAGCAAAATTCCATCACAGTGTAAACATTTATACGCTCTTGGCATTTTTTTGTAAAGGTTTGGCCTATATAACAATTTTTCATTATTGAATTGTCTCTCCTTCATAATTTTTTTTGCAATTTGGACTTTTCTTATTGTTAAACTAATATTTATTCACTTCCTCACTTTTCATTTCTCTGAAAAACCTCGTCCCTCAAAACTCAAAGGACCACAGAGAAAATGTTGAATACCTGTTTCTCTATTTTTTAATGTTTAAGAAACTAGGCATTCAGACCTGCACCCTCTGTTTAAGATCTATGCGGCATCTGAAAATCATGTATTCTGATCTCAGGATAATCTTTCTTGCCATGAAAAAGATGTACTTTACATTGAAAACTTGCACTAACCTGTGTAAGCTTTTCATTCTAAGAAAAGTTCTTATTAACATCATTGACATAATTCCTAGGTAAACCATAAGGGACCTTTCTTATTTAATTTTGACTATTTTTGTGCTTGGTACTATTTTGGAATCTGAAAAAAAACAGTGAATAGCTCAAATAAGACCCCTGTCTTCAAAGAGCTTGCAAATTAATGAAGAAAAGACAATTATATCAATAGAAAGATGAAGAACACATAGAAACTGATTCAAAAAAATTTTTAAATGTCCAACACACACACAGTTTTAAACTCACAAACAATACATCATTTAAAAAATAAAATATCATCTTTACCTATCCAATTAAACACAGAAAATAATAACCATATGATTTTTGTATAAGCAAATAAATGAAAAAGATATCGAAACATCCAAAAAGAGAGAAATGCTCAAATGAATTATGGTGCACTCACACAATGAAAAATTATGCAGTTCTCTTCTCTGAGGGAACATGAGATTAAGTAGTCACAGGATTCTACCCTTTGGGCATATCAATAGTAGCATTATGAATTGGATATCATTTCAGCACATTTAAGACTGAAGCAAGAAATAGATCTTCTCAGTTAGCCACCATGTGTCGCCTGATCCTATTTATAAGGCTCTTGAACATTAAATGGCTCTTTGAAAATAGTTTTTTTATACCTTAAGTGCAACTTGAATCAGAAACATACATATTTTGTAGCTATTTGAATCACAAAAATGATTGAGCTTTTGTCAGTTTAAGAGGGATTATCAACTGTGCATATTATAACTTTGAAATGCCAATGGGCTCTCTTTGGGTTTTTACTAGAAGAAGAACATACAGTATTGTCAGATATGATTTTGTTTGCATCTCAGCTTTGACCATGCATTACTTTTGCTAATATCTACATTCACTTTAGTATATTTTATCTGTAAAATGGCAACCACAGTGAATAGTTTTAAAGTATTGAACAGATTCAGATTTACAGAGCATGTAGAACTGTATTTGTCTCACAGTTACATTGTGAAAATAAGTTTATTTCTACCTCTTATTTTTTCCTTTATGGCTTCTGCATACCTGATGGGAAGACCAAAAGATGCTGAGCTTTGATTGGAAAATTAAATCTTCAAAAAGGAAGAAAGAAGATGGAACCCAGATGGGGGAGGGAGTTGTCTTTTGCAGTGGCAGAGTTAGGCCTGCTTCAACTCCTAGCAACCAGAGAACCTTCATGTTACTCAAGACAGAGCTCAAAGGAGTCCACATAATTGATTAGGGATAAAGAAGTACCTGGTAGCTAATAGCAGTGCCAGGCAAATATAAGGAAACACAGACAATTTTGAACCCCAACCATCTGGGTAATCCAGAATCATCACAAAGTCAGACAAGAATTTTGAGTCCAATCTGTCATTTAAGTAGCACACTGATGTCTTGAGTCTGTTTTGGGCTGCTATAACAAAGCATAATAAACTTGGTAGCATTTAGACAATGGAAATTACTTCTCACAGTTCTGGAATCTAGAAAGTCCAAGATAAAGTCACTTCCATAGGTGGAATCTGGTGAAGGCCCACTTCCTGATGCATACACAACCATTTTCTTATGTCCTCACATGATGGAAGGGGCAAGGCAGTTCCCTGGGGTCTCTTTTATAAAGGCACTGATCCTATTCATGAGGCTGTATTCTCATCTAATCACTTCCCAAAAGGCTTTCTCTTCTAATAGCATCACATTGTTGATTTGATTTCAACATATAACTTTTGTGGGGGACACATATATTCAAACCATAGCAATGTCTTTTAGAAAAAGAATAAAAATAAACAGTATACGTGGCACTTACATATGAAAAAAGTAGTAAAAGTGGTATACCTGAATGAATGTCTGAAGGTTAAGAAATACTCTCCTAGTCAAAAGTCACAATGGAGGGGTTGAGAGGGAAAGCAGTGGGATATTCCTGAGCCAACATTTAATTAGAGCTGTTACCTGGTTTGGCTGTGTCCCCACCCAAATTTCACCTTGAATTGTAGTAATCCCCGTGTGTCAAGGGTGGGGCAAGGTGGAGATAATTGAATGATGGAGGCAGTTTCCTCCATACGGTTCTCATGGTAGTGAATAAACCTCATGAGATGTGATGGTTTTATAAATGGGAGTTCCCCTGCACAAGTGCACTCTTGCCTGCTGCCATGTAAGATGTGTCTTTGCTCCTCCTTCACCTTTCACCATGATTGTGAGGGCTCCCCAGCTATGTGAAACTATGAGTCCATTAAACCTCTGTCTTTATAAATTGCCCAGTCTCGGGTATTTTTTCATAGCAGTATGAAAATGAACTAATACAAGCTGCGATACATTTATTGCTCCAAAAACTACTTAAGTGCTTCTCATTTAGCACCCAGCATAGTGCTATGCACAGAATATATATCTGATTAAATGTTCCTTTCTCAGTCTATTGACCCTTGTCCTGTTCCTTGGCATTTTAAATGTCCTCCATTGGTAATTAGACCATCTCACTACATCTGTCAAAAGGGCTATGACCTCAAAGACTGAATCTCATGTCTTCTGGTCGTCACTGCCAAGGCCTTGACAATTCAGAGACCTGTCAAACTTCATCAGAAACTTTCCCAAATTGCACACTTTTCTAAACTTTCAATAGGATAGGCAATTCTCTACCTCAATCTCAGACTATTACTCTGAAAAATCTTAAAGACAATCAGTGATACTAGGACCTTTCCATTTGAAGAAAAGGGAAGTCAAACTGGCAAAACAGTAACTACCAAGACAGACATTGCAACAGGCTGGAGAGCCAATGGTGAAAAGCAAATGCAGAGATGCAGAGTTTCTGCTCGCATCTAGAAATCAAACATCCCAAATATAATTGGACACATAAGCATACCCAGAACCTAAGAAATCATTATGACTAATGATAAAAAAGGAGCACTCAAATATGCTATGACCTCTTGTCAATTCAAGTACAGAATGGCCTGGGCTTAGGAAAAACACCACCTAAAACATGCAATTCAGTAAATAGAATAGATCCTTTAAGTCTTTATTATCGAGAATTCAGGGATGTTAACTGTAGGGAAGGAATTAAGCTGGTTTTCCATGTGTCTTCAGTGTGACTGCAAATATCACTATTGTAGAATAAATGAAAAGGGAAGATAACATTTGTTAAGTGACCATTATGTACCAAACATTTTGCACAAATTGTCATTTTATTTATTCATTTAATAAATATTTATTGAGCACATAATACATTATTATAAGCCAGGGGATATCAAAGTGAAGAAGACTTTGCCTCAGGTAGCATAGATTTCAATAAGAAAGATAACAAATAAAATACTAAATATACAATACAATTTCAGGTATCAACAAGTACTATGAAGATAAATAAAGGAGGGTAAAATTAAGGAATGGGCCAGGTGCAGGGGCTCACGCTTTTAATCCCAGAACTTTGGGAGGCCAAGGTGGGAGGATCATGAGGTCAGGAGTTCAAGACCAGCTTGACCAACATGGTGAAACCACGTCTCTACTAAAAACAAAAAATTAGCCAGATGTGGTGGTGCACGCCTGTAATCCCAGCTACTCAGGAGGCTGAGGCAGAAGAATCGCTTGAACCCAGTAGGTGGAGGCTGCAGTGAGCCAAGATTGCACCACTGCACTCCAGCCTGGGTGACAGAGAGAGACTACATTTCAAAAGAAAAAAAGATTAAGGAGTGACTGGGAAGATAGGCAGCTGTACACACACTGTTACGGAAGGCCACATGAAGATGTGCTTTTAAGCTTACTGTTGAAGGAATTCATAGAGTAGGCCAAGTAAAATTGTAAGGATATTTTCCAGCTATGGGAAAAGCAGATGCATAAGCCATAAGGCAGGAATGAGTTTGATCTTGTCAAGGAAGAGCAAAGAAGCCAATATTGATGAAGTCGACTGTGTGAAGGAAGAAATGATAAGAAAGAAGCTAGGATTGCCAGGCGGGGCCAAATGATGGACTGACATATACTTCCCAGCAGGAACTTTGGATCACCCCATCTGCACAATTGTGGGGAAAAGAAAGAAGGATCAGACTGTTACTGTGTCTATATAGAAAGAAGTAGACATAAGAGGCTCCATTTTGTTCTGTATTTGAGATGCTGTTAATCTGTGACCCTACCCCCAACCTTGTCCTTGCAAGAGTCATGTGCCGTGGTGACTCAAGGTTTAAAGGATTTGGGGCTGTGCAGGGTGTGCTTTTTTTTTTGAGACATCGTCTGGCTCTGTCGCCCAGGCTGGAGTGCAGTGGCCAGATCGCACCTCACTGCAAGCTCTGCCTCCCAGGTTTACACCATTCTCCTGCCTCAGCCTCCTGAGTAGCTGGGACTACAGGCGCCCACCACCTCGCCCGGCTAGTTTTTTGTATTTTTTTTAGTAGAGACGGGGTTTCAACGTGTTAGCCAGGATGGTCTCGATCTTCTGACCTCGTGATCCGCCCATCTCGGCCTCCCAAAGTGCTGGGATTACAGGCTTGAGCCACCGTGCCCAGCCGGGTGTGCTTTGTTAAACAAGTGCCTGAAGGCAGCTTGCTGGTTAAAAGTCATCACCATTCTCTTAATCTCAAGTACCCAGGGATACGCACACTGCCAAAGGTCGCAGGGACCTCTGCCTAGGAAAGCTAGGTATTGTCCAAGGTTTCTCCCCATGTGATAGTCAGAAATATGGCCTCGTGGGAAGGGAAAGACCTGATCGTCCCCCAGACTGACAGCTGTGAAGAGTCTGTGCTGAGGAGGACTAGTACAAGAGGAAAGAAGGCCTCTTGGCGGTTGTTGGCAGTTGAGACAGAGAAAAGCATCTGTCTCCTGCCCCTCTCTGGGCAATGGAACATCTCGGTATAAAATCCGATTGTATGTTCTGTTTACTGAGAAAGGAGAAAACCGCCTTAGGGCGAAAGGCAGGACTTGCTAGCGCAATGCTGCTCTTTATGCACTAAAAAGGTTTATGGAGATGTTTACATGTGCATATCAAGGCACAGCACTTTTCCTTAAACTTACTCATGTCACAGAGATCTTTATTCATATGTCTTACTGCTGACCTTCTCCCTACGATGATCCTATTATCCTGCCACTTCCTTTTCTTTAAGATAGTAAAGATAATTATCAATAAATACTAAAGGAACTCAGAGACCATTGCGGGCATGGGTCCTCGGTATGCTGAGCTCTGGGCCCCTGGACCCACTTTTTCTTTCTCTATACTTTGTCTCTGTGTCTCATTTCTTTTCTCAAGTCTCTCGTTCCACGTAACGAGAAACGCCCACAGGTGTGGAGGGGCAGGCCACCCCTTCACACAATAATCTGGTGAGGGGGTCTTTCTGATCCTAGATTCAAAACATGCAGAAAGCTGATCTCCAAGTTATTAACTGTCTTATTACATATGATTTTGAATGAAACAGAGAGCTAGACAGAGATGGACAGAGATAAATAAAATATTAGAACCCAGATTTTAAGAAAGCACATCTAACACCCTAATTTCACCATACTACATCACCTAAATTACATCCTGAGTTATTCAGCAGTGTGAATTACAGACCATTTATAACAAATTCTCTTTTAAAACTTTAAAATAGGCATTTAGGCAACTTGGTTCTATTCAACACATAATTATCAAGACTAGGTATGTCTCCAAATGGGAAGAAAAGACTTTCAAGAGATCCTTTGCATCCAAGGAATTTTCAGTCTTTATGGAGAATTCAAGAGTAGATGGAACCTGAAGTCAAGGCAACTATAGATACAACAGAGACACTGACATGGAAGATAAAGCCTGTGGGGGCTGGTTAAAGAAGCTGGGGTGAGGGAGTCTTAAAAAATAAAATGTTGCAATTCCAATAAAAATAACAACTTCTTTTTCCTGCAATTAACAGTCTCTTTTAAAAATACTAATTTCCATATGGAAAAATAAGCAAGAGTATTGAATAAAACCTCGCAAAGAAAAATAACACAAGTTATTTTGGCTAGGCATGGTGGCTGATACGGTGTGGCTCTGTGTCCCAACCCAAATCTCATCTCAAATTGTAATCCCCACGTGTCAAGGGAGGGGCCTGGTGGCAAGTGATTGGATCATGGGGGTGGCTCCCCCATGCTGTTCTCATGGTAGTGAGGGATTTCTCACAACAGCTGGTGGTTTAAAAGTGTGGCATATCCTCACTCTTGCTCTCTCTCTTGTTCTTGCTATCATGTGAAAGGTGCCTGTTTTCCCTTTACCTTCTACCAGGATTGTAAGTTGCCTGAGACCTCCCCAGCCTTGCAGAACTGTGAGTCAATTAAACCTCTGTTTTTCATAAATTATCCAGTCTCAGGTAGTATCTTTATAGCAGTGTAAAAATGGACTAATACAGTGGCTCATGCTTGCAATCCCAGCACTTTGACAGGCTGAGGCAAAAAAATTGGTATCAGCCTTGGCAACATAGACAAAAAAAAAAAATCCAGGCATGGTGGCATGTGCATGCTTCAGTGACTAGTTCACAAAGCAAGACCCTGTTTCTAAGAAAAAAAAGAAAGAAAAGAAAGACAAAGAAATTAAAGAAACACAAAGAAAAAAAAAAAGGATATGTGTCAGAGAGCTCTGCCAGATATTAAAGCTTAGCATATGCCATCTTCAACTGAAACATTGTGGTATTGATACATGAGTAAATAGATAATCTAAATGGAGCACAATAGAAAATTCAGAAGCATATCTAAGTTAAGGATGAAAGTATGGTATAAAGAAAAGATGGCACCTCCAATCAATGGGTGTATGACCTTCCTAGGGCTGCCATAAAAATATACCACAAAGTTTGTGGCTTAGAGCAGTATAAACTTATTGTTACACAGTTCCGGAGACTAAAAGCTTGAAATCAAGATGTTGGCAGAACAATGCTCCCTCTGAAGACACTAGGGAAGAATCAGTTCCAGTCTGCCCTCCTAGCTTCAGGTAGCCTCAGGCAATCCATGACCTGGGATTAGCCATCTGTTCCTGCTGCCCGTTCACATAATCTTTCCTCCCTCAGCATGTATCTATCTCTACATCTAAATTTTCCCTTTTTAAATAAGGACATCAGTCACATTGAATTAGGGTCTACTTTACTGACCTCATTTTAACTTCATTGCCTCTGTAAAGACTCTGTTTCCAAAAAACATTGCATTCTGACATACTGGGGGAAGGACTTCAACATCTATTTTTGGGGAGGACATAATTCAACCTGTAACAATAGGAGGAAAGGTGTTGGGGAAAATAGCCATGAACAAAAATATCCAATCACATCCATACTTCACTTTGGATACTAGAAAAAAATCTACATGAATCAGAGATTTAAACATAAATACTAAAATCATAAAGATCTAATAAATTCATTTAATACATCAGAATGAAGAACACTTGTAAATTTAAATCAAAATCCAAAATAATAAAAGACCATATGGAATCACTCAACTGTAAAAACGTTGTTTTAAACGTCTAAACTGGCAAAAATTCCTCCACTAAAACCAAAGTCAAAATAAAAAGGAAAAACCACAAAATGTATTTGTATATTCCATCATAAAGGAGTAATATTTCCAAAAGAAGACAAGGTCTTAAAACTTGAGAAGAAACAACAAAGAAAATAATAAAAATTAACAAAATATAGACAGTGAATCTTAACCATATGAAAAGAGAAGGTCAACTTCATTTATAACAATATCATTGAATAGTAAAATTGTCCTGAAATACTGTTTCTTCCTTATCCAACTATGGCAAAATTGGAAAGTTTTAACGTATATTTTGTTGGCAATACTATGGGGAAAGAGGCTCTTTCTATATTGCCTGTAAGAATGTGATGATTCCATCTTTATGGAAGTAATTTGGACGTCAGCCATATTGAATTAATAATCATTCAATAATAATTCATAATATTAATACCTCAATAATTATTATTCAATAATAATTACTAATATCAACTATTCGATAGTAATTGAATAATTGAATAATAATATTCAGTAATAGTTATTATTGGATAATTATTAATATCCTAACAATTAGGACATTATACATGTATTTACCATTTAACTTAAAAAATAAATTTTGAAGTATAATCAAAAATATAAAATGATTTATATATAAGGTTCTTCACTGAAATATTATTGATATGGCAAGTGTCTATTAATAGGAAGCTGAGCAAAGCATAACATGCAATGAAACAATTAGCAAAAGATCTGTATACACTGATATGGAGTAATCTTCAAGATATTTGTGCCGTATAGTAAATAAGGTCTAGAATATGATATAATATATATTGTGATTCTTTTGTGTAATAAAAAGGATGAAATATGTATTTGCTTCTTTTTTGCAATGAGAAAGGGGTAGCAAAAATAAAGAACAAGAAAAGTGGTTATAGGAGAAACTAAAAACAAGGAGTCAGATATTTTTACAATATAAATCAAATTTTTCTGAATATGGTCTTTATTTCAGATGTGTATTACTATGCATATCTATTTTACATTGATGTGTTTACAAACTCAAAAATGAAATTAAATTTAAAAGACAATCACTAAGAATTGTAAACCAATTGAAGTGAATGTATCCATGTATTGAGTTCATGACATAATCAAAAACCTGAATTAAAGTTACTTAAAAACATAGTATAGTACAGTATTTTGACTACATATTCTCTGTAGCCAATGTTTAAAGAACAATAAAATCTGAAAGGAAGTCTTAAAATTAATGTAGTAATCTAACTGTTCATAGCATTGTTGATGTTATTATTTTATAATTATTTTACATATGTTACAGGACAATGCAAGTGAATAATTTTCCTAATGTTACTAGAAATCAAGCTTTTCAGAGTAATAAAAAAAATTTACTTAAAGAAGTAAAAAAAAACTATTAGTAAATCTGAATTTAAAATATCAGTATATAATCATATTTGCTGTTAAAGAAATACGTATTTTATAGCCCTAAATCAGTGAGCCTAACCATCACTTAGTTGTGTCCCTGAATATTATTCTTCAAAGGAATCCTGAGTCCTTGAAGATAAGGCTGGCTATTTTTTTTTTGTACCCAAAACAAGGAAGCTAACAAAGACTCATGAGTTATCAGAATAACCCAAGGACCAAAATCAAGAAGTATCTTTATTTTGTGCATCAAAAAGAAAAGTCTATGGAACCGATTGAAATGTATTTTTAAAATCCTCATTTCTTCACAATGATTTTAAATTGAAAAAGAGTAGTAAAATAATTTAATGAAAATACATACATATATACCTGCAGAAATGTATAGCATACATCTCAATAAATGTATAAAGAAATTAGGACACTAATTCCTTTCTCTGAGTATCAGCAATTAAAAGAAAAGAGTTTAGTACAAACTCTTTATACTTCCTTTTTCTGTAGAATATATACTGAAAGATAACCAAGTAGTCATAGACGAAGTGAGAAAATTGTTCTTTAAATAGGAATTACATTTACTAAATGTGGGAATAATGACAAAATTGGAAAATCACCATTTTGAGCTATCCAGTTAAGTAGTTGACTCGGACAATAATCATCAATGGATGAAACTGTTAGATGAAAGTTTAATGGAGAATACATTGTGTTGATCAAATTGTTATTATTTGAACCATGGGTCAATCTTTGCATCATTAAAAGTAAGGAAAATCAGACATTGTTAGTCTCCTACTGACATTCAATGTGAAGCACAGCACATCAACCATGAATTAATCTGTCAAAAAGTAAAATCCAAATAGAACCAAGAGCTAACTTCCATGTATGACTACCCAGAAAATAAAAGGAACAAGTTAAATGACGCAACAATAAGCAAACAAATAAATGCATTATGCATTGCACTCTGCATAACAACTACTCAGTCTCTGCATTAAGGCCTTCGCATGAAAATCAAAATGGGAAGAATATTCGCTTCATTAAAAAAATAAAGAGTTGTGACATACAAATGTAATGGTACCTTATTTGTTCCATAATTCATACAAAGCAACTAGAAAAATAATTTTTTAGACAATCAGAGGAATTTGACTAGGCTCTAT
This sequence comes from Colobus angolensis palliatus, assembly GCF_000951035.1. Classification (NCBI taxonomy): domain Eukaryota; kingdom Metazoa; phylum Chordata; class Mammalia; order Primates; family Cercopithecidae; genus Colobus; species Colobus angolensis. The sequence continues at coordinate 5,378,078 of NW_012114555.1, read as the reverse complement.
TATATAACTAACTATGATATTAAGATGTCAATATCTTACAATATAGATAAAATATCATATAACTATGATATTTTTAATCTGGTAGATGTGATGAGGACTTATCTGATACTTTCTTCAAAATATGTAAGAAAAACATTTTTGAGAAGAAACGAATAGATAAGCAAATTTTAGATAAAATTGGGATAATTGTCAGATCTCAATCAGTACACTAGTTTAGTACATTATCTCCCAGGTTAGTACCCCAGATAATGTACTAAATATGTTGATTTTTTTAAATTAAAAACAAAGAAGAAATAAGGTCTCTGTTTCTAAACATTTTTTTTTTCTTTTTCTTCTCAAACTTTTATTGAGTAGACACTTGCTTACAACTACTGTTCTGTTACATGCGATCAAGAACTTTGCCAATAAAACTGCATGGCAGCAAAATTGAAGAAAATGAATGACATATATATCAAAGATCTGGTGATTTTCCACAGGGAAAGACATTCTATAAATGTATTCTGGAAAACTACATATATATTGTTCATTTGACCAACATAAAATCACATGATTTTATTTAATGAGGAATCACTGAAGTACAGCCAATAACCAACAAAACAGTGACCAAAATACTCCACGTTGTTTATATGACAATGAGTAAACCTTCATGTACGCAAAAAAATTAGGAGGCCACAGGATCCTGGGATGGAATGGAGAATGTGACAAAATACAATCTAATTATATTACAAATGTATGAAACAACTTCCCTGAAGGGTTTGGAGGAAAGTTGCTAATCTAAGTAACTTTGGAAATGAGTGAGGTCTGGAAGTCTAAAGGCAAAACAAATTTTACATAAGCAATGGACTCTAGTTGATGAAGCTGTTTCCCACAGAGATATGGGTTAACAGTTCTTATCCTGCTTTACATGTATACTGTGATTGAACAATTAAGTAAATGAATGGCAGATGGTGGAAGCCAGCTTTCTCACTGTAGGAGTGTAGGTTATAGATAAGCAAGTGAAACAGTCTAGAATGATCTATGTTGTAAGGGATTACTCATAGACATCTGTATGAATTTATATCTAGCTCAATATAAATACAGATGGTTACACATAGAAATATTTATAGATATTTGTATACACACAGGTTAGTATACACAAATATATATATCCTTGCTTTGTCAGCTGAGTCTGAAAGCAATGACACCCCAGAAGCAAGGAGTTCATCTGGAACTGAGATTTTGGTTTGTATTACCATTCTCTGATTAATGAAACTGGGGTTCCTTGGGAAAATACTTGATTCTAAGAACAGTGGCTGCCACCCTTCCTGTGCAGAGATCCTCCTGCAGGGATGTGTTCTCTCCACTCCACATCCAGGCAGGTCTCCAGGAATCTGGGCACTCACTCTCCTGAATTAGTTTAGGCCATCTCCCCATCCCTGTGCAGAGAACTTGGGGTCCAAGAGGTTTCCCGGCTCCACACCTAGGCACACCTCTGGGTGCTTAGTGGTTGCCCACTGGATTCTCCCTTGGCACTGGTGCTTGTGTCTGCTCTCAGAGGACCTGTAGTTGGACTTGTCAGGCCTAGCCCCACCCTTTTTGGCCACCTCCTCAGGGATGAACAGGGAGTACAGACCATTGCACTTCATAAATCAGCTCTTACCTGAGGCAAAAGAGAGCTTCTTCCAGGAAACAAGGATCAAGTATATACCCAGCCATGTTGGCGACAGCTGGCTTTTACCCATAGCTGCCATCTACTGGCTTGTAGGTCAAACTGCACAACCCTATATTAAACCTGCCAACAAAGTGCATAGGAGTGTAGAAGCAAAGCCAAAAGACTCTACCCAACATTCTCTACAGTCACAGCCCCTAGAAAGGGGTGGAAGAAGGGAAAGGAAAAGAAAAAAAAAAAAAAACAATTAATTGGAAAGAAACACAAAGAAAACATTATATTCATATGAAAATAATTATAAAAATTAGAAGTACCAGCTTCTCCCAATGAGAAGGAATCAGAGCAAGAATTCTAGAATTCTGCATCTGAATGTACTGACCATATCAAAAAATCATTCTAGCTCTCTAGGTATGGTCCCTAGCCAAAATGGAAATTCCAAAATGACAGAAAAAGAATTCAAAGCATGTATTGCAAAAAAAACTCAACATGATAGAAGGTTGAAAATCAACACAAAATACTTCTAAAGCAATCCGGGAAATGAAGGAAGAGACATATATCATAAAAAGAAATCAATCAGCTTCTCGAATTGAAAAACTCACTTCAGAAAATTCAAAAGGCAGTTGAGAGCTTTATCAACAGACTAGATCAAGCAGAAGGAAGAATTTCAGAGCATAAAGATTGGTATTTCAAACTAATTGTATCAGACAAAAACAAAGAAAAAGTTTTTAAAGATGAACAGTCTTTGAGAAATATGGGATTACATAAGGCATCCAAATCAGTGAATTATTGGCATTCCTGAGAAAGAAGGAGTAAAAACAAACAACCTGGAAAATATATTTGAGGGAATAATTCAATAAAATCTTCCTAATATTGCTAGAGATATAAACATCCACATACAAGAAATCCAGAGAACATCTGTGAGATACTATACAAAAGGAATATCATCAAGTCATATAGTCAACAGAGTGTCCAAGATCAATAATAAAGACAAAATCTAAAAAGCAGCTTGATAAAAATGTCAGATCACATACAAAGGGAATTTCATCAAGCTGAGTGGGCTTCTCAGCAGAAGTCCTACAAGCCACGAGAGACTGAAGGCCTACTTTTAGCATTCTTAAAGAATAGAAATTCCAAGCAAGAATGACATATCCTGCAAAACTAAGCTTCATAAGCAAAAGAGAAAAAAAAAATATTCTAAGACAAGCAAATGGTAAGGGAATTTGTTATCATTGGAGTAGCCTTACAACACATCCTTAAGGGAGTTCTAAACATGGAAACAATAAATGATACCTGCCACCACAAAAACATACTTAAGTATATCGCCCACATACCCTACAAAGCAACCATATGATAGAAACTACAAATCAACCAGCTAACAACTTCACAATATGATCAAAACTTCACTTATCAATATTAACCTTGAATGTAGATGAACTCTATGTCCCACTTAAAAGGCAGAGTGGCAAGTTGGATACAGAAACAAGACCCAAACATCTATCATATTCCAGAGATGCATCTCACACATAAAGACACCCACTGGCTCAAAGTAAAGGGTGGAGAAAGATCTATCATGCAAACAGGACACAAAAAAGAGCAGAAACACACAAAAAGAGCTATTCTTATGTTACATGAAACAGACTTTAAACCAGGAACAGTAAATATAGGAAAAGAAGGGTATTACATAATAATAAAGCATTCAAATTCAACAAGAACACTTAACTATCCTATATATATATGTGTGTGTATATATATATATATGCACCAACATTGACGCAGAATTAGAAAACAAGTACATTTATACCTACAAAAAGACTTAGACAGCCAGACAATAATAGTAGAAGACTTCAACACCTCTCTGACAGCATTAGGCAGATCACCAAGTCAGAAAACTAACAAAGAAATTCTGAATTTAAATTTGAGAGCACCAATTGAATCCAATAGACATCTACAGAATACTCAACACATCAACAACCAGATATATATTCTCCTCATCTGCACATGGAACATACTCCAAGATGGCCATAAAGCAAGTTTCAAATAAATTTCAAAAAAATCAAAGCCATACCAACCATATCCTTGGAACATATTGGAATAAAAATGTAAATCAATACCTAGAATCGCTCTCAAAACTGCACAATTACACGAAAATTAAACAACTTGCTCATGAATGACTTTTGGGTAAACAACAAAATTAAAGCTGAAATCAAGTAATTATTTGAAATGAATCAAAACAGAGACAGAACACACCAAAACCTCTGGGATGCAGTAAAAGCAGTGTTAACAGGAAAATCTATAGCAATACACAGCTAAATTTAGAAGTTAGAAGATCTCAAATTAACAATCTAACATCATACTTAGAGGAACTAAAAAAAATAAAAAAACTAGCAGAAAGAAATGACTAAAATCAGAACTAAACTGAAGAAAATGGAGACCCCCAAAATACATAGAAAGAATCAACAAAACCAAAACCTGATTCTTTGAAAGGAAACCAAAAGATGATTCTTTGAAACGATAAACAAGACTGACAGAACACTAGCTAGATTAACAAAGAAAGGAGAAGATCCAAATAAGCATAATCAGAAATGAAAAGGTGACATCACAACCAATCCCACAGAAATACAAAAGATACTCAGATATAGTGAACACGTCTATGCACATGAAGTAGAAAAGCTAGAGGAAATGGATAAATTTCTGGAAAAATACAGTCTCTCAAGATTGAATCAGAAAGAAATCGAAACCCTGAGCAGATGAATAATGAGTTCCACAACTGAATGAGTAAAAATAAATAAATAAATAAATAAATAATCTACCAAATGAAAGGTCCTGGACCAGATGAATTCACAGCTGAACTGTACCAGACATACAAAGAAGAGCTGGTACTAATTCTACTGAAACTATTTCAAAACCTCAAGGAAAAGGGAATTCTCCCTGACTAATTCTACAGAGCCAGCATTACTCTAATACCAATATCTAGCAAAGACACAATGAAAAAAGAAAACTATCATCCAATATCCTTGATGAACACAGATGCAAAAAGACCTCAAGAAAGTGCTATCAAACTGAATCCAGCAGCCCATCAGTTTATTCACCATGGTCAAGTAGGCTTCATTCTGGTTTGCAAGGTTGATTCAACATAAACAAATCAATAAATGTGATACACCACATGAAAAGAATTAAAAACAAAAACCCTAGAATCATCTCAATAAAAATGGAAAAAGCTTTCAATAAAATTAAACATTCCTTCATCAAGAAAACACTCAAGAAACTAGCTGTCAAAGGAACATACGTCAAAATAATGAGTCATCCATGACAAACCCACAGCCAACATCCTACTGAATGAGCAAAATCTAGAAGCATTCCCCTTGATAACTGGAACAAGACAAAGTCTGCTATTCAACATAGTACAGGAAGTCCTAGCCAGAGCAATCAGACAAGAGAAAGAAATAAAAGACATTGACATACGAGAAGAAGAAGTCAAATTATCTCTCTTCACTGAAAATATGATTCTAGACCTACCTGGAAAACCGTAAAGACTCCACCAAAAGACTCTTGAAGCTGATAAAAAACTTTAGTAAAATTTCAGAATACAAAATAAACATATGAAAATCAGTAGCATTTCTACACACAAAGATCAAGCTGAGAGCCAAATGAAGAACACAATCTCATTTACAATAACTGGAAAAAAAATGCATTGGAATACATCTAACCAAGCAAGTAAAAGATCTCTACAAGAAGAACTACAAAACACTGCTGAAAGAAATCACAGATGATACAAACAAATGAAAAAACATTTTACGCTCATGGATTGGGAAGCATCAATATCATTAAAATAGCCATCTTGCCCAAAGCAATCTAGACTTCCAATGCTATTACTATCAAACTATCAATGTAATGTTTCACAGAACTAGAAAAAACTATTTTAAAATTTACATAGAACCAAAAAATAGCCCAAATAGCCAAGGCAATCCTAATCAAAAAGAACAAAACCAAAGACATCATATTACCTGACTTCAAATTATACTATAAAGCTACAATAATCAAACCAGTATGGTACTGGTACAAAAACAGACACATAGTATAATGGAATAGCATAGAGAACCCAAAAATAAAGCTGCATGCCTACAGCCATCTGATCTTTACCAAAGTTGACAAGAATAAGAAATGGGGAAAGGACTTCCTAGTCAGTAAATTGTGCTTGGATAGCTGGCTAGCCATATGCAGAAGATTGAAATTGGACCCCTAGTTTTCATCATATACCAAAGATAACTCAGAATAGATTAATGATTTAAATGTTAGACTTCAAACTATAAGAATCTCAGGAGAAAACCTAAGAAACATCATTTTTGACACTGGCCTTGGGAAGGAATTTATAATTAAGTCCTCAAAAGCAATTGCAACAAAACCAAAAATTTAACAGTGGGATCTAATTAAACTCACAAGTTTCTTGCACAGCAATAGAAGTGACAAACAGCATAAAAAGACAATATAAAGAACGAAAGAAAATATTTGCAAACTGCATCTAACAAAGGTCTAAAATCTAGAACTTGTGAGAACTTAAACAATTGAACAAGGAAAAAACAAATAACCCAACTTAAATACAGGTTAAAGACATGAACAGGTACTTCTCAAAAAAGACATATAAGTGGCCAACAAACATGAAAAATGCTCAACATCACTAATTGTCAGAGAAATGCAAATCAAAACCACGAGATACAAACTCACATCTGTTAGAAGAGTTATTATTTAAAAAGTCATAAAACAACAGATGCTGAAAAGGTTGCAGAGAACAGGAAAAACTTATCTACCCTTGGTGGCAATGCAAATTACTTCAGCCAAAGAAAGCAGTTTAGATAGTCCTCAAAGAACTTAAAACACAGCTACCTTTTCATGCAGCAATTTCATTACTGAGTATATTTTCTTTTTTTTTTTTTTGAGAGGGAGTCTTGCTCTGTTGCCCAGGCTGGAGTGCAGTGGCCGGATCTCAGCTCACTGCAAGCTCCGCCTCCCAGGTTCACGCCATTCTCCTGCCTCAGCCTCCCGAGTAGCTGGGACTACAGGCGCCCGCCACCGCGCCCGGCTAGTTTTTTGTATTTATTTTAGTAGAGACGGGGTTTCACCATGTTAGCCAGGATGGTCTCGATCTCCTGAACTCGTGATCCACCCATCTCGGCTTCCCAAAGTGCTGGGATTACAGGCTTGAGCCACCGCGCCCGGCCCTACTGAGTATATTTTCAAAAGAAACAAAACTGTTCTATCAAACAGACACATGAGCTTTTATATTTATTGCAGCACTATTCACAATTGCAAAGTCATAGAATCAATCCAGGTGCCCATCAACAGCGGACTGGATAAAGAAAATGTGATGCATATACACTATGAAATACTATACAGCAATAAAAAAAAGAATGAAATCATGTCTTTCACTGCAACATGGATGCATCTGTAGTCCATTATCCTAAGCAAATTAACACAGGAACAGAAAACGAAATGTCACATGTTCTCACTTATAAGTGGGAGCTAAATATTGGTTACTTATAAAGGTGTCAACGATAGACACTAGGGACTATTAGAATGGGGCGAGAGGGAGAAGGGCAAAGGTTGAGAAGCTATCAAGTACTATGCTAAGTACCTGGGAGATAAGATCAATTGTACCTAAGCCTCAGCATCACACAATATGCCCAGGTAACAAACCTGCACGTGTGTCCCCTGAATCTAAAATAAAAGTTGAAATTAATAAAAAAACCAAAAATATATAAAGTAAAAGGGGCTGGAAATACAAAAGAAGTTTCCAGAACATACCGTAGTGCTCAAAACTACACAAACTACACACACACACACACACACACACTCTCTTACACAACACACAATAATCAATAGCACAGATGTGAAGATGTCCCGAGAGCCAACTGAAGGAACTCTCGGTAGACAAAGATAAAAAATTTGAGCAACAATATAAATAAAAAACTGTTGGTGGAAATGTAAATTAGTTCAGTCAAGGAAAGCTGTTTGGATATTTCTCAAAGAGCTTAAAACACAGCTATCCTTCGACCCAGTAATCTCATTACCAGGTATATTTTCAAAAGAAAATAAATCGTTTTACCAAACAGACACACATACGTTCTACCAAAAGACACATGTATAAAATATAAAATAAATATGAGTTCATGATGATACAAATAAAGGATAAGTAAATGCAGGAGAAGAGACAACTCTTCCTTTCAGAAAAGTTCCAAACAGTTTATGTGGTTACTCTATCCTCCAGGAAGTGGAATGTAACTCCCCATCCTTAAGTGTGGGCTGTTCATAGTGACTTAAAGTACAGACAGTATGGAAAGGGAAGCGACCGGCACAAACACTACCTTAGCCAAGTGATCAAGGTCAACAGCAACCATGATAAGTTATATTGATAGTTCATACTCTTGATATAATGTAATGAAAATGACTCTGCTCTTGTATTCTTCACTCGAAACTGACATGCCTAATCTAATCATGGAAAAACATCGGGCAAAACTGAGGGACATTCTACAAAATACCTGACCAGTGCTCTCAAAACTACCAAGGTCATCGGAAGCAAAGAAAATCAAGAAAGTGTCACAACCAAAAGAAGCCTAAGGAGACATGACTACCAAATGTAATGTGATAGTCTTGATGGTATCCTGGAACTGAAAAAGAACATTAGGTAAAAACTTGGGCTATCTGAATAAAGTATTGACCTTATCTAACAATAATGTATCATTATTTGTTCATTAATTATAGCAAATACACTTTACTAATATAAGAAGTTAATAATATATGAATATTTTGTCCCAATTTTTCTGTAAACCTAAAACTATGCTAAAATGAAAAGTATATTTAAAAAATAGAGCACAGTTGTATAAATATATATTATTTTAGACCTTGAAGAAATCTAGAGATATTTTAGTATAACCCTACCCTTTTATTTTGCATTAGAGAAAACTGATGTCCAGAGAGAATAATAGACATGTGTAAGATCACTTAGCATCCAAACTTGTTCAGAATCATGATCATTTCACTTTATGCTAAATGGTGATACCAGCTAAGATACAAGCTCAGAGTGACTTGAATCCAAAAAGTTTCTTTTGAATATGTTCAAAATCATTTCTGATCTGGTAATTCTTTCCAAAAAGTCCATAAAATCAGTCAAGTTTTACAAAGAATTGTCAAAAATTGATAGGTCTATCAACGTAACATTCAGCACAGCACATAGAACTGATAAATGTTTCCAATGAGTATCACCAAAGGAAAACCGGAAGGTCTCACTCGAGTGAGGTAATGCTTCCATTTAATTTTTGCAGTTTTTGCCTGGGCTACAGATAAAACCCAAAGTTTTCAGGGCTTCAAAGTAAGCAGACTTTGGAAGATTAATTCTACTAATCAAACTTAGAATGAGATTAAAGTGAATTTAACAAGTCATTTTATTTATTCATATGTAATGAGACATGTAAGTATCTCATAAAGCAAAATACTGGTGTACACATGAGCAACCTGCTCTTATGCTGTAGTCACATCAACATGAAAAGCCATGTGATAACCCAAAGTGTGCCTAGTTGGAACTGGAGCAAAGAGTGTAAGTTGATTGTTTTGAATTGTTAATAGAATTAAACACAATTCCCGCATTAGTCCATCTTGCCACGGAAAACTACTTGTTTAGGGTGTACTAGCAGTAAAATGGTTCATCTTTTCCAGGCTTTATCAATTTGGCTGCATATTAGAATCTTCTGGTGAACTTGGACAAAATGCTGATGCTGAAGCTCCACCCCAGAACAATTGACCTGGAATCTCTGGAAGCAGGACTCAAGTTTTGCCACACTGGCACTTGTAAATAGCTTCACAGATTCATCAACTATGCAGCCACAGTTGAAAATCACCAGTCTACATCCTGTATGTTCCCAGCCCTTCCCCCATACCACTTCTGAAAGCCAAAGAATTTTGTTCAGGAACTTTTGTTTCAAAGAAATATTACAACTAAAAATGACAATGCTAACTTCATATTTTAATAGACAACTCCTACCAGCATTACGACACACATGCTGTATGCTGATGAATGCTCATGTTCTATTCAAACCAAGTAAATCTTTATATATATGCCATTTTATATCATGCTATATAAGAAAAGGAATTACATATCTGCCAGACATTTTCTGAAATCCGAGTTCAACTCTCACCATCTTCTCCTAGATCTACTGTAAGGATCACCATCGCTAGAGAAATAGAAATATCAGCAAAAAGTGGGTTCAGTAATTATTCAGCTGTAAATTGTTATATTATTATTTTGTAAAGTGCTATTTTTCATGGTTTTCTGTGGTTTCAAATGTTCAATTGTTTATGCTGTTCCTTCTCTCCAACCCCCAGGGGTACAAGTGGGGTTTGGAAGTGACAAGAGACACTGAGTATGACTCATTCATGGGCCTGTACCTGTATAACTTCTCTTCTTCCTCTCTGCATTACTTAATGTGTGTAAAAAAAGTTTTCATATCTTCACCTCAGCAAAGAGGATGAGGACATAGACTAGAGTAAAAACATAGGCTGCCACACTTTTTGTTGTTGTTTTTGTTTTTGTTGGTTTTTTTCTGAGGCAGAATCTCACTCTGTCACCCAGGCTGGAGTGCAGTGATGTGATCTCCATTCACTGCAGCCTCCGCCTCCTGGGTTCAAGCGATTCTGCTGCCTCAGCCTCCTGACTAGCTGGGACTCCAGGCACCCGCCACCACGCCTAGCTAACTTTTTTTGTGTGTTTGTAGTAGAGATGGGGTTTCACCATGTTGGCCAGGATGGTCTCGATCTCCTGACCTCATGATCCACCTGCTTCCACCTCCTAAAGTGCTGGGATTACAGGCATGAGCCACCGCGCCCGGCCGGCCAGACAGTTTTTGTTGATATCCTTGTTACTAATGTTTTCTGTTTCAAGATGAGAATAGATGGGCATTATGTTTGAAAACTAAGTTTTTCCATTTTGTAAATAGTTATAAAGTGTTATTTTTTAAAGTAAAATAATTAGTTAACAAAATTATTAGAAATTCACAACTATTGTTGGTACAGAGGCATAGAAAAGGAATCTAAGATTTTACAGTGAAAACATAAAAAGCAGTGGTTTTATAGTGTTAACATGGCAGCAGTCTAATAGTGTTAGGCCCACAAAATAATCTTTTTAAGGGGTTTTATGTATTTTATTTACTACTTGTAAATTCTGTGATTTCACACTCAATAGCTGTATGTCTCCTACGACTGAATATTGGTGGTGCCTCAGTCACCATCCACATATAAATATACATATATTTGCTTTAAATATTATACATATATATTTGCTTTCACCTTTCACTTCAAGAGACATACATCTGACTGCTTTTGTACATCTGGCTTCAAACACATCTGCCATCCTTCAGTACATATGTCTATTCTAAATGCATCTGTCTGAATCAAAATCATACTGCATTCTCCCACAAACACAGATTTTCATGAAGCCCAAATTTTAAAATGTTTCAGAAATAAGATATAGAGTCTGTTTTTGGTCTACCTAATTGCCTTTGTTTTCCTTTCAATGTTCTTTCGTGATTTAATTTTTATCCCATGAATAGCGGCCTGGAAGCTATGGTTCTCTCTTTTTCAAACCTCATTGGGAATAACTCTCATTTCAAAGCTGACACCAAGATTTAGCTCTGAAGTTCCTAGAGTCTGACCCTTCGCTGGATTTCATGATTGAAAACAAAAAGAAAGTAAGCATGCGGTATTATTGTTTCTGGCTTTCTTTGTGCAGAATAGTTCTCCCTAGCTAAGGAAACATCAAAGGAAAACATACAAGATAATCTTTAATTACCCGTGAACGCAACCTGCTTTAAAGATAATGAAAAGGGGAAAATTGAGGCCTGATTTGTTTCAGTTGACAATCATTAAGGGACCTTTTGCAATGCTGATCCTAACAGCAATCATATCTGGCATCATTCATTTTCTTATACATTTCACCCCAGTGGACAGTTTAGAGAATGGAAGGCAGAGCAAGCAAGTGGTGCAGAGGTAGGTGTGTTACTATGGATTCCTGCTGTGTGGCTGCATGCATTTGTCTTTATCTGATTTTTCTCCCTTTCAATTACCTCTACACATAAACTCCCCCACCACTGCCCCATCCCCATTGGGTTGATTTATTTTAAAGTAATATCAAGACATTAGATAGAAACATAGCTAAAATAACTGAAGAAACTTGAATGCTGCTGCGGCTTTAAAATGAAAGAGAGAATTTTAAAAACAGTAATGAACTGCTTCCAACAAGCCTTCAGAATCAGTCTCAAGGAGCTAGATATACTCCAGGCTAAACCCATAGTAGTTCCAGCAAAGTTGTCCACCGGGGCAGCCAGCAGTAATTGATTCACACAATACACTCCCTCTTTACCTTCATCCCTCCCAATTCTCTAAGTTTTAAGGTTTTATAAGGGCTAAGCATGTATCCTATACTAGTGCTCAGTCAATCCAATAAAAATTTAGTCAAGTTGCACTTTCTATATGCCAAGCACACGACATTGCACTGTGAGTACAAAAGGAAATAGACACAGGCTCCGCCCTCCAGGTGTTTATTGCCTAAGAGGAGAAAGTGGTCATATAAAAGATATATGCATAAAACATTGTAGTAACACAAGGAGAGCTGTTGGATATACCTGATAATTCAGAAAAGGAGAGGAGATGACACACAGATGAGATGAGACTTAGGGAAATAAGCATGGGAAGACTTTTATAGCTGGTATAAAATGAATCAAGTAGGAAACAGAATAGTAAACATGGTTAACAACTCCAAGATGTTGAGCAGTATAAGCACATCAACTGTAAGTTGATGAAGGCAGAAATTAAAGCTATAGAAATAGGTTTGAGGTGGTCCTGGGAAACTAAGAAATTTAGAATCATTCTATATATCATAGTCATTTAAAGGATTTAAAGCTTAAGATGATTTCCAAGTTTTCTGACTTGAGTGTACAAAAAAAAAAAAAAAGGGATACCATTGAGCAAGGGAGTCCAGGGAAAGAGTAGGCTGAGGAGTGAAGATGAGATGGTGAGTTCAGAGAGTTGGGGAAGGCTGGAGACCGCCAATTGGATTTTCTCAGAAGGTTGTTAGTTACATGTGTTTTAATCTGTAAATTAAAGGTGAAGACAGAGATTTAGGACTCATCAGCATATAGATGGTTATAACACTATGAAGGTGGAGTACATTTAATAAAAGTATATATGAAAAAACAAGGTAGATAATATGGTTTGGCTCTGAGTCCCCACCCAAATCTCATCTCAAATTGTAATCCCCATTGTTGAGGGAGGGCCCCGGGTGGGAGATGATTGGATCATGTTGGCAGTCTCCCCCATGCTATTCTTGAGAGTGGGGGAGTTCTCATGACAGCTGATGGTTTTAAAGTGTGGCATTTCCTGGCTCTTGTTCTCTCTCTTTCCTGCCACCATGTAAGAGGTGCTTGTTTCCCCTTCGCCTTCTGCCATGATAATAAGTTTCCTGATGCCTCTAGCCACGCAAACCTGTGAGGCAATTAAACCTTTTAAATGACTTAGTCTCAGGTATTTCATTATAGCAGTGTGAAAATTCACTAATACAGTGGACAAGTGAAACCTTAGAAAACATTATCCTTTGAGGGATGAGATTAGGACGGTACTTCCTTTTGAGGAATGCCCACTAGAATCATTTGTGCTGTCTTTTCAAAATGCATATGCTCAGGTCTTTCTTCTAGTCTGTCACATCCAAAATAATATATCTTAGGTAGGACCTGGCCATAATGCATTTTGGAAAAGTTTCCCATAGATTCTTTTTCATGCTTCTAGTTAAACACTGAAGTAGAGAGTTTCAAAAGTTATAGGTAGAAATATCACTGATGTCTTAATACTTACCCTAACCTTGATTTCATGGAAAGTTCTAGGACAAATGATGACTGATAAAATCAATAACTCACAGTGAGAGATACTTAAATGTTGCCCAATAAAAAAACTCAAATAAGGTTCAGAGTATACGCAACCTAAGTGCATTGCCTTTTGATTCTCGTTTGTTTTAAAGAAACATCATCAATAGATGAGTCAGGAATACCACCGATGGAAGGGAGTTTCAAAGGTGGTGAAAGATGATGCCTGGAATGCCCTGTCTTTAGGCATGTTTGACCTAACCACGTGGGGACACTGGACCACTCTGCATTCACACAAATGATCAAGATTATATCTGTGACTATTATCAATTCCAAAAGAGGGCCAAGAAGACAAGTCTGATTTAGACGCATGGAGAAGACAGATTACTGGTGGGTGTGACCACAGGAGTAAGAGAAGCCAGGAGGAATTCATGTAGAAAGACTAAATGAGCCTTTAAAATGATGTTTTTGAAAGCCCTAATGGAGTGAAACAAAGTCTACAGTATAATTTTAAGTGAAAAAAAGGCAGTATTCAAAATTGTATATACAGTAAATAAGTTGAAATATATAAAATGCAGCATATCTCTACATTACCACCTCCCCCCTTCCTCCACCACCACCACCACACACACAACACATACCCAAGATTAGGGAACAAAGTGTTGTCATTTTAGTACTCAATGATACTTAACTGATAGTGTGTCCAGCATTGGTGGGTTGTCTCGCTGACTTCAAGAATGAAGTCACAGACCCTCGCGGTGAGCGTTACAGTTCTTGAAGATGGTGTGTCTGGAGTTTGTTCCTTCAGATGTTCAGATGTGTCTCGAGTTTCTTCCTTCTGGTGGATTCCTGGTCTCACTAACTTCAGGAGTGAAGCTGCAGACCTTTGCGGGTGAGTGTTACAGCCCTTAAAGGCGGTGCATCTGGAGTTGTTCATTCCTCCTGGTGGGTTCACGGTCTCACTGTCCTCAGGAGTGAAGCTGCAGACGTTCAGGGTGTTACAGCTCATAAAAGCAGCACGGACTCAAAGACTGAGCAGCAGCAAGATTTACTGCGAGAGTGAAAGAACAAACACGCCACAAACTGAAAGGGAACCTCAACTGGTAGCAGCTGCTGACTTGGGTGGTCTGCTTTTATTCCCTTATCTGGCCCCACCCACATCCTGCTGATTGGTCCACTTTACAGAGAGCTAATTGGTCCGTTTTGACAGAGTGCTGATTGTTGTGTTTACAAACCTTTAGCCAGACACAAAAGTTCTCCAAGTCCCTACCTGATTAGCTAGACACACAGCACTGATTGGTGCATTTACAAACCTTTAGCTAGACACAGTGCTGACTGGTGTGTTTACGAACCTTTAGGTAGACAGAAAAGTTCTCCAGGTCCCCACCTGACCCAGAAGCCCAACCGGCTTCACCTCTCGATGGCACTCTCCGCGGAACTTTGAGGCACCTAGCCCGGGCACTCCAGGCGGCCCAGAGGGAGCTCATCTCCTCATCACGCCCAGCAGGCGCCGGCCGCACGCGGGGCCTGCGGGGTCCACGCCCACCCGGAACTCGCACCAGCCGGCGAGCGCCTCTCGCAGCCCGGGCTTCCACTGGCGCCTCTCCCTCCACACCTCCCTGCCGGCAGAGGGAACCAGCTCCGGCCTCGGCCAGCCCCAGAGAGGGGCCCCCACAGCGCAGCGGCGGGCTGAAGGCTCCTCGAACGCGGCCAGAGTGGACACTGAGGCCCAGGAGGCGCCGAGAGCGAGTGAGGGCTGCTAGCACGTTGCTGTCAGCTCTCAGTAGGACTACAGATCATTGGTTTTTTCCTTTTTCTTCATTTTCTGTTTTTCAAAAATTTTACAATGTATGTGAATTAACTATACAGCTGACAAAAATAAGAAGAATAAAAACACGTATTTCCTTGGTGTATGACAGCCATCTACTTCACCTAGCTGATGCCTACATGCTCCTTTGGCTCTTATTAAATCAAGGAATACAGTCCTATCCTAGAAATGTACATTAAAGGCCCTACTCTTATTTCTATGGGACCTGTGTTTACCTCCACCCCTGTCATATGCGCTATAATGAATTCTCTGTTTCTCTACTAAACGGAAGTTCTGAGGACAGGGACCATGTGTGATCTCACCATTGTTGTGGTCCTCATTCAGTGCTTATAATACCTGGTACATAGTAAGAACAGAAAAAGCACAAAATAATTAATGCAAAATATTACCTACAAAAGAAGGCATGAGGGAAGTGACATATTAGTGGTGAGTAGAAATTGAGGGAGGATCTGTTTAAGTTAAAACATCCGGAAGGAATATCTCTGAAGCAGAACACAGTGGAACGAGGGCAGGGAAGAGAATTGTCTGCTTGAAACAGTCCTAGTTGCCTGAAGGCAAGGGAAGGTGGAGAAAGGCAGGCTGGAGTCATATGAGAACCACTGAAGTTTAGTAATAAAGTTGCCACCTGACATAAAGGGGTAAGGAGACACTGTCCAGGGTTTAAATAAGAGAATTGTCATCGTAGGAAGAAATAAGAGAGTTTTTAATCCCTGAAAATAGACAAAATTTTAAGTAGCAATACAAGGATATTACCTGTGCTCTACAAAGGAAGCAGAGGTTTTTTTTGTTTCTCTGGAGTCCTTAAAGTGCTGTGTCATTCTCCTGCTGTAACCTCTTCTGCAGGAAGCTTGGCAGCAGCTACTGCTTCCTCACCCCAGGTAAACTGGGACAGGAGGGAGGACAGAGAGGAAGATGGGCTAATAGTCAATACAAGACTAAACAAACACAAGTTCTCTTGCCTGTCACACAATCCAGAGCCTCCTGCCCCACCACTGCTTTTGAAGGAATGGTTACTTTGTATTCTTTTGGATAAATTTATTTGCAATACAAAGAAGTAGTTTTGCAATACAAAATAAATATATTTGTTATCCTGTTTAATCCACTAAGGAAGTAGAGCCAAAGCGGACAAAATATCTTTTCAGGACAGAACTCAAAGGGAATTGTGTCAACTTCCTGGTTTAAAAGCTGCTTTGGTTTATGGAATCTAAGAAAACACTTACCTCATTGAATTAACGCTGCTTTAAGGTTCTGAGTGTCTATCACTGGAAATAGTATAATGTAAAAGACTACAGAAAATAGGCCAATGACGTGTCTTCTGATTGGCTTTGCTGTCATGAGAGTTATTAAAAACCCAACGCACCACTTCAGGAAGATTTTAAATACAAAGGAATTAGAGAATTAACAGGTTGTCTTCAGAACATTGAGAGTAGCTTAAACCGGTCAAAGAATATGTCCTTTGCAACAAAAGATCTTGAAGAACAGCAGCGTAACAACTGAAAAAAAAAGATAGAAGGAAGCAAAACAAAACAAAAGTCCTCTGGGTCTAAGATTCTGAGAAAATTCAGGAGCATAAGGTAATCAGCGATTCCACAATATACTGAAGTCTTCTGCTTCAAATTGAAAAATGACATTTTATCCCCCTGAGACTACTCATTTGTGGTCATTATGAGAATTAATGCTTAATATATACTAGAGCTCAAAATATGTTTATGACATTAAAATACTTGTAAAACTTTGAATTGATTAATCATAGTCATTCATGTTTTTCTAGGTCCCTGTAGGTGAGATCCATGTTACAGATTTTAGTCCTTAGTTTTAATTTTATGTTCTAAAAATGCTTCCTTGATAAGTTTCATTGGGCTGAAAGAAAGTATTTTCCAATAGTTCCAATGTAGGATGGTTGTCAGTGTACCATCAGGGTTTCAGATTTAGAGAACAAAGGAAACTGATTCTAGATAAATTAAATGGGAGGATTTTTCCTGGAAAGACATGATAACATAAGAAGGAACTCACAGAACCTATGAAAACCTGGAGAACCAGGCTTATAAATGATCAGTTAACAAAAAAGTCACAAAGTATTAAGCTGAAACATGCCAATTGCGTCACAGCAGGAAATATCTGGCCAGTAGGAAATAAAATGATCTCTAATTGACACTACATTCTAGTGCCACTGTACTAGCTCAAGATTTTAAAACCTCAGTCTTCCAGTCCATAAACACAGGATGAATGTCTTTTCATTTCTTTTGCCTTGTTTTAATTTCTTTCCGCAATGTATCATAGTTTTCAATGTACAAGTCTTTCACGAAACTCTAGTTTTTTTCTACATATATTATTCTTTTAGGTGGTATTGTATGTAAATAGGATTATTTTCATATTTTTCTTTTCAGATAGTTTATTGTTAGTGTATAGAAACATAGCACATTTTTGTATACTGACTTTTTATCCTCAGCTTTACTATGTAGCAGCTTTTGCTTATTTGTAGGTGGTACATTCAAGACCACCAGTCGTTGCTTGAAGCTATAGAATATCAAATCCTGTATATGCTATGTTTTGTGCTATCCACATATAAATATAATAAAGTTTAATTTATAAATTAGGAACAGTAAGAGATTAATAACTAGGGCTGGATGCAGTGGCTCATGGCTGTAATCCCAGCACTTTGGAAGGTTCAGGTGGGCAGATCACTTGAGGGTAGGAGTTTGAGACCAACCTAGCCAACATGGTGAAACCCCGTCTCTACTAAAAGTACAAAAATTAACCAGGCGTGGTGGTGCATGCCTATAATCCCAGGTACTTGGGATGCTGAGGCAGGAGGATCACTTGAACCCGGGAGGCAGAGGTTGCAGTGCACCAAGTTTGTGCCACTGCATTGTAGCCTGGGCAATGGAACAAGACTCCATCTCAAAAAAAAAAAAAAAAAAAGAGATTAATAACTAATAAAAAAATAGAACAATTATAACAATATACTGCAATCATCATTATAGGAATGTGGTCTCTCCTCTCTTTCTTCTCTCTCAAAATATCTTATTATATGCAGTATTTTCAGACCATGGTTGACTGCATGTAACTGAAACCAAGGAAAGAATAACCAGGGACAAATTAAAGACTATTGTATTTATTTATTAGTTCTAACAGTTTTTTAAATGGAATCTTTAGGGTTTTCTATATATAAGATCATGCCATCTGAAAACAGGAACAATTTTACTTCTTTGTTTGCAATGTGGATGGATAACTTTTATGTTTTTTTCTTGCCTAATTGTTCTAGCTATGACTTTTAGTGCTATGTTGAATAGGGGTAGGAAGAGTGAGCATTCTTGCCTTGTTCCTGATTTTAGAGGAAAAGCTTTCACTTCTTCATTGTTGGGTATGTTAGCTGTGGGCTTGTCATACATAGTCTTTATTGTGTTGAGAAACATTTATTTTATGCCCAATTTTTTGAGAGTTTTTATCATGAAAGGATAAATTTTGTCAAATGTTTTTGCTGCATTCATTAAGATGATCATGTTTGTTTTTTTTCTTTATCTTTCTAATGTGTATACGTCATATTAATTTTCATGTGTTGAATTGTTCTTGTATCTCAGGAATCAATCCCACTTGGTCACGGTGTATGATCCTTCTAATGTGCTGTTGGATTCAGTTTGCTAGTATCATATTGAGGGATTTCATGTCTATTTTCACTAACAATATTAACCTATAATTTTCTTTTTTGTAGTCTATTTGACTACATTGTTATCAAGAGAATGTTGATCTTATAAAGTGAGTTATGAAATATTTCTTTCTCTTTAATTTTTTGAAAAATTTGAGAAGAAGTGGTACAAATTCTTTGAATGTTCAGTAAAATTCACCAATGAAGCCACCAGGCCTTGGGCTTTTCTTTTTTGGGAGATATTTGATTACTGATTCAATCTCCATACTAGTTACACATATTCTTAGATTTTCTATTTCTTCATGTCCATATTACTCAAATCAAGCTACATATTCAATGCAATCTGTATCAAAATCTCACTGGCATTTTTAACAGAAATTCAAAAAATTCTAAAATTCATCTGGAGCCACAAAAATGTCACAAACCCAAATTACTCTTGAGAAAGAAAACTAAGCTGGAGACATACTTTCTTATTTCAAAATATATTGCAAAGCTAAAGTAGTCAAAACAGTATGGTGCTAGCATAGAGCAGGCATATAGACCAAGAAAACAAAGTAGAGACACAAAATGAATCCACCCATATACAGTCAACTGATCTTTGACAAGGGTACCAACAATACACAATGGGAAATAATCTTCTTTCTCTTCAACAAATAGTGCTGAGAAAAATTGATATACACATGCAAAAGAATGAAATCGGAACCTTATCTTACACTGTATGCAAATTAACTTAAAATGAATTAGAGACTTAAATGTAATACACAAAACTATAAAATCCCTAGAAAAAAAACATAGGTTTTTCCTTCATGTTGTTGGTTTTGGAAAGGCTTTTATGGTTAATACACTAAGCACAGACAAAAATAAGCAAAGAAAATAAAAACACAAAATAAACAAGTGGGACTACATCAAATGAAAAATCTCCTGCACAGCAGCAAAGCAAACCATCAACAAAGTGAAAGAGAAGCCAACAGAATAGTAAACCATATTTATAAATCCTATAACTGATAAGACGTTAATATCCGAAACATATGAGAAACTCTTGCAACTCAATAGTGAATATAGTGTATATAGAAACCTTATTAAAAATGGTTACCCACTTGAATAGACATTTTTCCAAAAAAGGTATACAAATAGCTGACATAGATTAAAAAATACCCTATGTCACTAATTATTTGAGAAGTACAAATCAATACTACAATGAGATGTCATCTCACACCTCTCAGGATAGCTATTATCTAAGAACATCAGAACACAACAGAATGTTGGTGGGGATGCAGAGAAACTAGGAACTTGTATACTGTTGGTGGGGATGTAAAATGGTGCAGCCACTGTGGAAAATAATAGGGAGGTTCTCTGAAAACTTAGACATAGAACTACTGTATGACCAAACAATCCCACTCTTGAATGTCTGTCCAAAATAACTGAAATCAGAATCTCAGAGAGTATTAGCACTCTTATGTTTATCGCACCATTATTTGCAACAGCCAAGGTATGTAAACAACCTAAATGTCCATAATAGGTAAACTGACAAAGAAATTGTGGTATACATAACAATGGGATACTATTTTGTTTTAAAAAAGAAATGAAATTCTGCACTATATGACATCATGGATGAACCTTGAGGACATTATGCTAAGTGAAATAAGCCAGTCCCAGAGAGACAAATACTGTGTGATTCCACTTAATGTATCTAAAATAGTCAGTTATAGAATCAAAGAGTGGTTGCAAGGGGCTGAGGAGAGGGAGAAATGGGAAGTTACTATTAAATGGGTATAAATACTGTGTGATTCCACTTAATGTATCTAAAATAGTCAAAGTTATAGAATCAAAGAGTGGTTGCAAGGGGCTGAGGAGAGGGAGAAATGGGAAGTTACTATTAAATGGGTATAAATACTGTGTGATTCCACTTAATGTATCTAAAATAGTCAAAGTTATAGAATCAAAGAGTGGTTGCAAGGGGCTGAGGAGAGGGAGAAATGGGAAGTTACTTTTAAATGGGTATAAAGTTGCAGTCAAGTAATATGAATAAGCCTTAAAAATCTGCTTTACAGATTTTTAGGTCAATAGTAATATATTGGATACAACACAGTCAATAGTAATACATTGGATACAAAAAATGTTTCAGAACAATTTCATGTTAAGTGTTCTTAACACAATACAACTTAAAAAAATGTATCATCAAAAAATACAAAAATAAAAGTGAATTTTAAAAATGAAAAGCAAAAAGATTCAAAGCTTCAGGATATGGGTAAAAGTAAGGAGAAGAAGAAATGAAAAGCCAGTCCGATCTCTCACATCAAGATTGTACACAATAGGGGATTTCCCCAAGGGATCTCAGAGCGCTATTAAAAGAAATAATTGAATGCTGATCAGCCAAAAAATGGTAATGGTCATTTTGATCCAGTAGTCACAATTCACAAATGCAGAAAGGAACTTTAGAGGTCATCTAATAAAATTCACACATTTGACAGTTACATAGCCAGGTTTCCGATTTCAAGAAAAAGTGTTAGCCGAAATATTCCATTTGTGCACCAAATAGTTTAATCTTGTTTTAAAAAATACATTTTTTAAACTGTAAGAAACAAACATTTAGTTGTAAATTATACAGAATAAAATGATCATTTGGAAAACTTTCAAAATTTATTGAAAGCAGAAAGAAAAATATATTATCAATCATGATTTCATGATTCCAATTAAGATTCAAAATAATTCCATGATTCCAAATAAGATTCCTGTAATTCCCTTCTTTTTTATTTGTATACATATTTCCTAAATATATATAATTGTATATTCTGCCTTTTAGCTTTATGAAAATAATTTTTATATTATTAATTGTATATAATTTTAATATCTTTATATTATATTATTAAAAGCATATAATAAATATTGCTTCAGTGGTTGAATAATGTTTTATTTCTCAGAGTACTGCTGAGTCTCTACACTGTTTGGGAAATTACTACATTTTATCATCATTAAAAATAAATTTTGATAACCTTCTTTCTATTTTACCTTAAACATGGGATACCTATAGTGGAATTATTAGATAAAAAAATATGAAGCTTTGTAAACTCTGTGGCATCCAAACCTTACTTGAATTCCAATTGGTTTTGTCCAATATATACCCCTGTAGGCAGGTATGAGAATTGTACATCTCAAATATTTTAATTTGAATATTATAACTTGAAAAATGCATTTGCTAATTTAACAATCAAGTGGAATCATTGTACTGATAAAAGTTATACTTCTTCATTTTGTATTTATTTGAATGTTGGTGAGCATTGTAGGATTATTGAGAGATACCACAGAAAGAATGTCAGACAGCGACCTCATTCTCATATCTAGTGTGACCATTTATTAACTATGTGACTCTGGCCAAGTCATTTAACCTCATTTTATGCATTTTCTCTCATTTACAAAATAAAGAAATAACCACCACAGTGTGCTGTGAAGACTAAATGAAATCATCACACATAAAATGGCTTTGTGAACTATAAAGCTGTTTACACTATCAAAGGGTTTTCTTAGACATCAATATATTTTAGAAGTTTGGGAGAGGGGCATCTAGAAAAAAGCTCATCTACTTACCTACTTTCACACAAGTTCAGCACCTTAACATAAAGTATGGGAGTCCTTGCTCTCCGACCAAGCCTAATCTAACATTGTTGTCGCTAGGGTATCTGATTCAAGTTTGACCCTCTCTTCTCACCTGAGAATGTGGAGACAAATTAACATTTTATCATAATTTAGCATAATTATATCTACATCTCAGGGTTTTACCAATATTAAAATTGGAGTGCAGCATTGCAAAGAATGAAGAAAATCATCAAGGATATTCTCAAGAAGATTCTCTCCCCAAGAATTTCTCCCTCCATTTTTCTCAGAGCCCAGGCTGATTTACACAATGGTTAGAGTACCACACAATTAAAACATCATAAGTGGCAGGTATCAAACCAAGTAATCTCCACTCATTACCACTGAGAGAATCTTCTCTCCCAGTACTATGTGACAATTGAGTGAAGAGGCCCATTGTCATCAACAGGCCAGGACCTTTACACTAGCATCAGGAAAATGTAAACAATATGTTTTTTTCCAATAAAGCTGATAATTCTTCAACTTTAAGATAAAGCTTGTCTTGATTGGAATGTGATCTAAAAGAGATGGAGAGCCTTGGAAGAATTCAAGTGTATTTTTTATTTTCTGCTGTTTTAGTAAGTGTATGTATAGTATCCAAAGGTTAATTTTGCAAAGGAATTAGTTATAATGCCTCCCACCTGAAGGTGAGAGGCAGTGGCAAAATACAGCTAAGATTTTCCACGATATTGTCTTTTAAGAAAAAAGTGTTGGATAACATTCCTTGTAGAAATAGTGGTGGATCCATCTAAAATATACTTGGGATTGCTGATTCTAATAGACTAAATTAGGAAACTTTTATGTTCCCAAACAACATAGTTCAGGTAAATAAAAGAAGAATTGCTATTAAAAGCAAATTTGTTTTGGAATTCTTTATCCTTTCTTTTTAATTTTTTATTTGCATAGGTTCTGGGGGAACAGGGAGTATTTGGTTACATGAGTAAGTTCTTCAGTGGTGATTTGTGAGATTTTGGTGCACCCATCACCTGAGCACTATGCACTGAAGACACTTTGTAGTCTTTTATCCCTCACCTTACTCCCACTCTTTCCCCAAACTTCCCAGAGTTTATTGTGTTATTCTTATGCCTATGTATCCTCATAGCTTAGCTCCCACTTATGAATGAGAACATACCACGCTTGGTTTTCCATTCCTGAGTTACTCACTTAGAATAATAGTCTCCAGTTCCATCCAGGTTGCTGTGAATGCCATTAATTAGTTCCTTTTTATGGCTGAGAAGTATTCCATTATATATATGGAATATATATATATACACACACACACCCCCATATATATACCACATATATATACACATCATATAAATATATAATAAAAATATAAAGATATATACATCATATAAATATATGTGTGTGTGTGTATATATATATATCACAATATCTTTATCCACTCGTTGCTTGATGGGCATTTGGGCTGGTTCCAAATTTTTGCAATTGGTAATTGTGCTGCTATAAACATGTGTGTGCAAGTATCTCTTTCGTATAATGACTTCTTTCCCTCTGGGTGGATACCCAGTAGTGGGATTGCTGGATCAAATGGTAGTTGTACTTTTATTTATATAAGGAATCTCCACACTGTTTTCCACAGGGGTTGTACTAGTTTACATTCCAACCAGCAGTGTAGAAGTCTTCCCTTTTCACTGCATCCACGGCAACATCTGTTATTTTTCAATTTTTTGACTATTGCCATTCTTGCAGGAGTGAGTAAAGTGATATCACATTGTGGTTTTGATTTGCATTTCCCTGATCATTAGTGATGTTGAGCATTTTTCACATGTTTATTGGCATTTGTATATCTTCTTTTGAGAATTGTCCATTCATGTCCTTAGCCCACTCTTTGATGGAATTATTCTTGCTAATTTGTTTGAGTTTCTTGTAGATTCTGGATATTAGTCCTTCTATGTTAGCTTTTCTTCATACTATTCTGAGGAACTACGAGTAGTAATATCAGGTGGTTAATAACACAGGTTCTGGGGTCAGACTACCTTGATTCAAATCAAAGCATCTTTATACAAAAGCAATATGAACTCAGGGAAAGATGCTAAACACACTGACCCTTAATTTTCCTCTCCATAAAACAAGAGGAGTAATAGATTCCATATGTTAGCCTCATCATGAGTATTAAGTTAGATAATCTGTGTAAACCAATTGCTGTAGTTCCTGGCACATATTAAATGCTCAATTAGTACTACTGGCATTATTGTAAGAATTGGCCTTCAATAATCTGGGTAGAAATAAAAAAGGTTTCCTTAGTTAACTAAACCTTTGAAAGCATAATAATAGTTTCACCTTTTTGGAAAGTGACAACATATGTTAATTTACTAAATGCTCTGAAAAGTCTTGCATATGTTTAACACAACATTTTCTAAACTTAATCAGCCACGCAATCATATTGGGCTTTTTCTGCGTTATGCACATCTCTCCTCTCCAACCACTCCAAATGAATATTTAATTTATTCACGGAGTAATAATTCAAATTATCCATTTAGAAGCAGTAACCTTAAGACTGTATTGCAAATGGGAAATCCCATTTCCTTAGGAGTGTGAAGGTGATCTGGCTATGATATTTATTCTATTCTCTGGTCCATGTTCGGGAGTTTTGGACATTCTCTTCACATATGATCTGATGAAATAGCTTCCTTAGATATAGGAGATATTTTGTCTAGACAAGGTTTAAAATGAGTTTTCTTTTCCTCTAGAATTTCCACCCTCTCCAGCGAGCCCCAAAAGTCCTAGAAAAGAGAGTTTTCATCAATGGGATTTTTCATATACTATGCAAGTTTTTGTTTGGATTATCAAAATGAGTCTCTTATGCATTTACTTTGAAAATGCTAGGATTAACCAATACCATTTTTATTAAGTAATCGAAGAGGGGTGAATATTATTTTATTTTTGTCTCTTAGAGTTTAGCAGTGAACTGGGCTGAGCCAATTTGCAGAGAAATGCCAAGACTTTGGATGATATTGGTGATTCCAGCATGTCCTCAAGGCTCTTCCCAAGGAAGTCAGGATACAGACCTGCCCTGTGGTTTTATGTTTTCTATTCCAGCTCCTGAGTCCAGAGGTCTCCAGATGTAGATAGATGATAGATAGATGATAGATAGATAGATAGATAGATAGATAGATAGATAGATAGATAGATAGACAGATAGATATAGATAGCCACTTGCAGATATTAGATATTTTCTACCCTCCTTTAGGCTAATTTATAAATATGTAATGTAGTATGAGGGTAAGTGTTGTCTTCTGAATATTTTTGTTCCACATGTACACTACTGATTGTTCCAACCATAGTCCAGACACCACTATGAACACTCAGGAGATTCCATTTTATTGCTCTACTCAAAAGTTATTGGTGTCAATAAACAAACGTGATATTACTAGAACTCTATGATGTGGGTTATCATGTACCTTTTGCAGTTATAAATAAAGACAAATGACTAGATTAGAAACAGTGGATAATCTCCTGGACCTACTTGGACCAACAAACTATGGCCTGAAGCAAAGGTTATTGTTACTGGTCTACTTTGGGTTATTTGTATTCCTAAAATCAATAGCCAAAAACCAATGTGCATGATGAGTGTGGGAGTACCAGTAGTAACCGTAAGAATGGGGTAGCAGCAGTTCCTAAAAGAAGCAGCTGGTAGGAAATCCTAGACGCCCACTTTGGAGAAGAAATAGAATAAGAAGAAACTTGGGAAATAGGCACAGGGCAGATAACATAGGACTTAAAGAGTGAATTAGTAAATGTTAAGTGTAATCAAAGATCTTGTTAAGCTTCAATGATGACCCAAGATGGCCCATAGGCTCAATTGACCTGGCCCAGGTCCCCAATTCAGACTCACCTTGCACCAATCCCTCTGGTTCTTCTGATTCAGCCACATCATGCTATGAATCCCACCAAATCACCGCTTTCATATCTTCTTTCAGAGATATTTGGCACATAGATCAAATATCACCCTCCCCAGGGAAGCTTGCTGAAGGCGACTCCACCCACAAACTTTAAGTCCCATGACATCAGGACCCATATTTCTATTGATCACTATTTCACTTCCAGGGACCAGTGTAATACCTAGCATTCTTGGTATCCAATAAATGTTTGTGGAATTGATAAATTAAGAAACAAATAATCTAATTATTTCCTGAATATATAATGTTATCTCACACTTCCGTACTCCTGTAAATGCCACGTGCCCCCTCCCAGGTTTTCTTCATGGAAAGCTTTTGCTTTAGTTGTGATGACAACTCAGTGTCTTCTTCTCTGCTACACTTTTTCCAACTTCCCATTCCCTCTCAGAAAATCAGTTGCTTCCCGTATGTGGCCCTAAGCATCCTATGGATTTTTCAATAATGACAAGTCATTGCACTTTATTGTTAATTATGTTTCTGTAACCAGCTTTCACTGTAATATGAGTTCTTACAACATAGTAATGTGACTTTGCATCAGCGACAACTAGCAAAGTGCATGAGATATAGTACGTAATTAATGAATATTCCTTGAATTGGTGAATGAAGTGAGAAAATAGGACTTTATCACTGAAAGGGGCTACAGAGATTCTCTTATTTTATAAATGAGAAAATAAGAATATAAAATATTGTTATTTTTCTTCCCCATCAACCAGAAAGTGAATTGTGTATCTATTTTGCCCATTATTATATCCTTAAAGTTTAGCACAGTATGTATGTGTAATACAGTACAGATGTGCTAAACATTAAGACATAATGTTCAGGGTTCAGCAAAGTATATATATCCAGTAAATAATGATTAAATGTTATAGTTTAAAGTCTCAGAATTAATTGGTGAAAGTGTTAGCTCAAGAAGTAAGATATTCAAATGCTGGATTCATCTTCTACAGATCCATGTGTGGCCTGTTAAAGAATGCTGACTGCCCTTGTCTTGTAGTTGTTCTCAGAAGAAAGGATAAGTTTCTATGCATTTTCAACTTAATAAAATAATCCTTCTTTGACTCCGTTTCCTCCTTTTTTTCTTTATTCTAAGTTCAATCTTGTCCCTTGAAAGATTCTGGCACAATCCACACTCCCCTAAGATGTAGTTCAAATCCAAATCAAATAGTCAACCATGAACATAGAGCAGCCCCAGCTGTGGTTCTTGGGAAGCAAACTGGGTCAGTGAATATTGATTCAGAGCTGGCATAGAAGCCCTGTGTTCTCTTGTCCATTTACAAAATGCCCTCACATCTTTCAGAATTATCCCTAGCATCATATAGTAAAGCTGCCTAAATAAACTGTAGAAGTTTGTCACAAGATGTTTTGTAGGCATTGGAAATCTTTCAAAGAATTTTCAGTGAATTGGTGAAATAGTCAGCATATAACACTACGTGATAAATTTGGAGACAAAGGTGTATGTACTGTATGACCTTGATTTTGAGATAAATGTATGAGAAAAAATATTTAGAACCCACATCAAAATATTGAGCGGTTTTCAAGAGTGGTAATTCCCTCGCTACCCAAAATGTCTTCCTTTTATTTTTTTTCTATTTTCCAGATGTTTTCCAACAAGCATGTGAAACTCCTATAGCTGGTGAAAAGTATTCTTATAATATTTAGTACCAATCCACTACTCTGAAAGGATATGCAATTGGTCATATGTGCGTCCGTAGGGTCTTATTTATTACTTTGTCCTCTCTAGAGGCATTTTCTGTCAGACTCTCTTTCTCATTATGCAATAAAATACTTTGTCTCCAGTCAAAATGTTTCCAAAAAGAAGAGGAGAGAATAATACTGTGGGACAAATTGGAATGACGGAAAGAATATGAGATTCTTGCAATCAGAAAGATTTGGGTTGAGTCCACGTTTGCCCCTTACCAAGAAGATGATCTTCCCTAAGTTGATTGTGCTCTCTGAGATCCAGTGTGTTCATTTGCAAACTGCAATTGCTAATAAGAGGAAGAAATGGACACAGGAAAAGGAAGTACATAAGTATGTTGAAGGCAGTCAGTTAAATTGTGAGGAAAAAGGTGAAATGACCGGGACTCCAGGAAAGAAATTACTAAAGTATATTTCATGTCTATTATGGCCGGTAATGTGCTTTGTTTTGAAAATATGCTTTACTGGGGTGAACTAGAGTTAAGTGACAAGTCATAAAAGCAGTATGGTAAAAGTAGTTGGCTTGGGGCAGGAAATTCCAAGCTGAAATGCTCACAGATGCCAGGTTATACAAACAGTGACCTAGGACTCAGGCAGGTCCATCTTTCCCCTACATTATATTAGTATTACTAAGGAACCTTTAAAAACTGCGAATATCTGGGATAATTCTCCAATGAATGAAGGTGAGGAGGTGAGATTCAGGCATTCATCCTCACACACACACACACAAAACAACCATTCCAGGTAGTTCTAATATGCAGACAGGATTGAGAACCACTGAGCTAGGCTATCATCACTCCTACGCTTCTAGGAGTAGGTGGCTCCCATCTAGCTTTGTTTTCCCCATTATGTAAGAATGTGTACAGTAAGAAGTTTCTCAGCTGGAAGATGAACATCACTGTTACTCTTTCAATAGCAACTGACCTTACACCTATCTATCAAGGAGGCAATAGAGAGTGGCAGGGATTAAGATAAATTGGTGAGCATACGCCCTGTCTGAAGGGGCATCTGCTACTCACTCAGGTCGCACCCATTGTTGTCAGGTGGGATGCCTGCCTAGTGTTGGAGGTTATACTTTAAAAGGGAAACCAGAATTCAAGATTTTGAATAACATCCCTCAATTTTTTAATGTTGGTTCAACTTTTAGTAACATCGTAGGGGCCAAGAAAGCCATGTCTGCTGGCCAATTCATGTGTGACTCTTGGCTTGATATATAGCATAGGCATCCATCACCAGACCCTTGGAGGGGCTGGAAGAATGGGCTATTTCAATGAAATATAGCAGCTATGAAACAGAGTTTACCTTCACGCTGTTGAGGAGGTAGTTCTTGCCCTTGCACAAGGGACACAGCACCTGCACTGATGTTGGAAGTATTTAGCTTATTAATAAGCCTGATCACTTGGTTTGGATTTGTGTGCAGAGACCTAAGTCAGTCTCTGCAGGGGCCATAATGATAATTTCTAACACACTGGAGGTGACGTATGTAAAGTGCATAGCACCGCACCTGTACATAGAAGACATGTAATAAATGTTTGCTTCCTCTTCAACTCTGACTTTGTTGCTTTTCTCCCCTCTCTCCCTCTCCCACTCTCCACTTGCTTTGAAAACTAAACATTGGACATGTCACGTCCTCCTTCAGGATAGCATTGGTCAATGCCACTGACGGCTGTGCTGCTGTCATCACCTTTTGAGCTTTTGAATAGATGATTTTAACATTTATTAAGCATCCTCTTGTCCTCTTCCCTACCCCAAGAATCTGCAAGATTCTGGCAGAGTGGTAAGTACAAAAGTGCAAAATAATGTTTGAAGAAGAACAATTTGGCAATATCTATACAAATGTAAAATACACATTCCCTTTGATATGAGAATTCATCTAGGAATTTGTCTTCCAGATAGGCTTATCCATTTCCTCAAACACATGGATTTGGGATGCTCAGTGCAGCCTTTTTTATGATCTCCAAAGTTGAAGATAACCTAAGTATTTATCAAAAGGGTGTACATATTTACACAGTAGGATCCTCTACAGCAACACTTCTCAACCAGGAGAATTTTGCACCCCAGGGGACATTTGGCAATGTCTGGGGACATTTTCAGTTGTACAACTGGAGAGATTATATAAGCTTATATGTCCTGACAATATTTCTGGAAAAATGTATTTAAAAATTTCTTAGCAATGGTTGAGAGACTAAAGACTGGAGAGAGACTCAAGACTGGAGAGTCACTGTAGAGGGAGGAGTTGCATTTTACTTTTATACACTTTGTACTATTTTAAGTTTTTAGCAAATCAACCTATTTCATTTCCAGTAAAAATTTGATTTTATGGTTGCTTTTGTTAAGCAAAATGAGTAAAGGTAAAATGGAACTGTGGCCAGTATCTCTCCTCTTTTTCTGCCCTTCTCTTCTCTCCACAAAGGCACCCTTTAATTTAGGATATGAGTAGTTTTCTGTGATCACAGTGGTCTCCCAGGAAAAGCTCAGCTACCAGTAATTTTAACTTTAATAAAAATCTAATTGAAATGTAAACTCTGCTAGGAAGATTTATGTTTTGAGTTTTGCTTTTCAAATTCTGTTATGTAATAAAAGATTGTGTTGTGTATAGTGGGATTTTAAGTATGGAGCTTTCTGGAGTCAGGAAGACATTTTTGGAGCTACTAAAAATATGCCAAATATGGAAGTAACTC
Source organism: Colobus angolensis palliatus (assembly GCF_000951035.1). NCBI lineage: Eukaryota > Metazoa > Chordata > Mammalia > Primates > Cercopithecidae > Colobus > Colobus angolensis. The sequence goes on along the minus strand of NW_012114555.1, from coordinate 5,347,124 downwards.
TTCCTCTAAAAAAATTAATGTTGTTGTGTATATTTAAGGTATACAACATGATGTTATGGGATACATAATAGTAAAAAGGCTACTAGAATAAAGCGAATTAAACATCCATGATATCACATATTTATCTGTTTTTTTGTTTGTTTGTTTGCTTTTGTGGCAGGAGCAGCTAAAATCTACTCACTATGAATCCCAAATACAGTACACTTTTATGACCTATAGTCCTCATTAGTACATTTGATCTCTAGACTTGCTTGTCCTACAGATCTGCTACATTGAATTCCCTGGCCTGTATTTCCCCATTTTCTGTCCCCTTTTCCACCACTGTTTTCTTCTCTGTTTCTGAATTTTGTTTAAAATGTTCACATACGAGTGATACCGTGAATTAGTTTTCTTTTTGTGTCTGGCTAATTTCACTTAGCGTAATGTCTTCCAGGTTTATTCATGGTGTGGCAAACGAAGAGATCTCTTCTTTTACAGAGCTTAATATTATTCCATGGTATGCATGTACCACAGTTCCTTAATCTATTTGTCCGTTGACAAACACTTAGGGTGTTTCTATATCTTGGCTATTGTCAATAATGCTGCAACAAAAATGGTAAAAATGGAGCTGCAGATGCCTTTACAAGGTAGTGACTTTTTTTCTTTGCGTATATTGCCAGAAGAGAAATTGCTGGGTCATAAGCAGTTCAATTTTTAATTTCTTTAGGAAACTTTATACTATTTTGTACCAATTTACATTCCCACCAACAGTGTTTAAGAGTTTCCTTTTCTCCACACCCTCACCCAACATTTATTTGTGACTTTTTGACGCAACAAAAGTCACAACGGGTGTGAGGCTGTATCGCATAGCGATTTGGATTTGCACTTTTCTTCCTCGTTGCTCTTGGGTTGAGTAAACAATTTCCTCTGGGTACTGTATCCCTTTACTTGTGTGTTCAGAGCAGTCCCAAAACTTTACAATAGATTAGCTCAGCAATGTGTACTGCAGTCTCTAGGAAAGCATGTACATTTTTGGTTTGATCTTTAGAGTCCTCTTTTGTCTCCAGAAGTTTCCAATGAACTCTAAGAACTGTATCTCTGTTCCAAGAGCCAATTATGGCATTTACCGGTTAACTAATGGTCATTACATATGACCAAAAAAACACTAAAACATTGAAGTCCTGCTGTAATTGGAAAAGAAACACTCTAAAAATAAATAAATTAGGTTGTTTACGTTTTATCAACAAATAAAACAATCTGGAACTGGCATAGTTATGTAATTTAAGAAAAAAAAATGCCAAAGGATGGAGATGTAGATAGGGACTAGTGTCAATGATATTAGATAATACTGACATATAAAGGGCTGTACAATTCTATCAACATTTACATTATGCATATTTATAATCTTTCAAGACAGGAAATACTTTTTTAATATGCTTCTTCTTTACTATGTAAAGTAATCTTTTATAGATTGGCCTCTTGGTTAATATCAGTCCTTCCAATCAAGCATCCAATTGTAATCCTGGCTCCCTCCCTTGAATCAGTTTTTGCTAGCTGTATATTAAATATACAGCCAATATCATATAGTTATGATTTCCATCTGTAGAGTCTGATATTTTCAATGGCCCTAGCAGGATTTCCTTTGGGTACTTTGAACAGAGACAAAATAGGCAATCAGCTATCCTGAAGCAATTACAAAGCTGGATTGTTCAATTTTGTATGGTGAGAATATCCTCATTTGCCGTCCATCTGACCTAACATCACTGCATATAAATGCAATAAAACCTATAGGCTCAGACTCAATCTTGGCATCACATATCAGAAAATTTTATCTTATCAAAAGCATTTCTCAGGTGAAATAAGCTGCCTATAGTTACAGAAATGCTTCAGCCATAAATGTGATTGCCATAAAAAATTACATTAGCTAAAGGTCTACCATTTAAAGAGTCAAAAAAGCTATCTAACATGCTTTCTAAAAAGAAATTCTTGGTTTCTGCTGGTAAATCCCAAAATTAAAATACTTTTCAGTGAGCCAATACTGTGAGTAACATAACTATAATTACTTACCTCGTGTGATCACTACAATAGCCTCCTGTTTTCCTTTAATGGAGAATAGTAAACCATTCCAAATTAGCCTTGATACTTCTGCCAGGATAGTCTTTCTAAATGGCAGTCTTGTCTGGTCACTCTCCAGTTTAAAACCATGACTCTCACTGGGTAACGTCTTTGAAGATCTTCCTCAGACAGCAAAATAAGGCTTCTCATGATCTTACTCCAGCCAGTTTTTTTCCAGCTACCTTCTGCAATTCTTCCACTTTCACCGTACACTTCAGCAATACCTAATCAATTGCAGTTCCCTAGTTAGTCCTGCTACCTGATGCTCAGAGCCAGGAATTAGGGGGTGTAGAGAGTGAGGCATTTGCTTCAGGTGCAAAATTTAAGATGACAAAAATCAATAATAACAATAATGTTTTAATGCAATATTTTTAAAACCAAGATTAATGTAAAAATCTGTAATAAAATATTGTTATAATATAAATATAATATTGTAAGCATCAAAAATATTATTTTTCTTCTAATACTCATTCCTCTTGCTTGACACATATGTTCTGCATTTGTTAACTCCACTCATCTTACTCATCTTTTAAGAAACTCCTCTTCAAGGAAGTGCTCTCTGATTTTTCTTTTCCCAGAAAGAACTCAGGGCCCCTTCTGAACTACCATGGTGCCTTGTACTTGCTTCTGTTTATTCATTTATCATACTGTGTTTGCTTATTTCTGTACCAGTGTGTGTTAGAACACATGTCTCTATAGACACTATGCTTATTCTGCCTAACATCTCCTAGAGACTATGGTAAGCAGAATTCTAAGACAGCCCCATGATTTCCACTCCCACTGCTATTACACCCGTGATTAAGTTCAATTATATGGCAAAGGTGAGGGATCTCACCCCCTTGATTAGGTTACATTATAGAGCAAAGGTGGAGGGATTTTGCAGATGTAATTAAGGCTCCAAATTGGTTGAATTTAATCAAAAGGGAAATTATTCTGGATGCCCCAGACTTAATCAAATCCCTTGCAAAGAGGGCTTAGGTTTTCTTTGCAGTCAGAGAATATCCTGCTGGCTTTGAGGAGCAAGTGGCCATGAGTTCTTCAGCTATAAGGAAATAAGTTCTGCCAAACAAAAAACAAAAAACAACAAAAAAAAAACTAAGTGAACTTGGAAGAGAAGCTCAAGCCTCTGTTAACATTTTGATTGTAGTTTTGTCAGACCCTGAACAAAAGATCAAGCTGCCCTGCGCTCTAATCTCTGCTCACACTACTGACCCACTGACATTGTTTTAAGTTGCTGGGTTCATACATAATTTCTTGTGAAAAATAAAAAACTAATACCGAGAATATTATACTAACCTCCTAAGTGAATTTCCTGTATACAATTTATCATTAAAATTTTGATCTGTTATACCACACCTAGATTAATCTTTCTGAAGAAGAGCTACGATTGTATTATTCTCTGCTAAAGACCTCCATTTAAAAACTCCTCATTTCCCACAAAGTAATGAAAAACTCCACAGTCTGTATTCCCAGCAATCTTCTTACAATTTGTCTTTCAAAACCTACCTCCCACTACACTATAAAAACTTATGCCACTCCAATGAAATAATAATTCCCTCTTCTTACACATGATCTAGGCAATTATTGCCTCTATACTTTTGCTATATCTACAAACAATTAAATACAGGATGATAAGTGCAAAAATCGAAGCATGTACAAGGAACCATGGTAGTTCAGAAGCAGCTCTGAGTTCTTTCTGGGAAAAGAAAAATCAGAGAGCACTTCCTTGAAGAGGTGTTTCCCAAAGGATGAGTAACATTAGCAGAGTTAACAAATACAGGACACATATGTCAAGCAAGAGGAATGATTATCAGAAGAAAAATGATATCACATTTGATGAAAAATGAGGCTATAATTAGTAGATATAGCAAAACCTATTTTTCAGCTCTCAATCCCAATTCTTTCATTATTATTATTTATTGAATGTATACTTTCTTATCTTTAAAGATAAAAAGTTTTACGTTCGGTTGGATATAAGAAGAGCATATTTTACCCAAATTCTCCCCTGTAAAGCCAACTGAAAACAATGAAGGACATAAAAAGACAGTGATAAATGCCTATAATTGATGTAGAAGATATCCATCCTGTCAATCAACAAACTATAAATAATCATCACTAAATATTGTGAAATACAACCATACTGAAGGAAGACTTTAAAAACATGTAAGTACTCCTGCAGAACATGGAAAGCTAGAAGAGATCTCCATAGTCAGGTGACTTATTTTAAGGGGTACATTTATTGAATTATAAAGTACATGACAGTACTATAAGAGTGTCAATGAGTTTTTATCGAAACCTCAGCAATAGTGGAGAAGGGGCCAAATGAAGATAACCACTGTGTTAGTCAGGTTTGTTATATATATACACAACTACGTGTTGCTTAATGTCAGGGATAGATATAACCTATTGCTGCTAGGCTACAACCTTATAAAACATGTCACTCTCCTGAATACTCTAGGCAATTGAAATACAATGGTAAGTATTCGTGTATCTAAATAGATCTAAACATAGAAAATGTACAGTATAATTATGACATAACAGGTAAAAGATGGTACACATGTATAAGGCAGTTACCATGAGTGGGGCCTTCAAGACTGGAAATTGCTCTGCGTGAGTCAGTGGGTGGTAAATGAATGTGAACGTGAAAGTTTAACATTACTATACACTACTGTAGATTTTATAAACACTGTGCATTTAGGTTACACTAAATTTATTTTAAATAATTATTCCAGGCTAGGCTTGGTGGCTCATGCCTGTAATCCCAGTACTTTAGGAGGCTGAGGTGGGAGGATCACGAGATCAGGGGATCAAGACCATCCTGGCTAACATGGTGAAACCCCGTCTCTACTAAAAAAAATAGAAAAAATTAACTGGGCGTGGTGACAGGCGCCTGTAGTCCCAGCTACTCTGGAGGCTGAGGCAGGAGAATGACGTGAACCTGGGAGGCGGAGCTTGTAGTGAGGTGAGATCCCACCACTGCACTCCAGCCTGGGCAACAGACCTCAAAAAGTAACATAAAACATAACATAACATAACATAACATAATAAAACATAACATAAAGTAAAATAAATCTTATTCCATTGTAGGCCGGGTGCAGTGACTCATGCCTGTAATCCCAGCACTTTGGGAGGCCAAGGCGGGCGCATCACAAGGTCAGGAGTTCAAGACCAGACTGGGCAATATGGTGAAACCCCGTCTCTATTAAAAATACAAAAATTAGATGCGCATGGTGGCGCGTGCTGAGATTGAGCCACTGCGCTCCAGACTGGGCCACAGAGAGAAGCTTCGTCTCAAAAAAAAAAAAAAAAAGAAAAATAGATAAAGAATCAGAAAGTAATGTTCACACCTCCTTGTCAGAGAAGTGAGTCTCTTCAGATACCTGTCAAATAATTTTATGTGGTTAACCTAAAGCAAAGCTTTTTCTAAAAAAAAAAAAAAAAAAA
>NW_012114555.1:5326600-5341536 GCF_000951035.1 Colobus angolensis palliatus | reverse complement strand
AAAAAAAAAAAAAAAAAAATTCCATACTAAATAACCTTAGCTTACTGTAACTATTCTTACATTGTATAATTTTAATTTTTTAAAAAAATTTTGGACTCTTTTATAATAATACCTAGCTTAAAACACAAATACATTTTATAGCCATACAAAAATATTTTCTTTCTTGATATCCTTATTCTATAAGATTTTTTTCATTTTTTTAACTTTTATACTTTTCTGTTAGAAACTAAGACACAAACACACACATTTGGCTAGGCCTATACGGGGTCAAGATCATCAATATCACTGTCTCCCGCCTCCATATGTTGTCCTAGTAGAAGGTCTTAAGGTGCAATAACAGGCATAGAACTACCCTGTCTTATGAAAACAATGCCTTCTTCTGGAATACCTCCTGAAGGGCCTGTCTGAGGCCGTTTTACAATTAACTTTATTTTTTTAATGAGTAGAAGGAGTACACTATAAAATAATTTAAAAGGTGTAGTATAGTGAATACATAAACTAGTAATACAGCTATTTATCATCATTGTCAAGTATTATGTACTGTCTATAATTGTATGTGCTAAACTTTTATATGAATGCTAGCACAGTAGGTTTGTTTACAGCAGCATCACCACAAACACATGAGTAATGCATTGCACTATGACCATACAATAGCTATGACATCACTAAGCAATAGGAATTTTTCAGCTTCATTATAATATGTATGGGACAACTGTGTATTTGTGGTTCATCATTGACTGAAATATGGTACATGACTGCCTACAAACACACACACACACACACACACACACACACACACACACACACACGTGCTGAGAAGTATCAGAATCTGCTCTCTGCGAGCGGGAGACCCAGGAAAGCCAAAGAGGTAATTTAGCTGAGTCCCCAGTCTTGAGAACCAGTGAATCCATGCTATAAACTTAGCCCAAGGTCTGGAGAAGATGAAATGTGATGTACCAGTTCAAGTGGTATGGCAAGAAAAAAGGGGAAATTTCCTCCTTCCTTCGGCTTTTGTTCTTTTCAGACCTTTAGTGAACTGGATGAATGACCACTCACATTGAGAAACGCCATCTGCTTTACTGAGTCCACCAGTTCAGATCCTGTCTCATTCAAAAACATTCTTATGGACATACCCAGAAATAATGTTTAAACTGGAAACCCTGGGGCTAGTCAAATTGGTACATAAAATTAATGATGACAAGCACACAAACTAACTTTGCAAGAAGCTGGTTGCTTTTGTGGCAAAATGAATGAAAAACCAGAGTAAGTAATCACATACGAATCTACTGATCTTGCCAGTTTACTTAAACATAAACAATAAGCCCACAATAATAATTGTAAGTGTGATTTTTTTGCTGTAGAATTAGCAGACCTTCTGTTGACTTAGAATAGAATCATGTTTCTAGGGTAGATTATGTCAACTAAATTAAATCCAATCTGCCTGCTCTTTAGCACCCTTTGTAAATCTCTCTCCACCTACAGTCTTTAGCAAACTGCTGGCTCAGAATAAATGTCCCAGATTTTAAAAAATAATATGAAAGTCTCCAACATTGTAATTACTCAACGACACAGCCAGGAGAGAAGAGAAATATCAAAGAAATGTAAATAATTTCAAATATAAATATCAGCATAATGGTCACAAAAGATAACTAAAAATGAGTTACAAGCACTTTTTTTCATAAAATCAAGGTAATTAAAAAATTAATGTCATCCTTAAAGGAGACTTAAAGGTGTAGACAGTAGTGACTAAAAAGAGAAAAACAAATAAATAATAAGATGGAAAGTAAGAAAGCAATAAATGGAAAATTTAAAAAGAGCTTCAGTTATTAAAATTATATTAAAAATAGTAAATACAAGAGTAGACATTGCTAAAAATATTGTGAACAAAATAGGCTTCAGAAAATTGAACAAAATAAAACAAAATATTTTAAAAGAATTACAGAGAAAATGACAGATCTGAAAGGCAGTCACAAGATAATATAATGTGCACATACTTGGTGTTTCAGATGAAGTAAAAAGTAAAAATGAAACAGGAGAAATATTAAGGATGTAGTAAAAGAAAACTTTCCAAAAGTTAAAAAAGAAGTGAATCTAAAGAACAAATAGGAAAATTGTACCTTAGAAAAACTTTATACAGGATAAAAACAAAGAATAAATGATAAAGTATAAACAATGAAAGGGTCATTTAGGGAAAATGTTCAATTTATGCATAAAAGGGAAAAATTCAGTCTAGCTTCAGGCACTTTTATTAAGTTAAAAATTGTGAAATGTGTGAAGAGCAATGTTACATAGTCCTCAGAATAAAAAAGTGTAACCCAAATGTTTTATGCAACTTTCAAGAACTCTTAGAATACAGCACCATGAGCTCTTAATGAAAAAAAGTTGATGTACATTCTTTCATAAATCACATAGTGAAAGAAATAAGCCTGAAAATAGGAATGAGTAGTAAATGCATAAAAATAGATAATTAGAAATAAAGAGGTATGGGAATTATGGAATATAATACAAATATTATTTATATTGTAATGTAAAATTATGCAACTATAATACAAATCTCAAGGTGAAAAAAATAATAAAGAAATTTTAAGTGTGCTGTTTCTCTTCCTTTTTAATAACTGGAGATTAATTCAACATATAAATAACTTAATACAAGTTTTAGAAATTTAAAAGTATGAAGTAACCTATAAAAAATTAAAAATAGAAATATAGACAAACCAAACTTGAGGTTAGTTTGGAGAAATAGATGTGGTAGACAGGAATGGAAATTAACTAGATGCTTCATCTTTGTTGATAGGAGATCAATTTATGGTATCTAAAGTTGACATATACAGAAAAAAAGATTTAAATCTAATTAATATATAAAACTTTAAAGCCAATGTTTCAAAACACTAAAAAGAGCACATAAACTTCTTAAAGTAACAGGATGAAAATGCACAAACATAGCAAATTAGAGAAATACTGGTTTTAGAAAGGAGAATGTTAAGTGCATAAATAAATTGGGATTACATGTTCTCATTTCTGTGCGTATACATTGATATCCATGTATATGCACTGAAAGTTTCTAGAAGTATAATAAGTAGTGACTAATCTTAGCTTCCTGAAAGGCTGAATTAACAGAAAAAGTTTTATTTTGTAAGCTTTTGATTTGTTTGTCTATTTGGCTATGTCCATTTATTACTTTACAAAAATTAATAAAAATATTTATTAATCTACGTCATATATAACAATATATATTACATTTTACACTGTGCAATATATGTTACGGTACAATATAGGTACATTGTGCAATATATACTACATAAATGTATACAACTTATTGTTCAATATAATCATTATATGCACATAACAATATAGACCTTTGAAGAAATATAATCACATTTGCAATATGATTACATTGCCTCTATTTAAAGGTGAAGAAAACACACGTGGAGATCAATCCAAGATTATTATTATTATCTTTGTGTATATTATGAAGCCTTTTCCCATACACATATTTTTCTAATAGATTTTATTATATTGCACATAGAATTCTGTATCCCACTTTTTCATTTGACTAACATAATGTTTATTAGAAGATTCCACATTCTTCTTAAGTGTAATTGTAATGTCTGGAAAATATTTCTTAAATAACCATACCATATTTATTTGAGTACATTATGAACCAACATTTAGATTGATTTAATTTTTTTCATCATTGTAAATAATATTACAAGAAACATTTGTTTTCCAAATGATTATCCTTATTTAGTACATTTTTATTAAGGTAGATTCTCAGATGTGGAACCGTATCAAAGATATCAGTTACCATACTTGTGGACATTCTTTATTTCCCACTGGCTAATGTAATATTTCTCTAAACGAAGACACCTTGGCACACTTCTTTACAATGTACTATCAAATTTGTATTTCATAGGTGACTAATATCCAAACAATATATGAATATATGAAGTGGATATTAATCAATAAGAGACACTCTAACAAGGTTGTAATAACATGAAACTAATGGTAAGAGGTCTACACTAGAGAGGTCCAGTCTGTGATACCTCCGCTTCACGCACCATGACTGTTACATCAAGATTTTTCCAAGAGCTCCTGAGTTCCCAGCTTCCTTAGGTATTCTTTCTTAAAATCCTTGAGAACACAAAAAGCGCAATCCAGATTTGTTATTTCCAGCTTCTTTGACAGAAACTTTTTCTCTTCCACTTTAGGAAGGAAAGGAGTAGCTCTCACTAATCTAGAATCTACCTCTGGTGAAGAGCCCTGGGGTATAGGAACCTCTATGACACCAAACAAAGGGGCAAAGTTTGGCGGAGATGCTGAAAAGCTGAATGACTCTAATGACTACCTGACAAATCTTTCTTGAAAGTCAAATGGTTTCCAAATCTTCGCTTTCAGCAAAATTGGGGAGGACCTAATCAAGGTGTCAGCTAGAGTAAAAGTAATTTATACTACAAATATCTCCAAAAGAGATCAAAGAATGGAGTGACATTGCTCCTTCCATTTATGCCCACTTATTTATGTGAATATGATTCCTCAGGGCTTATATCTGTAAAACCCCAAAATAGAAGCAGAACTCAGGCAGCAACTATGTGATTCTTGGTAATATTCCACCCATTGACATCAGAACCAATGAACATATAAAAGACATCTACCTCACTACAAGATGAATATCCAATAAAATATTAAATTCATGCTTTAACATTGTTAATCAAATGTGAAGTATAATATGTTGTTTTGATCAATGGTGTGCTTATGTCAACTTCAATAACTCAATGTGGAAAATATTTTTAACATTTAACAGTCTTATGGTTATAGGAAACATTTAAAAATTAAATCTCCATTTATACACATAATATATTTTAGAAAAGTATGTTAAGGTAATCAATAAAATCCTTTCAAGCATATAATACATGACATTAGGATTAAACATTTTGGAGAAAGTAGAATAAAAATGCTAGCTTGAAGAGCAAAATTAATGCTGTTATATTTAAAGCTGTTTATGTATTTTAAATGAATACTGGTGAGTATTTAATAATATGGTATTTACATTGTATTGGAAAAATTTAAAGCATGATCTAACAGTTTTATTTTTAAATGTCAATATTTGCACTATGCATGAAATGACATCTTTGAAAGTGTTTAAATATATGATGACAAATTTCAGCTGCCAACCAATGTAAAAATGTATGTATAGTTTTACTAAATTATTTTAATGATACTCAAATAAAAACATTTCAAAGATGTTCTACAAGCTACACTCATTAATATTGATACTTTATCATAATTATTATTCCAAGTGGTATACACAACAGACAACCTCACCTCATCATTGAACACCACTTTATGCTTATGATACACCCCACAATGGTCTCACCCCAAAACATTAACCCCATTTAAGCTCTGAAATCATGTGTGACAACCATCAAAATGGAAGAATTAAATGGCACACATTCAGTAAAGCTAACTAATGAACTTTAGAGTTTTCCATTGATCCTGTCACTTCACTCCTTTAGTACAAAGGAAAACCAAATGTGATCAAGCCAGTTTCTAAGGTGAACATCTCTTCTGCCAAGAAATGACTCCAGAAGGACCACTGATCTCGCCTGTTGCTCCTGCCACTCACAGCCATGGCTGTTGCCTCTCAGCCTTCTAGTGTATTCTACATCCAGGGGCAACAATTAGGCTTTTGCTGTCTTCTTTCAAACATCCAACGTGTTTGTTACAGGGTAAGATATTCCAGATAGGATGCAGAAAAAAATCTTTTCACTTAAAAATTTTCTTGAAAAGATTTCTGATTTTCGATGTCTGTGGGTTATTTAGAGTTTTAGCCAAGCAATTTTTATTTGTTCTGGAATTAAATAATGGAAAGGATAGAAATGAAACTGATTTGAAAATATGTATTTAAAAGGTAATATGAAAGATTTATATAAGCCTAAGCATAACAGGTTGTACCACACACTTGTTACTCAAGATAAAGCTCTATTAAAATGCTCTTTCATAAATTGATCTATTGGGAATAACTACAGTTCTTATTCTCTCAACGAGGAGGAAGAAAGAATCATTTCCTTTATGTAAATGGAGATGTATCAAGAGTTTCCTCAAAATTAAATATAAGATTCAACCAGGGCATAACTCTCTGGCTCCAAAGGTGCCTTGCAAACATGTCAAGCTGGAAGAAAATGGTATGTTATACAACAAACCAGATTTTGATAGCTCTACTTCTTTTTCACCTTTCCAAAGTATAGTCATAAAAAATGTAATTAAATCAGGTAATCCAGTTTGAAATTATGGTGACTTTTAATGCTGAGTCAAAAAGATGCTAAAAGGAAAACAACATTATCCATTTCCACCAAACACACACATCTAGAATTCGAACTCTCTACCTTTACAATATGAAAGAAACCACTTAGACTTTCACAAAATTATTTGTGCACGTAAAACATACACAGCAGTGTTAAAGGTATTGAGGATTCAAGATGAATAAAAAACAATCTCTCCATTCTAAGAGCTCACAGTCTATAGGGAGCTAAAATTATAAATTGTAAATTTATAATTGTATATTGTAAAAGGTAAATTTATAAATTGTAGTGTACCATGTATTTTAGTGAGAGGAATAATAATCATTTTCTACTGCTGATTGTGTTTCTTCTACTTGATAGCTACATGCCAAGCATGTGATTTAATATTTTTGGTCTCCTAATGGTGTCCTAAAGTAGATCTTATTATCTACTAAATCTGAAGTTGGGAAAGAAAATGTAATCTATTTTACATAACAAGTATGTAATTATTGGCCAGGCACAGTGACTCACGCCTGTACTCCCAGCACCGTGTGAGACCAAGGTGGATGGATTGCTTGAGGCTAGTAGTTCGAGACCAGCCTGGACAACATGGCAAAACCAAGTATCTACTAAAAATATCAAAATTAGCCAGATGTGGCGGCACACGCCTGTAGTCACAGCTACTCAGGAGGCTGGGGCAGGAGAATCGCTTGAATCACTGGAGGTTGTAGTGAGTAGAGACTGCACCACTGCACTCCTGCCTGGGCAACAGAGTGAGGCTCTGTCTCCAAAAAAATTAAAAGTATGTGATTATAGCATAAGAGATAATAAACGTATGTAAAATGCACAATGTAGCTGCTAGTACATTTTTAGTGTTTAATAAATGGCAGGCACTAATGGTTGGTCTTGTAACACCACTGTAAGTCAATCGACAATGGAGCATGTCAGGAGTTCAAGACAAGCCTTTGCTACATTGAGAAACCACATCTGTAAAAAAATATATAAAAATTAGCCAAACATGGTCACCTGCACCTGTAGTCCCCGCTACTCAGGAGGCTGAGGTGGGAGATTGAGGCTGTAGTGAGCCAAGATTTCACTACTGCCCTCCAGCCTGGGTAACAGAGTAAGACCCTGTCTCAAAATAACAAACAAACGAAAAGGGTATGGGAGTGAATGGAAAGGGGATTATAAGGAAGGACATTCTAGAAGAGGGGACACCCACAGTAGGAGCTAAATTTTGCATGGATGGCCATGCAGATGGTAAGGTTTAAGGTATGAAGTACTCTCTGCCGGACTTTCATGAAAACATGTTGCTGGTTGTCCTTCTGTCTCTTTTCTTACAATTTTTCATGATTTTTCTTAGCTGGCTATTCCTCTTCTATTCACTGGCTAATTCTGAAATATTTCCAGGGCTTTATCCTCAACCCTCTTTCTTGTTTCTTATAATTCCTCAAAAGCGAACTCCTCCATTCCCATGACTTTAAATGCTACCTTTATGTAGATAAGATTCAAATTCATATTATCAACAGTAGCATACCTCTAAGCCCCAGGCTTATATACCCAATTACATACTTCTCTTCTCCATTTGAATGTCTCGTAGGCATCCCCAAACTTGTCTGCTCAAATATGAAAATGTGTTTACTCCTAAAACCTGGATTTTCCCCATTCATTGCCACTAAAGTTTCCACCACTTATCAGTTGCTGATGCCAGGACTCTGGCGGTTATCCATAATGATTTCTTTTTTTCTCAACATGAAATCCATTAAAATCTGTTATTGGCTTCACCTACAAAAATATATTTTGAATCTATCTCACCTCTCCCATTATTACCATCAGCATTGTTCACCTGATCCACACGTGAAAACTTTCTTCTTGGTGTTTTTGTGTGGTATGGTTTAAATATGTTCCCCCAAAAAGCATGTGTTGGAGACTGAACCCCCAGTGCAATGGTATTAAGAAGTGGGAATATTGACAGTGTTAAAATTATGTCATGGAGCAGAGCCTCCCTCACTAATGTAGATAACATTCAAATTTATATTATCAACATTTTCAATGGAGTGGGTTCCTCATTAAAGGAGTAGTTTTGTCCCCTTCTCTTTCTCTCCCATTCTCTCTTTCTCTTGCTTTCTTACCTTCTCTCTCTGTCTCTCTTTCTCACCCTTTGCCATGGAATGATGCAGCAAGAAGGCCCTCCCCAGATTCTGGTCCCTCAGTCTTGGATGTTCTAGCCTTCAGAACAATGAGCCAAATAAATTTCTGTTTATTACAAAATACCCAGTTTGTGGTATTCTGTTATGCAGCACAAAATAAAATAAGACAGAAAATTGGTACAAGAGTAACTAGAGTAGGGATATAACAAATACATAAAAATGTGAAAGCATCTTTTGAACTGGGTAATGGGCAGAAGCTGGAAGAGTTTGAAGGAGCAGGCTAGAAGAAACTGATACTGCCCTGAACAGAGCAATAAGTACAATTCTGGTGAGGGGTCAGAAGAAGAGAATAACTGTAGGAAAACTTCTTAGAGATTACTTAAAGTGGTCATAATCCAATTGCTGGTAGAGAAATATGGATAGTAAAGATAATTCTGATGAAGTTTCAGATGAAAATGAGGAATACCTTATTGGAAACTGGAGCAAAGTCCATTTTTACTCTAAAGTTGAAAAACAAAACAAAACAAACAAACAAAAAAAAAACAGAAAACAAAAGCAAACAAAAAAAGAATACCCTGGCAGAACTGTGTCCATGTCCTAGGGCTTTATGGAAGGCAGAATTTAAGAGCAATAAACTAGAATATCTGGTAGAACAAATTTCGAAGCAAAATATTAAAGGAGCTGTATAGCTTCGTTTAACCACATACAATAAAATGAGAATGGAAAGAAATGTCTTAAAGGCAGACTTTATAATTAAAAGGGAAGCATAATACAAAACTTTGGAAAATTTGCAGCCCATTCATGTAAAAAAATAAAAATTAAAAATTAAAAAAATAAAAAAACCTACAAGGGTGCCACCAAGGGACTCTGTGATAAAGAGATTTGTTAATGGAAAAAACTAACTCCGTACAGTATTTTAAATAAGTTTATTCTGAGCCTATATGAGTGTCCATGGCCTGGGAAAAGGTCTCAGAATAGCCTGCAAACGTGCATCTGAGGCAGTTTGGATTACAGTTTGGTTTTATACATTTTAGGGAGGCAAGAGTTACAGGCAAGGACATAAATGACTACATGGAAGGTATACATTGGTTTGCCCCCAAAAGGCAGGACATCTTGAAGCAGGGGCTCACAGGTTACAGGTGGATTTAGAGGTTCTTTACTTTACAGTTGGCTAAAAGAATAAGGCTCTGTCTAAAATTTAGAGTCAGCAGAAACATATGTTTTAAGTTAAGAATGCTGTGTAGTAAGATTGACGGCCTGCAGGTATGACTTAACCCTTGCCTTCAGTGTCCTTAGGTTTTATTTTTAACTTGTTAAATTACTGCCACGAGAATCTGTTTTGTCAGTCTTGTTTCTATTTCTGGTTAGTTGTGCCTAAAGTCCGAAGGAGAGGAGGTATAATAAGGCATATCTGACCTTTCTTTCCATCATTGTCAAGAGTTCTGTTTTTCAGGTTTCTCTGTGGTCCCCTTGTCCAAAAGGGGGTTCATTCAGTCAGTTGGGGGGCTTAGGATTCTATTTTTAGTTTGCAGATTAGTACAGATAAAAGGTCAGGTGCTATTCAAAACAATGGGAGAATGATCCCAAAGGCATGTAAGAGATCTTGGAGGGAAGAATGGATTTGGGGGTTGAGCGGGGCACACTCCACAGGCTTGCTGCCCAAGGCCATCTTGGAACTCTGCTGTCCACATTCTGGTACAGGGATCCTTGGCCAGCCCAGCTGTGATTCAAGTTGTCCTGGGTGCAGCTCATGCTGCTGCTCCAGAGGGTGCGAGTGATAAGCACTAGCTATGTCCATGTGGTGTTTATTCTGCAGGTTTTACAGAGTGTACAAGGTGGGTGGCCAAGAACCTGTTATGGCTTTCTTCTGACCTATTTCTCCCCTTTTGGAATGGAAATGTCTACCTTATGCCTTTCCCACCATTATATTTTTGAGACTGATAATTTGTTTGATTTCACAGGTTCACAGCTGGAGGATAATTTGCCTCAGAATAAATCCTGCCTTGAGTCTTACCCATATCTGATTGAGATGAGATTTTGGATTTTGGATCTTTTGAGTTGGTGCTGGAAGGAATTAAGACTTTAGGACTATTGGGATGGAATGAATATATTTTACATGTGGGAAGGACAAAAATTTTGGAAGCCAGGGATGTAAGCTTATGGTTTGAATGTGCTTCTTATAAAAACATTTGTTATAAACTTAATCCCAAATGCAACAGTATTTAAAAAGTGGGAAGTTTAAGAGGTGTTTAAGCCCCTTCCAATCTCATCCTCTCACCTTCTGCCATGGGATAACTCAGGAAGTGGGCTCTCAACAGAGGCTGACCCCTTGATTTGGGACTTCCCAGCCTCCAGAACTGATATGGTTTGGATGTTTGTTCCTTTCAAATCTCATGTTGAAATGTAATCCCCAGTGTTGGAGGTGGGGCTTGGTGGGAGGTGTTGGATCATGAGGACAGAGCATTCATGAATGGCTCAGTGCCATTTCTTTGGTGATGAATGAGTTTCTGCTCAGTTAATTCATGTGAGATCTGGCTGTTTAAAAGAGTCTGGGACCTCTCCCTTCTCTTGCTCCCACTCCTGCCATATGATACACTGACTCAGTCTTTACCTTACACCATGACAGGAAGCTTCCTGAGGCCTCACTGGGAGCAGATGCCAGCGCCATGCTTCCTGCACAGCCTGTGGAACCACAAACTAAAGTAAACCTCTTTTCATTATAATTACCCAGCCTCAGATATTTCTCCATAGCAGCACAACAAGGTACTAATACAAGAACCGTGAGCCAATAGTTTTCTATTTCTTATAAATTACCCAGTTTGTGGTATTCTGTTATAGCAGCACAAAGTAACTAACACTGTGCTTTCACTCCTCTCCTCCCCAAACCACCCTCAATCTACACCTAGAACTACAGTCAACACTCTTTTTTAAAGCCACAAATCTAATCTTCTCACTCTTCTGCTTAAAGCCTCCAATGACTTCCTATGCTATATGAAAGAAAGCCAAATTTCTTATTATGACCTGAATCATTATGACCTATCATTCATGATAGGACTACTGCCTATTTCTTTAAGCTTATCTTGTGATATCATTCATATGCGCCAGAGACATTGGCCTTCTTTCAATTATTCCCAGAGGTTAAGTTTTTTCTTTCCCAGGATGTTTACACACATTTACTACCTGAAAATATCTTCATCCATGGATTACATAGCTTTTCTCTTCTCTACGTTGATCAAGAGTTTTAACATCATTTCCTCAGAGAGGACTTCTCTAATTATGATAACTAAGAAGAATTATTGATGACAATGTTTTATTGCATCCGATCCCTTTCTCTCTCTTCACTCACTTTGCAAATACCCATGTGTTTACTTATTTCCTATCTTCCCAATTGAAATGTAAGATTCACAAGGCCTGGGATTAACTATTTGATTCACTAAAGTATTAATATATCTAGAATGTTTGACAATAGTTGATACTCACAAATATTTGCTAAAGAACTAAAAACAAAATTAACGTTTTATTTAATGAATGAAGGAAGAACAGTATATGGACCTCTAAACATTGGGAAGCAGTCAAACAAAGCTATGTCTTGTTTAACCCACCTGTAAAATAGGGGGAAAAAATGACGATCTTTACTAAACTCTTAGGGATAGAGTAAATATTATAAGAAAGAAATCGATGTGGAAGTCTGGAAAGTTGAAGGCTTCAAATAATTGGCTTTTATTAGCATTTAATTCCTATTGTTTTTAATACCTTATTATTATCCTAGGTAGTATAAATTCTGATTATTGATAACTAGGTGCTAAAAAACATTAGTCTCTTCTTGACAATTGTGTACAATGTTCCAGTACAAGTGCATATATATAGGGGTTTCTATGTTAACAAGAAAACCGAGTCAACATGACTTCATGGACTAAAAAGATCTTAGAACAACAAAAAACAGCCATATTCCACTTCCTGCCTAAGGCTGACTTAATGTGGAACTTCAGAAAAATTGCTTGACATTTTGCGGGACTCAGTTCCCCCATCTGTAAAATGGAAATTCTTTCTTAGAAAGGACTCTGAAAAATAATTAAATGAGAGCAATCACTAATTATCAAGAACAAGGTTGGAAATGAGGTGCCATCTGCATATTAAGGGCTATTCATTCTAATAAAGCACAAAGGTCACTAATTTACATTTTTCTCCTTTGAGAGACTCAGCCAAATGGTTTTGGAACACTTGCAGAAGTCTCTATTAGGTCCTTGCATTGAGCTCACGATGTCCCTGGGAGTCGGGGAGAAAAAATAAATCTTTCACAATTATAGGTGTCCTGCAAGGGTAATAATGTATTTCAAATTTCTTTGTATGCAGCTTTTTGATAATCCACAGATAATGCTTGACAAACAACAGTTGAGATAAAAAGTTCCCTCCTTTAGTGATTTTCCTTTTGATCACCAAAGCCAGTATTATTGAGACAGTGAGCCAGTGCTCATCATGTCCTGCTAATGGACTCAACCCAGACAACCCCCCGGAGTCTTACACTTAGGAAGCTTCCTGCTTTCTGATGCCCAATTCATCCTCTGGAAATATTACTTTAAACAAGTCACTTTCCTGCTTAAAGACCCTCAGGGTCAGTTACCCTTGTGGTCTTCCAGAGATGTTAAAAAGTCAAGCCCATGGACAGAAGACCCCAGCTGGCATTCCAGACTCTTCATGTCCCTGGCTTGTCTTCTGGTACTCTCCCTCAGGTTTCCCACACTATAGCCAAAGTGATCTGAAAACTGGTTCCTGGTGCCACAGTTCACGTGGTTGTGCATGCTGATTCTTCTGGGCATTTTAGTTAAGCTAAACAGAGCTCTTCATTTTAAGCCCTTTATAAACCCTTCACTAACTGATCCTCTTCCTGGAATTCTCTTCAACCATTTATTCATTCAATACATGCTCATTGAGCACCTACTACATACAAGCCTTGGACACAGAACTGCAGAGACAATAGACAAATTTCTGACTCATGAAGCTTAAATGTTGCTGAAGAGAGGTACCCCATAAACAAACACAACAATGGTATGATAAATATGATGAAGAAAAACAACAGAAGTTAAGGCATGGCAGGTAGTAAGGAGCTGGGGGAAGGAATGTCATGTATGGCCATGCAGGGCTCTCTGGATGGGTAAGAATTGAGTGGAAAGCTGAATGAAGGAAGGAAAACATCTGTGTGTATATGGTGGTGGTGGTGGTGGTATTTTGGAGAAGGAGTTCCAGGAAAAGTGGCTGTCTTGTTTGAGAAAGCGCTTGGAATTTCAGAGGCTTGAAGTAACTCAAAATGAGTGAAAAAGGGACAAGCAAGTAGGGGACAGAGGTAGTTATGGAGAGAGTGGAAGATTTCATGCCTGGAAGATATTTTATTTCCTGGAGATGAGACATCATGGGTGGGTTTTAGGAAAGAAAGAGTGTGTTAGTCAGGGTTTTCTAGAGAGACAGAACTGATAGGATATGGACGTTTATTAGGGAGTATTGACTCACATGATCACAAGGTGAGGTCTCACAATAGGCCATCTGCAAGCTGAGGAGCAAGAAAGCCAGTCTGAGTTCCAAATCTGAAGAACCTGGAGTTTCCAATTCCTATTATTTCCTGTTGTGTATATTTATTATTTATGATGTGTTTGGGCCCTTAGTCATAAACTCTATTCTGAAGGGTTATCAGATGAATCAGTATCCTTCCACCAAGCCTATGGGCTCTTTGGAGTATTAGATATTTTTGTATCTCTCACAGGTCTAGAAACTAGCAACTCTCAGTAGATATTTAATGAATTGCTTAGCATTGTTACATGTAATTGTATGGATCAATTGCTTGTCATGAATGTCTTAGTTCATTTGAGCTGCTATAAGAAAATATCATGAAAGAGGTAGCTTAAAAACAAAAGAAATCTATTTCCCACAGTTCTGGAGGCTAAAAAGTCTAAGATTAAGGCACTGGCGATTTCGTGTCTCATGAGACCCTGCTTCCTGGCTCATAGATGGCTGTCTTTTCACTGTGTCTGCACATGGCAGAATGCATGAGGGAGCTCTCTGTGGTGTCTTTTGTAAAGGTACTAATTGCACTCATGATCACCTCCCAAAGGACCCACCTCCAAATATGTTCACATGAGGGGTTAGATTTCAAGCTATGAATTTAGAGGGGATATAAGCATTCAATCTATAGCACTAAAAATACAGGAAAATATTTTAAAAGAATAAAGGCATTCGGTAAATTAAAATAAAGAAAATAAAAGTAAAAGACATGAACCAACAATCCACTGCAGATATATGTATGGCCAATAAGCCCACAAAACTATTTCATTTTAACAGTTATCAAAGAAATGAAAATGAAAATGGCAACGATATATGTATTTTCAATTTAAAAACAGGCAAGCATATTTTTAAGTATAATATTCAACGGCACTATTCACAATAGCAAAGACTTGGAATCAACCCAAATGTCCATCTGTGACAGACTGGATTAAGAAAATGTGGCACATATACACCA
>NW_012114555.1:5321367-5326230 GCF_000951035.1 Colobus angolensis palliatus | reverse complement strand
AAATAAATAAATAAATAAAAGGAAAAAGAAAAAAAATAATAATAATATTCAATGTTAAAAAATTGTACTGAGAATGGAACATCTTTTTACTAGAGGATGTATAAATTAGCACAACCTTTCTGAAAGTAAATTAGCAATATGTATGAAGAGTTTAAAACAACTGGTATCTTTTTATTCTATTTCTAAAAATCTACCCTATGGGAATTATCAGAAATTTGCCAAAGAAATGTGCAGGAAAGGATGTTCCTCAGCATTATTCATAACAGCGCATAAAAAAGCAAATATCAACCAATAAGGGAGAGGATAAATAATAGTACATATAATACGATTTTTATGTAGCCATTAAAAATAATGTTTCAAAGAATATTTAATGGCATACAGTATGACATGAAGTAAAAAGTCAGGCTACAAATCCATATGTAAAAATACTAACAATTTTTTTAAAGTCTAGCTCCACAGACAGAGAAAGTAAAAAGGAAAAAAAGAGAAGATAGACCAAATTTTTTTAAAAAACAACAAATAATAAGATTATCTTTTTATTTCCAAATATATTAATAATTACATTAAATGGAAATGGATGAAATACCCTTCTGGCTCTTATTCTTTCTAAATGGAAGCGCTTATTTGGTTATCATCTCTCTGTTATTTACTATTCATTTAGTAGCTTCAATGGAAATTACAATTTGCATTCTTGACCTTAAATTAAAAATTTTTACTGTCTCACAGACAATGCAAGTAATAAGACTTTTAACCTCATCTTTTGTGCTACTACTATCTTTTTGGCTACGATGTTTCAGTAGGCACTAGTAATTGTTTGGCAACCAGTTATCTAGGGAAAGTGCATGCCCATATATGTGCATGAATTTATTTTACTTTATTCTCATATAAAGGATGAATATTTGTACTAAGTGTACAACTAATAAAATATACAGTACTGTGTGTTGTAAATTTCATATAGCCAATTGATTCTTACAGAATGTCTACATTTAATTTTTTCTTTCTTTTTTTTTTGAGACGGAGTCTCGCTCTGTCGCCCAGGCTGGAGTGCAGTGGCCGGATCTCGGCTCACTGCAAGCTCCGCCTCCCGGGTTCATGCCATTCTCCTGCCTCAGCCTCCCGAGTAGCTGGGACTACAGGCGCCCACCACCTCGCCTGGCTAGTTTTTTGTATTTTTTAGTAGAGACGGGGTTTCACTGTGTTAGCCAGGATGATCTTGATTTCCTGACCTTGTGATCCACCCGTCTCGGCCTCCCAAAGTGCTGGGATTACAGGCTTGAGCCACTGCGCCCGGCCATTTAATTTTTTCTAATTCTTGCATTCTTAAACTATGGTTGATATTGATTAATATAGTATAGTTATAGATGAACAAAGTATAGTTATGATATGAATGGGTTCATATCTTAGTAATATTAATAAACACTATGAAAATGAAACAATGAAGATATGTTTCAGTCAAACTCTGAACAATGTCAGAATTTGACACATTGACATGAACAATTTCTTTGCAAAATTGAATAATAATCTGCATAACCAACTTTTTCTTCGTTACTTTCTGGACAATCAATAAAGACAATAAACCAAGTTTTGAGTTGTACAGTTTACCAGTTTCCATGATGTAAATGCTTTCATGATACCCAACTCTAAATAACAGTGTAACATCACTAAATGCATGTTGGGAAGAGATGTGCAGTAGTAGTATACCATTATATAGTAATTTCATCATAAATTTTTTTTAAGAGATTAGGTCTCACTCTGTTGACCAGGCTGGTCTCAAACACCTGGCCACAAGTGATCCCCCCATCTCGGCCTCCCAAAGTGGTGGCATTACGTGTGTGAGCCACTATGCCCACGCCATCATCATAAAGATTCAGTAGAAGCAAATAACCTCAGGAGCACAGATATAATAAAATATAGTAAAATAATTAGGAAGTGATGACTTTTATTTATTACATTTGTTTTTCATATCATGTATTTAATTATAATTGTATACAATTTAATTTTTAATAATGGTTAAAAAAATAAGGTATTTAACAACCAGCTTTCAGAATTACTGAACGTTTAGCAATAAGTTTCTACAAACCAGTGCTAGGTGGCTCCTGTACATCACAGGAACTTATATATCCTTCAACTCCTCAAGGTGTTATTATCATCTTGAACATTTATGCTATTCACGTATTTATTCTTTTTGATGACTTTTGTTTATTACTGTATTGTTCTGCTTATTTTAAAGAGTAATTTCTCTTCTTCCTTAAGATCTCCTTTTGGTATTTATTTTAGTGACTGTTGGTAAAAAAATTTTCACAGTTTTGTTTGTCTATGTGATAGGCAGAATAATGGTTGCAGAAGATGATCACACCCTAATCCTCAGAACTTGTGAATGTGTTACCTTTTCTGACAAAAGGAACTTTGTAAATGTGATTAAAAATGTTTACCTTGAGATAAGAAGATCATCCTAGATTATCCACAGGATCCAGTCTAATCACATGAGTCTTTAGAAGTGGAGCACCCTTGACAGTTTCAGGAAACCAAAGGAGTGGCAGCTTGTGAAAGATTTGGCCAGCTGTGCTGATGTTGAAGATGGAGGAAGGAATATGGAGGACCTCTAGAACTTTGATAAGACAAGAACATGAATTCTCCCCTAGAGTCTCCAGAATTGAATGCATCCCTGCCAACATCAAGATTGTAGCACAGCAGGACTAACGTTGGGCTTCTGATCCATAAAATTATAAGATTATAAATTTGGATTGTTTATGCCTCCAAATTTGTGGCGATTTGTTATGGCAACAAGAAAATACTAATGCAGTTTGCAATACCTTTACCTTCATTTTTGAGGCACATTTTTGGTGACATTTAAATTCTAGGTTGGCAAACACTTTGCCCACAATTTAGAAGTCATTCCATTATCTTCTGGCTTCTATCATTTCTGTTTACAAATCAACTATTTTTCTTAGCACTATAGCTCCTCCTTTGAAAATAACCTGCCTTTTGTTGTCTGGGTTAGTCTTTTTTTTTTAACCTTGCCTTAAAAGTTAAAATATTGTTAGATATTGTTTATTCTTTTTTTAAAAAGTACTGTAATGTGCCTAGGTTTTTTTTGTTTGTATTTATCCTGTTATGGTTTCCCTATACTCTAAATCAGCAGTATAATATCTCATTGGCTTTGAAAAATAATTTCTCAGGATCTGTTTGAATACATTTTTGTTTAATCCTCTCTCTTTCTCTCACCTACTATGGAACTCAAATTTCAAGGATGTTACACATCCGTATTATGCTCTAGATATCTGCTGTGCTTGTTTTTTTGTATTTTGCATCCTTTTTTTCTATGTCTCATACTAAATATTTTCTACTGCTCTATCGTCTCATTCATGAATCCTATCTTCTATTTTGTTTCATCATCTGTTAAAAAATCTATTTAACTCTCAATATCTGTTATTTTCTTTTTCAGTATTAAGATTTCCATCTATTTCATCTCACATATTTAAGTTCTATGTCAATATTATCTTCTTTCCACCTATTTTAACATATTAATCTTACTTATCTTAAGGTCTCTGTTGGGTAATTCTAATAACCATTTCATCCAATGTGAATAGATATATTTTTAAATTTTCTATCTTTCTTCTCTTTGGGGTCATTTGGTTCTGTTTATAGTAGTTACTTAACCAAATGCTGGATATTGCATGTGAAGAATTCTAGAGATTCTGAAAATGTCTTTCTGAGGTTTACTTTTCTTCTGGCCAGTAGCTAGAATATGGTCCTATCACCTTAATCAGTCAAGGCCATTTCTTTTTCACTGGCCCTCACTTCTAGGGCATTGCCCTTTCAGGCTCTCAAGAAAGCCTGGACTGTACTTAGACTTCTCTTTCTTCACTGCTCAGATTTCAGTTTTATTCCCCAAGCTCCATAAAACTGTTTTTATTTAGTTTATCAGTCTCTCAGAAACGTCTCTCTGAAATCTTGTCTTTCAAATCCCGATTACCTAGGTTGTTCTCTATATCTTTAAATAACTGGTTTTTTTTCCTTTGTATTTTATCCAGATTTTAATAGTTGGTTCTAATGAGAGGTTTAGCCTGATACCAGCTATTCCATTAAAGCCAGAAGCAGAAGTGATTAAGGCACTATGTTTTATTCCTGTATGTACTTAAGGTTTAAGGGAATGTTGTCAAATAGTAGATGATTGGATATTTGGACCAATTTACATAACCCTCATTAGAACTGCACTTACTGAATTATGCTTTGACTTTATGCCATCTCTCTACACTATTTGGTACTAAAAATTAATAGTCCTATGAAAAGTATTATGACATTATTGTTAGATACGTTCTTGAGGAACTTGTTTATTATGACAGTAGTGTCCTGTCTAGGAGTGCACTCAGGAAACACACTCATGTGGCTGTACTGCCAGGAATAATTGTCCTTGGTCGTATCAATTGGTCTGTTTTGTTTCTGAATTTACTATGTTCTGTAACTGCTCAGGGTTTCGTTTTGTTTTCACATTTGGTTGACAGAAAGATTAGAGGACATTAGTAGTCTATTTGTATTGTCTCTATGATACATGATTTAGCTTTATTCCTCACTACTTTTTATGTTCCATCCTTTTTTTTGTTCCTGTTATACCTGCTTAGAATATTTGATTTTATTTTATGTATTTTTGGTTGTTACCTCAGGTTTTCAATGGAATAAAATAGAGTACAAGTAAATTATTTGAAGTTTTTACAAAGTGTTTTCTGTAACATATATTCTTTCTCAAAACTGTCCTTGACCACATTTACATTGGTAAGAGCACTTTGGTAAATATATACCTACATAATAAATATTTTAGAAGATGGCTGAATAGGAACAGCTGCAGTCTCCAACTCCCAGCGC
>NW_012114555.1:5299080-5315607 GCF_000951035.1 Colobus angolensis palliatus | reverse complement strand
TATTTTATACTTTAAATAATACATTTACACATTTTATTTAGTTATTTAATATCCAATAAAATGGTACAAATATTAATTAACTCTGCCATGACTGCAATAGATAAGGAAACCAAGACATAGAATTAGACAGCATGTGAAAAGAAAAATCCGAGCCAAGTATCTTTATTCCACATAATGTGAGTAGAAAATAATACATAGAAGTGGCTTTGCCTATTAAAAAAGACATGTCAAGACCTTGGCTGCTTATTCCTGCTGTCTTTCTCCCTTGCTTATGAAAGTCTTCAGTACAAATATTTTCTTAAGTATGATAATACCATTTTATTTTAGCTTAGTACTTACAAATCCTTTCTTTGCTTATCACCACACTTTTTGTAAAATAAGAACCCTTTAATTCGCCTTTCACACATTTCTGCTTAAAGGTACACCTTCAAATGGATCAAACTTAATTGCATTGTGGCCCTTAGCTAGTTCAAATTCCTCAATCAATTCACCTCAGACTCATCTTCTTTCAAGACTAAACAACCCCATTTTTCTTAATCTCTTCTCATATGTTCGGTAATCCCTTCCATTCCATTTATCATTTCTGTTGCCCTATGCTCTCTCCAATTTAGCTATAATGTTCTTCAAATAAGGTCCTCTATCAGATGGGCACATGCTTAAAACTTCCCATTCTACACTCATATTAGGCCAACTAAGAAGCTGCTCTGGTAATTTCAGTTTGCATGGTTATTATAAGTCCCAAATCAATGAAATGTTAAAGGCAATATTCTAAAGACCTGGGAACAAATGACATTTCCTATGTTAATATTTTAAGATGATACGGTGTTTTGCCTAAAAAAAGAAATGGTGTGTCTTCAAAGCCCCCAAAATGAAGTGCTTTGCCTGCAATGTGGACTTTGTGATATCCATATTGAAGAGCTAATTTGCAATTTCAGGAGGCAATGTCATAATTGTAAATGATTAAATATAGTTCCTTTTTCCAAAATGCCCAATTACTCTTTTCAAGAGGTTATCTATCATTATCAAGGAGATGAGTTTGATGTGAATTCAGGGTCTTTGTATTAGTGAATCAAATTCATCATAAGATGATACCTGCTTGAAAAATAAATAAATAAACAAAAACTTAAATGTTACCTAAGGATATTAGTCTGAAGTTCTCTAAGGCATCTCTATATAAAAAAAAGAAGCATTCGTATGAGAAACATCAATTACAAAAACCCCTGAGTGATAAACAGCTACCTTCATGTAAAGAGTAATTGCCGTCTCCAGAGCTGACCCAGAGAATCTCTGTGGGGAGTGAATGTAATAGTGTAGCTGGAGCCATATGCCATGGGCATCTCTATGCACTGATGGAAAAGACTCATTTGGGAATGAGTTGGAGGAAGTCATGTGTGTTCATACAAAACAATCTTGCCATTCTTTGATAAATAACTCAAATTCTATAATTAGATTCTTAAGGGAATGACACAGTGGTAAGAACAGTAGTTGGGCAAAGCAGATCACTGGTTAGATCTTGAGAGCAAGTGCTCAATTGAGACAGGCAGGAAGAGCATGGCTGAGCAGTCAGTTTAAAAGGCTTGGC
Organism: Colobus angolensis palliatus; assembly: GCF_000951035.1. NCBI lineage: Eukaryota > Metazoa > Chordata > Mammalia > Primates > Cercopithecidae > Colobus > Colobus angolensis. The sequence continues at coordinate 5,314,025 of NW_012114555.1, read as the reverse complement.
TTATAGACGCTGCCAGTGGGGCTAAGCATTTCAAATGCATTTGGCCGTTCTGACACTTGGAAGTCAAGAGAATGACTAGCTTTGTATTGTTTAGTGAAAGGGACAGAGTACCAATTTTACCAGTTTAAAGGAAAAAAATGATAATTTGTTGGCCCTGACAACTGAAAAATTTGATCATGTTCTGGTTTCAAACACAGATGGATCCATGGGAGATCAAATGGTAACCTCAGTACTCAATCTTCATCTATCTCTTTACTATGCTTTTCTCTGTTGTTCCCACTGTTAAGGCAGGGTCTCCACTCCTGTTGGCAAGAGAGCTGCCAGCAGCTCCAAGGTTATATCTACATCCTAGCCTCTCAGCAACTCAGTAGAAAGAGTGCATTTTTTCCCCTAATCATTTTAAAAGAAGTCCAGAGTGAGTCTCACTGACTCTGAGTGGTCTGGCTTGGTTCATATGTCCACCCCTGGGTTACCCCTAAGCCCTACTCAAGTCACCTTCTTGAGGCCAAAGGATGACCTCCTCCAGGTTGTCCCTCAGGATCACATTAATATTTCTCAATGGAAGAATCATGGTGTTGATATTAGAAAAAGAAATAAATGAAAACAAGGAGAAAAAAAAAAACAAAACCCTGTTTAATTCACCATGGAATTAAAAGGAAAAGAACTGCTTTGGGAAACCCCATAGGACCATAAAAAGTAGAGAATGTAATCCCTCTCCACATCTAAATACTTATGCATATTTATGACTACCACACTGCCCCAGAAATGTTTAAAATGTTATTGAGAACAAAAATCCCCATGGATGTCTTTGGTCATTTCTTAGCTTAAATTTAAGATTGGCAACAGACACAAGGTCAGTTACATCAACAACCCTAGAAATCACTCATGTTTTCTCCTTTGCTTATTTGTTTGTTGTCAAGGATAGGAGCACCCTGCTAAATGATTTATAAACTATATCCCATTTAATAATTGAAACAGTTCTGGAAGGCAGTAATATTGATAGCTTTTTACACGTGAGGAAATTTGGTCACAGGAGGTTAAATGGCTTCTTTGGGGCTCTGCAACCATTGATGGCAAAACTGGGATTAAGATACCAATTTATCTGACCCCTTTTCTACGTAATGCTGACCTCAATGCTCTAAATTAGCAACACCATTTGAAAAGCATAGAAAGTAAACTCTAGTTTTATGGTTAAAAGTAAAGGTCTTTTTATAATCACCATACGCAGTACTCCAAATCTTTAGTTTACAACGGTTGCTAGCCTTTACATAACCATTTGAAGAGAACTAAGAGTTTGTTCAGAGCTCTGCATTTCTGAGTTCTGTCCAGGTTGGCAGTCATTACTGGATTAAGGCATGTGGTTATGAGTGTGGGCTAAGAGATTGGACAGTATTAGTTCAGAACCCATTTCTACCACTTTCTGGATGTATGAATTCAAAGGTTTTTTAACCTCTGTCTTCAATTTTTCCAAATATTAAATTGGTCTGATATTTGTACCTATTCCTGATAGCAATTTTGAAGATTATGGGTGAAGACTATTTAAAACAGTCCCTTGTACACAAAATTCACTTGCCAAATGTAGTTTTACTTTTTTTTTTTTTTTAATTTATTTAGAGACAGGGTCTGGCTCTGTTGCCCAGGCTGGAGCACAGTGGTGTAATCATGGCTCACTGCAAGTTCAAACTCCTGAGCTCAAGCAACTCTCCCACCTCAGTTTCCCAATTAACTGGGACTGCAGGTACATGCCCCCATGTCTCTGATTTTTTGAAATTTTTTTTGGAAGTATGGAGGTCTCATTTTGTTGCCCAGGCTTGTCTTGAAATCTTGGTCTTTTCCCACGTCAGCTTCCCAAAATGCTGGGACTACAGGCATGAGCCACTGCACCCAGCCTAGGTTTATTATTACTGCTATTTATTTTTTATTGTTGCTGCTGTTATTATTATTAAAAGCAACATTATCTGACATAGTTATCAGAACCCAACAAATCCGAAAGCAGAGTCTATGTGTTCAGGCTGACAAAAACATGATCTAAAGCAATTTCTTGTTGTTATTGGAGCTTGAAATATACAAATCCAAACATACACATAGGGGATTGATGACTAACATTTACATTTCAGTCATCAAGAATGGGTTCTCAGCAGGGAGAGAAGTTGAACACTACAAGAACAAAAGAATTGGCCGTTCCAATGTCATCAACTCTGGGAATTTGTGTAGTTGCTTAACTTCCTGAAACCTCAGGTTCCACATTTGTACATTTGGGATTATCATATCACTTCAAAAGATTTAAATGAAGCAATGTCATAGTTTGTGATATATGTTAGGTCCACAACATGACTTAGATGTTAACTCACATCCTCATGGATACAGGATTCTGTCTGACCACTCTGACCCTAAATTGTTCTCTTTCCATTATCAATGTGTTTCAAAACTATATATATACATATATATATGTATATATATTTTATATATATAGCCATTTTCCAGGTAAATAAAATAAAATTTAGAAAGTGATATGGTTTGGATGTTTGTCTCCTCCAAATCTCATGTTGAAATGTGATTCCCAGTGTTGGAGGTGGGGCCTGGTAGGTGGCAATAGGATCAGGAAGGTGGATCTTTCATTAATGGTTTAGTGCCATCCCCTTGGTGAAGAGTGAATTCTCACTCAGTTCATGGGAGACCTGGTTGTTTAAGAGTCTGGGACCTCCCCCTCTTTTCTCTCTTGCTCCCTGTCTTACCATGTGACATGCTGACTCCCCGTCACCCTCTGCAATGACTGTAAGCTTCCTGAGGCCCTCAGCAGAAGCAGATGCTGGCATCATGCTTCCTATACAGCCTGCAGAATGGTGATCCAAAATAAAACCTCTTCTGTTCATAAATTACCCAGTCTCAGGTATGTCTTTATAGCAATGCAAAAACGGACTAACACAGAAAACTTTAAACTTGTTTAGACTACATATTTTTAAAAAGCAATTGACTTTAAAGTGTATCATAATTTTCTTCCTCAACTACCTGTTCTAAATTTTCTCTATTTTGGCCAACACGTTTGGCTGCTATGAGTGGTTTACTGAATGGAATGAGCCAAGCCTTCATTCCCAAACCTTGCCATCAATTCCACTCAGTATCTGCCATAGACTGAATGCTTTGGTAGCCCCCAAAAGTCATGTTAAATTCTAATGTCAATGTTTGGAGGCCCTGCCTCCAAACACCATCACATTGGCATTAGAATTTAAGATGAGTTTTAGGGGCTACAAAGAGGAATTAGTACCCTTATAAAAGAGATCCCAGAGACGGCCTTTGCCCTTCTGCCATGGGGGGCCACAAAAGGGAATCAGTGTCCTTATAAAAGAGGTCCCAGAAAGAGTCTTTGCCCCTTCTGCCATGTGTGAACAAGAAGGTGATGTCTGTGAAACAGGAAGTGGGCCCTCGCCAGACACTGAATCTTCTGGGACCTTCATCTTGGACTTTTCAGCCTCCAGAGTAGTGAAAAATAAATGTCTGTCATTTATCGGTCACACAGTTTATGTGCTCTTGTTATAGTAGTCTGAATGGACTAAGACGGTGTCTTTTACCAACATCAATACCGTCAATAACTTAGAGTTGGCCATGGTCCAAGCAGCAGAGTCACTTGCATGAAGCCCAAATCTGCAACAGAACGCTTTTCTGTTCTGTGCCTCACTAATATAAGTCTGTCTTTTTGGTCATCCAGAATAGGGACTGGAGCAATATTACCAAGTGTAGAATTGACTGTTTCCCGAGCCTGAAGACCCCTGTGACCTGTTTTGCTTCCTTTGTCACTATGTGAGGTCCAAGATGCAATTATTTGTCCTCTAATCTGAAAGGTGTGTCACAGCATGTCTCGTACCACTGGAATCGTAAAACCCTCATTGAAATTTTTGTCCCTTTAATCTTCATCGTGATTATCTCCTATTCTCTTGAGGGTTTGTGTCTTACTGGTAATATACTTGCCACTTCTTCTCATTCATACCAGTGAGCATGATGTCATCACATAATGGGCAGCTGTGATGTTCTGAGGTATGTCAAGGCAGTCCAGCTTTCTTCAGTCTATACTTTGACAGAATGTGGGAAAGTTTTCACTTAGTTCTAAGGCAATTCTATAAATGCATCCAGTTGTCTCTTTTATGTAAATACAGGCTGTTTTTGATCTACCCTTTTATTAGGGATGGCAAAAAAATTAAAAAAAATCATCCACCAGATCGATGGCTGAATACCATGTGCTTGAGGCCATTTCTATCTGCTCCAGCAAATGTACCACGTGTTACACTGCATCTGCAGTTGAGATACTACTCAGTTGAATTGGCAGTGGCCTACTATTAACTTTCAGAATTCATCTGACTTTTATAAAGTACAAATTGATGAATTAAATGGCGATATGATAGAAACCACTATTCTTGTATTTTTTAGGTCTTTAGGTAGCACTAATGCCTGCCATTTTTCTCCTTTTTTGTTTTGTTTTGTTTCGTTTCTTTTTCCATAGCGATCTTGTCAAGAGAGGGAGGCTCAGTTTCAGAGGCTTCCCTTGGCCTTCCTCATTATAGTAGCTCTTATTCCACAACTTCTGGAACCTATGTGAAAATATAACTAGTAAGTATGTCTATTCCAATTATACATTCAAAGACTGGGACATGATCACTGTGCAGCTCCTTGGACCCACTGGACACACTGTGAACCAGACCGAGGGCAGAACACTTTTTACTTCGTGGCTGACATGTGCTTCATGTTCATTAGGAGGGGACCGTAACGAAGCTTTTGATCCCCATGTTTCAATGCTAACTCAGACTCTCTGTTCCTGAAATATTTGTATATCCCTTTCCTTGTTGTGAATGGCCCAAGTTCCCTTTGAGAAATATAGAGCAGTGGTCCTCAAATTTTTTTGGCACCAGGGACCAGTTTCATAGAAGACAATTTTTCCAAGGTGGGGTGAGGCGGGGTGGGGAAGTGTTTTAAGAATGAAACTGTTTCACTTCAGATCATCAGGCATTAGATTCTCACGAGGACCACACAACCTAGATTCCTCGCAGTTCACAACCGAGATTCCTCGCATGTGCAGTTCACAACAGGGTTTGCGCTTCTATCAGAATCTAATGCCACTGCGTATCTGACAGGAGGCGGAGCTCAGACAGTAATGCTTACTGGACCACTGCTCACCTCCTTCTGTGCAGCCCGGTTTCTAACTGCTACCAGTCTGAGGTCCGGGGGTTGGAACCCCTGGAGAGAAAACAAGACTGTAAACATCGCTGTATTGCCACAGTGTTCTAGGAGGCTTTCTCCTGAAAAGCTGGCCCCTCCTCAGTCAGCAGTTTGCAGATGTGAAAATTGGCCTTCAATCTAGCAGCTTGGGAGGGGATCATGACTTTTATAGGGTGCCTACTCTCAGGCTGTTGATGATCCAGTCTGGATTTCTTTTGTTAGAGTAGATCAGCAGTTATTCTTCTGGCTATTATTTATTTACAATATCCGTAGCGCTCTGTAGGTGATGTCCTCCTGGCTGCCAGTCCAACCCTAGTGTTCTTTTTGATAATTATGCCTAGTTGGCTTCTGAGAATTAGACACTGCCACCTGCCCTCTTTTATTTGGAATCACATTATTCCCAATCCTATAAGAAGTCCAATTTTGTAACAATATATCCCAATACTGAGACTAGCCCTTAGAGGACAACCATCACTTAGTTTTTCAGTGATGCTGACAACGTTTTCACCAGTGACCTAGTTATTGTTTTGGTAAAAAAAAGTCCTCTGGACTCTCCCAGAGAACAACCACCCAGTTTTCAAGCTTACATAGTACATTGACCCTAACATGCCCACCTCTTGGAGCTTTTTGAGCTCTTCTGTAGTCTCACATGAGAGTTATAGTATACCTAATTCATTTCATGGGGACCATAACTTTAAGCTTCTAAGAGCTATTCTAGCAGTATGTTAGCACAGCCTCCTATGCCCATGCAAGGGTGTTAAATCCTGTACCCCAGGAATACACTCACAACTAATATGGCATTTACAGTCATGCCAATCTTATTTCAAACTCAATGTTCTTTGACTCATTTTCCCTTATTTAGAAAGTTTTGCATTTTTCTAATTTATGTAGATAATAGACAGCTTAACATCTTTCTTAGGAGTAATGTGTGTGTGTGTGTGTGTGTGTGTGTGTGTGTGTGTGTGTGTGTATTTTGACATAAGGTCTTAATATAAATGCTGTTTGCCAATGTTTGCTCCAAAATGCAGAAAGAATGAGTATGAATACTCACTTTCCTAGCTGATTTCTGTGAGTTGCCCTCTTACGCATATGAGGGAATATAATTAAGATAACTTTGATTTTTATGAGATTCAATAGGTTCCTTCTGAGTGTCTGAAATAGATTAAGAGGTCAATCAGTTTTATAGATTAATAAAAGACTAAATAATCATAAGTAAATAAAAGATTGAATTTAAAATCTAATTTGTTGGCTCTGTTCACTGATCAATACCAAACATTTAGAGTAGTGTCTGGCACATAGTACATAGTACTCAGCAAATATTTGTTGAAAGAATGGCCAATAGAAAATGGTGGTTACATGTTTGCATATGTGTGTGTATATATGTGTATATATAGTCTTAATTTACATCATTTTAATTAATATATGCTTATCTTAAAATATTGCAATAATATAGATACCTATAGTGAAAGTTGTATTTTACCAAAACTCAATTTATTTAATTCATGCACGTAAGAGTCTTTTATGTGGCAATACCTATACAAGGTGCAGCAGACATTTTCTCAAAGTAACCACTGGTTTTTTTTTTTTTTTTTGGGTGGAGTCTTGGAGTCTCGCTCTATCGCCCAGGCTGGAGTGCAGTGGCCAGATCTCAGCTCACTGCAAGCTCCGCCTCCCGGGTTTACACCATTCTCCTGCCTCAGCCTCCCGAGTAGATGGGACTACAGGTGCCCGCCACCTCGCCCGGCTAGTTTTTTGTATTTTTTAGTAGAGATGGGGTTTCACTGTGTTAGCCAGGATGGTCTTGATCTCCTGACCTCGTGATCCACCCGTCTCGGCCTCCCAAAGTGCTGGGATTACAGGCTTGAGCCACCGCGCCCGGCCTAACCACTGTTACTAGACTTGTGTTTATCTTTCTGGATTTTCGTTTTTTGATTGAGACAGGATCTTACTCCATTTCCCAGACAGTGGTGTGATCATGACTCTTCTTCAATTCCAAGCTATCTTCCTACCTCAGACTCCCAAAATGCTGAGATTACAAGCATGGGCCACTGCTCCTGGCCATCTGTTTTCAAACATACATACACATTCATGTCAATTACATATTATTTCATATAAGTGAAATTAAACTCTACATATGATTCTGCAGCAAGCATTCCAGGTTGAACTAGGGTATCCACACTTCTTTATGTCATGGCAAACATAGAAAATAACAATATATGCCTCACCAAGATAGACAGGTTATAACTTAATATAGACATTTTCTTTTTAAAATTAATTCTTCAGTAACATAACACCAAATCATGAAACAGTATTTTAATAAGATATTAGATTAAGATTGCTAAGTTTTAATCTATAACTTTTGTCTATATAAGTATTATTGAATAGTAGGTTTTTAAATTTTTTTATCTATCCTTTTCCAGTGTTGGTATAAGAAGTATAACAGCTTTATAGAATGAGTTGAGAAGCTCTGCATTTTATCCTAAGAATTAGGATAGTTTTTACATGAATGAAGGACTTATTTGCTTACAGCATATAAGCATCTCACCTATAAAACTGTCTTGGTTTATTGCCTCTAGTGGGAGCAGGGGATGGGGAATGGTAGAATGTTATCTGAATCTTTCCTGTGATTTTCAGCCTGTTTAGATTATTTTTCTCCTCTGGAATCAATTTTGGTCATTTGTATTTTTCCAGAAAAATCATCCACTTCATCTTGATTTTAAAATTCCATTTTTCAGGCTTTTTTCTCTGTAGCTTATGTCAACTTTCTGATTTAAAGTGAGTTTGTGATTTCTCTCCCTATCATCTTGACTGGACTGTTACTGCAGCAAGCTTCTGCCCTGAATGAGAGGGCTAGTAGAGTGCTGTATCTGGTGGGCAGGGCTTACTAGCAAGCTGACTTCCTTAGGGTTTGTGAATTGACCAGAAACAGGTGTGAAATTCACTCCCTCCCACAAAATGTCCAGGGGAAGGTTGCCTTTACTCTGAATAAAACACATTGATGTGTTTCACACTACTGATACTAGGTGAAGCTGCCTTTTCTTTTTTCATTATTATTATTAATATCTTTCTAGATCTGTTACAAAGGTCGGAAATCATAACACACTTTGGCTTATCAGCCCTGCCTGACACATAGCTAAGAGCTCTCACCAGAAATAAGTCTTAGTTTATGTCTTAGTTTTAGCTAAGGGTCCTGTACTCCAGGCAGCCACTGGACTGACTCTACCACAGCGAAGCTACAATACTTCCCTCATGATCACCCTGCTGCTCATGCTCTCCCTGCCTCTTGCTGTGAGCTAAGCTTCCTCCTTGTCCTCACTGGTAAAAATTCCTCTTGCCTCCCAAGTTGTGATTTTCTCTGTTTAATTTCTGTATTAATTTGATTTCTTATGCTTTGTAACTTCCAGAATTTTTCAAAATTTCTATTTTGCCAATAGCATTCTTTTCTCTGCTCCAGGTCTGTGACAAATGTGAGCAACTTTTACAATATTTACCTCACCCTTGACATTTATCATTAATGGTCATTTTGTTATCTTGTTGAATTAAGGAAACTCTTGGGAAGCTAGAGGTGATATTTGTGTCATGTTCACTTCCTAAATGCATCTATTCATGTGGGAATTATAGTAATTTTGTAGTTCTACTTATACAACTATGTAATTTGTGCATAATTTATAAAATTTGTCCTTGTTCTTTAAAGAATCATTTTCAAAATCTTCTGTATTCTAGTAAAAACTGCAATTTTGGCAGCCTGATGGGGACCATGGTTGGAGATAGTGATTAGAAAACATTCCTACCACCATACAAAGGTTCCTGATGTATGTCAGCACTTTGTGATTTTAAAGTATGTGCATCTTTCACCACCAAGATTCTCGCTCATGATAAGTGACATGTGGACTTTTAGGCTCCCTGCTGCAGGGACTGTCTTTCCACTCAGACCATGAAGTCCTTTCAGATTTCAGCAGCATTACTCATCTTGATTATGCCACCAGTCTCTTTGATGGGAGGCTCACCTGCTTCCTTTAAGAATAAGGATGCGATTTAAGGTTTAACTTCCAACATTTAAGGCACTTAAGGTGCCAAGTCCAATTTATTTACAGCTTCTGATCGATGAGTACTTTCTGTGTGGAGCATGCACTTCGGGCCAGGATTATTTCCCTCCAGTTCCCTCACCATCCCTATTCACATGTGAAGTGGGCACCCTTTCCCAAAACTACCCAATACCATGGCTACTTGTTGGTGTCTGACCTAAGCAAGATCTTTGACTTTTTACTTATTGAAATTCCGGTAGTCTCACTGGAGAAGGGTTTGAAGAGTATACACAGGAAAAATGTTAAAACTTGAGCCCCTTAGGAAAATTCAGTGCACATTTGCCACTGTGAAATCCAACGTTTATTAAGGTTTTTAAAAATTCTATATAATCTGGTTTGGGGCCAACCAAACAAGTAAACCAAAATGGTTAATGGGAGGTAGAAAATTTTCCATCTTTGAACAATATTGGTTGTGTTTTGTTAACGACTCTTGCAATTTTTAATGTAATGCTCCTGGGAGGAAAGCAGGGTGCTTTGTGGTGCAACAATGCCTAGGCAGGGACAAGTGTGGTGTACCCTTTAATTCTCAATTTGTCACTAGGAGCTGTCTGACCTTTGTCATCTCACCTGTCTGGCCATGAGCTTCTGCAGCTGTGAAATAAGCTTTAAGTTTCCTTTCATTTCTAAGAATCTGTTGTCTGTGCTACTGATTGTGTTGTTTTATGATTAGGCTCTGAGAAAGTTATGAAAATTCCCATACAAGTAAATAGACAATCATAATAATGACAAAAACAAAAATTAGAATCTACAACTTCATTTTTCCCCCTAGCAAGTCTGTAGTTATTCCAGTATTGTCTACAGGTATCTGATTTTATGGGAGTGCCATATTTAAACATTCATTATCAACTCATGCAATCAGACTTAAGTGCACCTAAGTACACCATCTGTCTTTTTCTTTCTCATATATTCCTCTGTACTCACACATGGATATCTGCTATTCTAGTAGTGTCTGGAGCCTATTTAGCCACACCAGTTACAGTGTAATCAGCAGAGAAGGCATTCCCTTCCAACCTCTGATTTTCAGAATTTAACAGCACCAACGCTTATAATGGCTCTATCCTTAAATGTGATACATTCACGCTTTTCTACACAGGTGTATGTTTTTTGTTTTTTGTTTCTTTTCCAATGCTCCAGAGGCAAAGTCTATCTTTAAGGGAAGAGTTCAAAGCTTGGCCCTCTTTTTAAAAAGCCAACGGATGACAGAAAATGTTTTACAAATGCAAACGGTTTCTGGTCAAGCTGCACAGTCATGCAAACCATTTCAAGGCTGCTGGCTACTAGGCAGGTAGAAAATGGTTGGAAGGCTGTGGCCGTTTCATCACCATACTCCCTAGAACAACCTGGGCCTTTAGATGTGTTCTAAAGCAGTGTTATTCAGACAGTGTGCCTAATTTTGACCAAAAGAGGCATCGGTTCATTCTACAAACCAGAAAACATCTTTTCATCAGTGATGACTTGATGACAGTGGAACCCAAATGTATGAGGTGCCCATGTTCAGGGGTAGGACTTGCATTTTGGTGGCCTAAAGCATAGAAATGAATAGGATATGGGGCTAGAGTTGAGGCCACATAAAAACTAAGTAAGATCCCAAGCATGTATTTTGAGAAAATCAACCATATGTCATTGAAGTAAAATTCCCCAAAGAATGTTGATTCTCTACCCTCAGCCTTCTTACTATATGTGGGCTATATGTGGTCTCTTGGGACAGAAATATTTCTGATGAAATAGGGCAGTTGGGCTTTGAAATTCATCAGCTTTCATTTTAAGTACCATTCCTGCCACTAATCATTTATGTGATTTTGATGACTTTGCTTAACCCTGTTAGTCCTGGTTGCCTCATAAGTAATGTGGGAATTACAATATCCATTGTTCATAGTTGTTGGAAAAATTAGCAAGAAATATTAGCAAGAAAGTATAATGTGTCAAATGTATGCTTAGTTCTGCATAAACAAAGAAATTCAAAAAATAATATATAGCACTAATATGCCAGGCTCTATTCAAATAACTTATGTATTGTTGTAGTTAACCCTCACAACAGGCAAGACGTAGATATCATTATTGTCTCCATTCTCCAGATGAGAGAACTGCAGCAAGGTTAAGTTGCCTGAGTATACTCAGCTGGTACTTGGTGAAATCAAGTTTTGAACCCAGGAAGTCTGACCCAGTCCAGGCTTACACATCAAATACTCTTTTGAAGGAAGTTCTTTTTGAAGGAAGCCAAACAGTCATCCAGCCATGTTGCCCAGCACATGAGTATGCTAAAAAATAACATTTACTATGCCTAGCTATCCATAGCTCAGTGGAAATCACAACGATTCTCCTGCCATGACTGGTTGAAGTACTTAAATGACCTGGTTCAAGAACTGTCCATCTAGAAAGGGGCCAGCAAGTGATGATTTAGCCAAATGTAAAAAGTGGGGTGATATGGTTTGACTGTGTCCCCACCCAAATCTCATCTTGAATTGTAGTTATCATAATCCCCATGTGTGGTGGGAGGGACCCAGTGGGGGGTAATTTAATCATGTGAGCGGTTTCCCACATGCTAGTCTCATGATAGTGGGTTGAAACTAGTAGGCCTTACAAAACCTAAAAAGTTAGCACCAGGTGGCCCTAGATAGGGTCCCACCCTGCCTCGATAGTGTCCCACCCTGATAGGGTCCCACCCTGCCAATTCCGGGAAACAACCTCATGAGGTCCCACCCTGCCAATTCCAGGGGTCTCACCCTGCCTCGAAGTTCCCGGAATCATCAACTCCAGGAAAGAACCTCATAAGGTCCTGCTCTAACCAATTAAACCAAGACCCCTTGCTCAGGCTATAGCTAGACCCAATCATTTTACGCCTTAAGCTTTGTTTGAATTTCGTGCCATAAGCTGTGTTTGAACTTGTGTTAGCCTATATAAACAGCCTGTAACAAGCAGTCGGGGTCCCAGGACCAACTTAGAGCTTGGGACCCTAGCGCGCTAGTAATAAATAACTCTCTGCTGTGAACCTCGTGTCGGTGATCCTTCGCGACGACCCCTGCCCAGGAGGGAATTGAGAGTTCGGTTCCAACAGGGTAAGTTCTCACAAGATCTGATGGTTTTATGAGAGGCTTCCCCCTTTGCTTGGCTCTCATTTCTCTCTCCTGTCACCATGTAAAGAAGGACCTGTTTGCTTCCCTTTCCACCAAGATGGTAAGTTTCCTGAGGACCCCCCAGTCCTGTAGAACTGTAAGTCAATAAAACCTCTTTTATTTATGAGTTACCCAGTCTTGGGTATGCCCTCATAGCAGTGTGAGAACGGACTAATACTGTAAATTGGTACCTCAGAGAGTGGGTTGCTGCTATAAGGATACCTGAAAATATGCAAGTGACTTTGGAACTGGGTAACAGGTAGAGGTTAGAATAGTTTGGAGGGCTTAGAAAATGACAGGAAAATGTGGGAAAGTTTGGAACATCCAAGAGACTTGGAGGGCTCCAAAGACAGGAAGATGTGGGAAAGTTGGGAACTTCCTAGAGGCTTGTTGAATGGCTTTGACTAAAATGCTGAGAGTGATATGGACAATGAAGTCCAGGCTGAGGTGGACTCAGATGGAGATCAGGAACTTCTTGGGAAGTGGAGTAAAGGTCACTCTTGCTATGCAAAGAGACTGGAGGAATTTTTTTCCCTCCCTAGAGATCCACGGAACTTTGAACTTGAGAGAGATGACTTGGGGTATCTGGTGAAAGAAATTTCTAAGTCTCAAAGCATTCAAGAAGCAGAAGAGCATAAAAGTTTGGAAAATTTGCAGCATGATGATGCAACAGAAAAGAAAAACCCATTTTCTGGGGAGAAATTCAAGCCAGCAGCAGAAATTTGCATAAGGAGGAGCTGAATGTTAATCACCAAGACAGTGGAAAAAATGTCTCCAGGGCATGTCAGAGACCTTCACAGCAGCCCCTCCCATCACAGGACCAGAGGCCTAGGAGGGAAAAATGGTTTCCTGGGCTGAGTTCATGGAACCCTCTCCTGTGTGTAGCCTAGGGACTTGGTGCCCTGCATCCCAGCTATTCTAGCACTGGCAAAAAGGGCCAAGGTACAGCTGAGGTCATTTCTTCAGAGGGAGCAAGTCCCAAACCTTGGCAACTTCCATGTGGTTTTAGGCCTGCTGGTACACAGAAGTCAAGAATTGAGATTTGGGAACCTCTATCTACATTTCAGAGAATGTATGGAAATGCCTGGATTTCTAGGCAGAAGTATGCTGCATGGGCAGAGCCCTCATGGAGAACCTCTGCTAGGGCAGAGTGGAGGAAAAGGTGGGATCAAAGCCCCCACAAAGAGTCCCCAGTGGGGCACTGCCTAGTGGAGCTGTGAGAGGACAGCCACCATCCTCCAGACCCCAGAGTGGTGGATTCACTGAAAGCTTGCACTGTAGGCCTGGAAAAGCCACAGACACTCAATGCCAGCATGTAAAAGCATCCAGGTGTGGGGTTGTCCCCTGCAAAGCCACAGGAGCAGAGCTTTCCAAGGCCATGGGAGCCCACGTCTTGCATCAGCATGTCCTGGATGTGAGACATGAAGTCAAAGGAGATCATTTTGGAACTTTAAGATTTAATGACTACCCTATTGGATTTCAGACTTGCATGGGGCCTGTGGCCCCTTTGTTTTGTCCAATTTCTCCCATTTGAAACAGAGGTATTTACCCAATGCCTGTACCCTCAGTGTATCTAGGAAGTAACTAACTTGCTTCTTTAGATTTTACAGGCTCATAAGCAGGAGGGACTTGCCTTGTCTCAGGTAAGACTATGGACTTGGACTTTTGGTTTAATGCTGAAATGAGTTAAGGCTTTGGGGAACCGTTGGGAAGAGCATGATTGTGTTTTAAAATGTGAGGACATGAGATTTGTGAGGGACCAGGGTTGTAATGATAAGGTTTGGTTGTGTCCCCACCCAAATCTCATCTTGAAATGTAATCCTCATGTGTGGTGGGAGGGACCCAGTGGGAGGTAATTGAATCATGGGGGTGGTTCCCCCATGCTATTCTCATGACAGTGAGTAACTTCTCACAAGATTTGATGATTTTATGAGGGGCTCCCCCTTTGCTTGGCTCTCATTTCTCTCTCCTGCTGCTATGTGAAGAAGGACGTGTTTGCTTCTCTTTCCACCAAGATGGTCAGTTTCCTGTGGCCTCCAAAGGCCTACTGAAGTGTGAGTCAAGTAAAACTCTTTTCTTTATAACTTACCCAGTCTCAGATATGTTCTTTATAGCAGCATGATAACAGACTAATATATAGAGCAATACAACTTTTTCACTAGGGAATGTGAATAAAGAAATGTAGAGGGAATTTGTCCTTAAGCAATTGGAATAAGAGTTGAACAATAAAGTGGCTATGGTGGCTGAGTTTAGTCATGGTAGAATCATTTTATTAAGCCCACATTGAGTGCACCATGATACTTTTAAGTACCAAAATACTGTTTGTTTTTTTTTCTATAATATCACTACCTCATGCACACACAAAAATGTGAAATCTGAACTGTTTAAAACTGTAGAATCAGGGGGGCAGAGCAAGATGGCTGAATAGGAACAGCTCCGGTCTCCAACTCCCAGCGCGAGCGACACAGAAGACCAGTGATTTCTGCATTTTCAACTGAGGTACTGGGGTCATCTCACTAGGGAGTGCCAGACAATCAGT
>NW_012114555.1:5285304-5291072 GCF_000951035.1 Colobus angolensis palliatus | reverse complement strand
ACCTGCACGTTATGCACATGTACCCTAGAACTTAAAGTATAATAAAAAAAAAAAAAAACTGTAGAATCATACAAAGAGGTTAAAAGAACAAAGTGGTGCTCTAAAAGTGTTCTAACCATATTCCTCCCTTGATAATAACCCTTCCCAGGTATTTTGTTGATGTTTTCAGTTCTTTCCTAGATAAGCCTCTTTTCATGCGTTTATGAATAATTTGCATACACATTAGACAAATTTGAGATTCTAGTTACTTCTGGAGGTCCTGATGGGATTGGCTTAGAGTGATAGGGCAGGTGCCTTAAGGAAAATAGCAGGATGATGAGGAAAGGGGATTGGGAGAGAGGAGGGCAGAGTAAAGGTGAGAGGTGCTCCCATACCCAATTTCTAGTTCTTTTCCTGGCCTAAGCATCTCCCTTCCCCCAGTGCTGGGTTCTCTCTTTTTTCCTGCTCCTTTATCCTCATAAATCAGATCCACTTTTTAGATTCTCATCACTGCCATTCCTCCAGCACTATGAATACTATCATGTATCTTATCAAGGGCCATATTTCCCAATAGTCTTCTCTGTTGATACTTTAGTCAAAAGGTCAGAATAGCCTCAGTCCTCTCTATGGTAGAACAACGTCTAAAAACAAAATGTAGAACTGTGTTGTTCAATATAGTAGCCACCAATTTTATGTATGTAGGTAGATCTTGAAAACTTGAAATGTGGCTAGTCCAAATTGAGACCTGCCATCAACATAAAGAACATGCTAGATTTCAAAGATAGTACAAATAAAATAACTAAAGAATTCAATGCATTTATATTGATTATCTGTCAAATATTCTGGAACTGATTTAAATAAAATATACTATTAATATATTAAGTTCACATGTTCTCTTTTTTAAAACAAATGTGACTACCAGAAAATTAAAAAATTATATATATTTATGTTGGGCAGCCCTGGAGTAGAAGTTGACAGTAATCATATTTCACTTTTTGTTAAAATACTATAATTAATACTAATGTTAATACAGCCATTTTGAAGTCACGTGAAATAAATACCACAATGCTTTTAGGGTTATTATGCTTTATAGCAATCTCTGTGATATATTATATGCAAATCAAAATTAGGAGAAATGAGTCAGCAGAAACACTGAAGAAAGAAAAATACACAGAACAAGTTGAGGATCAAGAACCCAACTGTATAAAGAACAGAGCAGAAACAAGCTGGTAAGAAGGTAGTGGCTAATAACACTGACTCATGGTCAAAGGGCAAGGGTCCTCAGCTGCAGCTCTTGAGGGTCTCACCTTGGATCTGAGCCATTTGTCATTTTTCAGTTTCTATTATTTCTGAGTAGCTTCATGTGTAGCTTCAGAGACAAACTTTTCTTTATTAACCAACTTCAACATGTAAAGCACCTTTCTCCTGCTAGGGCTATAGTAGCGAACAAGCCAAGCAGGCCTTTGCCTTAATGTAGCTTTTGGGGAAAGAAACTATTATTATAGAAATAATCATTATTTGATAACAACTAAACTAAGCATTAACTAAGCCAGAAAAATTGACATAGCGAGAAGATCTCTAAAGGCAATAAAACAGGTTGATGCTACAAAGGTTTTTTGTTAAGAGGCGACTACTCATTCGGAAAGTGACAGTTGAATTGGAACATGGAAGATGAGAGACAGCCAGTCATACAAAGAGCCAGGATTAGGGAGAGAAAGGGGAGAACATTCCAGGCAGGAGGTAACAGCAGGTGCAACATCCCCAAGGCAGAACAATTTTTAGTTTGTTGCAGAAACAGTAAAATTGGACTGGAGGGAAGGGAAAACGTTAAAGAGTCAGACAACGAATCAGGTCATACAGGGTCTTATATGCAATTTGGATTTTCTTCTAAATGCACTGGAAAACTATTGAAGAGTTTTAAGCTGTGGAATTGCATGACCAATTAGGAGTCTACTGCAGTGTTTCAAGTAAGGTGCGATAGAAGCTTGGATTTAAATAATCCCCAATTCTTTCTAACCACATAAGATTGTGCATTTTATTAAATTTACTAAGAAATAATAATGTTCAGCTAGTTTTTAAAATGTTCAATTCTACCTTTTTTTTTTTTTTTTAAAGAGACATAGTCATGCCATCACCCAGGCTGGTGTGCAGTGGTGCGATTTTTCTCACTGCAGCATCAAACTCCTGCGCTCGTGTGATCCTTTCATCTAAGCCTGCTGAGTACCTGGGACTCAGGTACATGCCACCACACCAGGCCATTTTTTTTTTTTTTTTTGGAGACAGGGTCTCACTATGTTGCCCAGGCTGCCAATTCTATTTTTATTGATTACAAACTTATGTACATTCTTTGAAACAAATTTTGAAAATATGAATAGGCACCAAGAAAAATAAATTCCTATGTCCACCATGCAGATAAGCACAGGTGACATCTTAGAGTGCACTGTTCCATAATTTATAATTTCTAGGTATCTGTGTGTATACAGAAATAGAATCAGATGTTATATACTTTTCAGAAAACTTGTTTTTTACTCACACTGAGAATGTATTTCTATATTATTAAATATTCTCCTACAGCATCACAGATTACATGGCAATTCAACTGCATGGATATTTTCAAATTGAACTGATATACTATAGTTAGGAATTTATTTTGCTTCCAATTTATTATTATTATATATTTTAACAATATAATATGTCATGATGATTACCATCCTCCTCTAAATAAATGTGTTCACCCTTAATTATTTACACAGGATAAATTTCAAATCATGTAATGCTATTATAATTTCAAACTATTTTCAAATTTTTAAGGCTTTTGATACAAATACTATTTTTTTCCAGATCAGCTAAACTAATTCACATTTATATTCCTAATATATGAGCATACACATTTTCTAGAACTTTTGAACACACTATAATAATTTAAAAATAATTTTACTATTTAGTAGGCAATTCATAATATGTCTCGCTATTATTTTGCTTAAACTACATATTTTAAATTTGTATTTCCTTCTGTCTAGTGAGGTTGATTTTTTTTAATATGCTTGTTGACCATTTACTTTTATTTTCTTACAATTGCTTTTTCATATTCATTTTGCCATGGAGGTGTCTGCTCAGCCTGGTCTTAAAGTAAATAAAAGGATAAAGAAATGGTTATCAAGGTGTTATTTCTGAATCATGAAGTAGAATCAGGAAAAAGCATTCTGTGAATTAATAGCATAGCTAGCACAATTCCTGAAAAAATGATAGCACCAGGAACTGACAAGATTCCAAGAGGCTAACTTACAAGAACACTGTTCAACACAAAATTTTCTTCTGCTGTATAATGTTTGCTGAGAATATTCTCAGAGGTCCCTAAGGATTCCAAAATACTGTGTATGTCATATTTCATGTAATCTCATTTAAAGGAGGCTCCACTTGGAACATAATTTGCTCAACTTGTTCAAGATTCTGGTCTCCCTAAAACACAGCTCAAATTAAAATATAAAATCTAAGCACCCAGTGAAAGAAAGCGCTATATCCACCAGTTGCAAAACCTAGTATTCTGTGTTTAAAGTTAGGAATTTCAAATTAACCATTTGTTTAACTAACAAATGGTCCCAAGACACTTTTCAGAAGTTTTCTTATGGGCCAGAATTGGGAAGCATATCTTAATTCTTGGCCATTTCTCACATAAAACAAGTTATTTTATCAAAGATGCCAAATGCTAGTACTTTAGGCTCCAAATACAGGAGGCTTACTTTCACTGAGAACATTATGGATCTCAGGCCAGAGCGAGCGGGGCTCAGTAGAAAGGTAAGGTGATTACTTGTCAAGAGATCTGGGTTCATGTACTGGCTTAATTTTACTAGTGACTTATCTCCCTGGGTAAGTTACTTAAATAAAGTCATACTTTATTTTTCTGTAAATGATATTTATTCTAAAAAGTTATTGTGTAATGAACCAAGTTACAAAATGTGAATTTACCAAACGATCTCAAAAGTTACATATGAGTACAGGAAATGTTATCAGAGCTAGAGTCACCAACTGAAACACCTATAAGGGCCATACTACTCAATGCATGAAGTGGATCAGCCAGGGCTATGGGTAATTCTAGTGCTTGTCCCAGTTTGACAGGATTGTTGCAATTATGGCAATAAGATGCCAGTGTTGCCTGACATTTTAATTTTTTCAGAAGGAAAACTATAAATCCTGACTTCATTCATCTTCCACTTTCAAAGTATTGACAGCTAATTAAAATACAAGTCAAAGTAATCTTGTTGGCCAAATAAGTAATATGTATGGATCAAAGTTGGACCATGACTAGCCAGTCTGTAAACTCTTGTATTGTCTCTGATTTACATGGTTAGTAATACTCTCAGACCTCCATGGTGACATCTTTAGTTAAGAGTATTTATTGTACTGAGTGCATCAAATATAGTCTAATCCTACAGTAACCAATTATTTGTAATTATTTCCACGATGAGAGTTTTTCCCTTCAGGTGGCCAATTACTTCCTATCAAATTATCACTGAAAACCATTATTTTCATTTCCATTTGTAGACATCTCAAGACTTTATTTTCCATTTGGTACAAGTAAATGAAAAGGAAATTATAACAGCCAATGCAATTATGACTGTGATCTTATCTGTCTGGATTGATTAGAAGTCCTTACTCTAATCACCCAAACTCTTTATTAATGTTAAGTTTATTAAAACTTAGGTTCAGATTCAGATTTTTATTAAGGATTTCATTTATGTTATCTTTTTTCTTTTATAAGATGATAGGGAATGCAAGATGGGGAAACCAAAGAAAAACCTAGTTACCAAAGAGACCTGGTCTCCCTGTAACTGGGCTTCACAACACTGATCTCTCTTAAAACCCTTTTACCATTTATCAAAACTCCATCTCTGGTGAATTACAGTGAATTACAGTGGAGTGTTGCTAATTCATACTAATGACTGGGGTACCTAGTGCAGATTGAATTCTGAGAACTGGCAACTGAGCAACAAAGGAAAAAAAAAAACAATAAATTGAGACCACTGCATTAAAAAATCCTTTGTTCATTTATTTTTTTTCAGTATAAGCTAGTTTTAATTAATTTGGTTAATGTATCATTGATACTAGTAAAAATTATATCCCTAAATCTCTCCAACATTAAATATTAGTTTAAAAATTAGTTGCAATTTTATTTGGCAGTGAATTGAAACAAAATACTGGCAGAATAGCAAGGCAAGATTTAGATCAGTAGTAAATTTACTACATTTCCACTTAATATAATATTCTTCTCCTTTCTTTTCAGCCTTGGAATTAGTACCTGGTATTAAATAGGCTTTCTGATTCTCACACAAGAAAATTGACTAGTACTCTAGGGAAGAGTTATCCACTGTTAAACACTCAACCTGCTTAAAGGGATGGCAACTGGATGTTCACAAAGAATTACCATAGTTGCCACGTATGCTGGTATCCACGTATTTCCACAGACATCTCCGGATGAAAACCAACCACCCCCATCCCATATTTCTCACCCCGTACCCACCCGCTATATCTTACCCTCCACGTTTCTTGGAGGATAAAGGAAGAAAAACTGGGCAGAATATATTGAAACTATAATTACCTTTTTTTTAAGTGGTAAGCACTGGAAAGCTTCTTATTTTATAAGTCTCATGAACAAAGATTGGTTTCATGCTCTTCTTTTTTTTTTTTTTTTTTTTTTTTTTTGTTTTGTTTTGTTTTGAGACAGAGTCTCGCTCTGTCACCCAGGCTGGAGTGCATTAGATCAATCCCCAGGTTAGGTTGATTCTGCTCCA
>NW_012114555.1:5131869-5285224 GCF_000951035.1 Colobus angolensis palliatus | reverse complement strand
TGCCCGGCTAGTTTTTTATATTTTTTAGTAGAGACGGGTCATGCTCTTCTTAATTTACTTCTTGAGATGCTGGAAGATGGTTCACATTCTCTCTTACATTTCTTCATGTATTCTTTTAGTGAACAGGCTCTATGACAGTATCAACCAAGGTTTACATTTGTTTTCTGCTCTCATTGTGCCCACACAACTTAGCAGAGTTTAATGGCAAGTAGAATCATTCTGTAAACACCTTTAGTGACTGTATGCTTACACCATGCATGTGGAGTCCCAGGTACTAAGGATACAAGACTGTGGGCCTTTCCTTTAGGGAGCTTGCATACTTGAAGGGAAAGAAAAATGATCAAATCGATGTTTCTGTGATACAGCATAAACTCAGATTGCTATGAAAGCACAGAGTAGGGGAAACTAATCCAAGGTGGTGAGGTCACGAGAGGCCTCCAGAGGGAAAAGTTTATGCTGACTCTTGAAAAATCATAAACAATTATCCAGGTAGAGAAGGTTGGAAGTGTTTAGGGAGCTTCACATAGTTCATTGTGGGGAAGGGATAAAAAGGGAACCAGAAGGTAGCTAGGAAGCAGTTCAAATGGAGTTTGTATGCCATGTGAGCTGCTTAAGTTTCATTTTGTTGTCATCAGGAGCAGTATCAAACATGCAACAGAAGGGACAAAACCAGTGGCAAGGAGCTCAATTAGGAGATTTGCAGGACTCCAGCTGTGATTTGACAAAGTCCTCATGTGATCTGTGGTTGTCACTCCGTATATATTTCCTCTCCTAGTGATCAACAGGATTTCTAGACAACAACCCTTCCACCCACTTACAGTTTCCAGATTGGGTGAGATGATTTCATCCTCAGCTCCAAGGGTGATTCTTAATTAGCTTAAGTCAATCAGCGAAGTGCACAGCAAAGCCATAGTAATTGGATTGGGAATAAGCATGAGATTCAAGTGGTACAAAGGAGGCTGGAGAGTATCTGAGCTGGGCTTTTGGGAGAGAATCTCCTTTGCTCTCTGGGAGAACTACTGAGAGGGATATTCTAGAGAGAATATCCTCTATATTCCTGAAGGAGGAAACACATAGGCTGGATGCTGCTGGTCACCATACTGTGAACCAGAAGAAAATCGGTCAACACTACACAGCACAAATAGAGAAAAATAAATGTAGCAAACCTTACATTAAGCCTATGCTAATTTGGGACCTTCATGCTATCCATAATTATAAGGATTTCTTTTTATCATTCATGTAATTCAATGTTGTTGTTTCTGTAATTTGGGCACTTTCGTTCCTGGAATTACCTCAACTGCTAAAAACCTGGCTGTTGGCAGTGATGATCAGAATAAAGGCAGGATTAGATAACCTCTTCCAGTCTTTTTCTTCTGTGATTTCCTTTCACCCTTAGTTTGTCAAGAAGATAGTTGCTAACAGCAAGCTGATGACTGACAAAAAATGGCAAGAACATCACAAGAGTCAAATTACTCCTCCTCAGTCCCTGACAGCTCTTCTCCCCTCTCTGTTGCCTGCCTGCCTTTGGCTGCCAAGAATTTGCTGTTTGTTTCTCACTTCCCTCATCCAATCCATACTGAGAAGATAATGTGCCCAGCTAGCTCCAGAACAGAAAACTGAATGTCGGCACATATTTTGCCTTGAATGAAAATAACCTACCACTGCAGAGTGGCCTCTGCTATCCAGGGCTGAGGCTGTACTGGGTTCAGTGGCTAATTCTTCAGCCTTTTAGCTCTTGGATTTTAGCTAATGGCTTTAAGGTTTTGCACAAGCCCCATGCCCATGGTTTTAAAGTTACCACTGTGGATGAGAGCTTGTCATGTTGTATAATATTACAGTTATTCCAAAGCAGCTTTCTGGCTAAGTGACAGCATTTGACATGTCTCTAATATTGACAGTAGTGGTGACTTTCAAGTGTTCTATTTATGTCAGGTAGAAGGGGAGTAGAGGTTTTTAAATAAAATAAACATGTGCAAAGAAAACTTCTGGTTTAGTACAATAAAAATGTCAAAACAGTCTGAATACCTGCTCTGCTATTTTCTTGCCATGGACTCTGAGGCAAGTTTAAAAGATACAGTATCTCTGTCTGTAAAATGGAAATAATGATGGCGCCTACTCTGAAAGGTCATGGTTATATAATCCAGTGTCTCTAAGGTGCCTTATGTGATGCCAGGCTCATGCTCATCACAGACATTTAATAACGGTACATACATTAGTTGTTATCCCTGCCATGCCCATAAACTTTTTAAAGTAAACAGCTTCAACCAAGCACTTGACTCCAGCAATTCTTAGGGAACATTGTTTCCACCGTAAAGCTTAGACGACTGAATGATTGGCAGCCACACTTCACTTGTGGCCTATGAGGTGGCCAAGAAATTATGACCTGGGCTGGTGTCAAAATGTGAGTGGAGTCCAAGAGCCTGACGAACTTTTGCTTGAGTCCTGAAAGAATCAGAAAGAATTTATAGAGAGAAGTAATGATAGGAGGCCAAGGCATGAGCAGTCACTGAGGTTATGAGGAATGAGAATATAAGCAAAGTGGGCAAGTTCAGAGAGATTTATAGAGAGAAAGAGTGAGTTTATGGTGAGAGAAGCAGACAGACCCAGAGAAAAGCAGGCATATTTAGAAAGGCTGAGTCACATGAATGGCAAAGCATAAGATTAAAGCCACCCACCTTTCTGTTGAAGTCTTTGCTACTTCCAGTAGATCATCTAGCGGCAGGATGGTCCAGGAGGACTCTGTATGGTGGAACTGTGAATAACACAGCTTGGGAATAAGAGTAGCTGGGCTCAAGTTTTGGCTCTGTCATTTACTAGCTGTGTCACTAGGGAAAGTTCCTCAATCTTTCCATGACTATAAAATGGGGAAAACCATGAAACCTGCTATTGGAGCCATTATGAAGATTAAACAAGTTAGTACATGTGGCTTAGTATCATAATGGAACATAGTAATTTTTCAATAAATGGTTGTTAGCCATTATTAACTGTCATCAACTATACATCAATAGCCATAAAACTGACATACACATTAGCCCCTCAGCTCCAACATAACTCCTGTTTCCCTTATGTCCAAATGCATCTCATAATTAGTATTGCTGTTAACCAAAACATTTTAAGTAAATATGTATTATCATTTTTATTTGAAGAAGAGCATGAAATAAGAGAGACCAAAAAAAAAAAAAAAGATTAGGCTGAGTGTGGGGGCTCACGCCTGTAATCCCAGTGTTTTGGGAGGCCGAGGCAGGAAGATCACTTGAGTTCAGAAGTCCAAAACATGCCTAGGCAATATAGTGACCCTGTTTTGAAAAATTAGCCATACGTGGTGACACATGCCTGTGGCCTCAGCTACTCTGGGGGCTGAGGTGGGAGGATCACTGGAGCCCTGGAATTTGAGGCTTTAGTGAGCTAGGACTGCTCCACTGCATTGCAGCCTGGGCAAAAGAGCAAGATCCTGGAAAGGAAAGGAAAGGGAAAAAGGAAAAGGGAAAAGGGAAAGGGGCAGGGGCAGGGGCAGGGGCAGGGCAGGGCAGGGCAGGGCAGGGCAAGGCAAGGCAAGGCAAGGCAAGAAAGAAAAAGAAAGAAAGAAAAAGGGGAGATTAAATGTTGAAATAGCGATACATTACATGCAATAATATATACCTTAAAAATTTTTTTTGTCCCAATAATTTTTTTGAATCTTTTTATTTATGTGTCATGTTTTATCAGCCTCCTGAGTAGCTGAAACTACAGATGCACACCATCATCCAGGATTTGGTTTTTTTTGTTTGTTTTTTTTGTTTTTTGATGGAATCTTGCTTTGTTGTCCAGGCTGGTCCCAAGAATTATTTGGTGCAATTCATTTGTTCATTTGTATATTTATTCACTTTACAAATAAGTATTGAATTCACAGTATGCTGAAGTGCAATTAAAAAAAAAGTAGTCCCTGTAACTTGTTCAGTTTTAAGGTCTTGTGACTGCAAACAAATGATAAGGAAGGATTTGAAAGTTGAAATCAAAAGATGAAAAACCTGCTTACTCCCTTACCTCATTTAGACAGTGACTCAAAAGTGAGTTCTTGTGTAACCAGCCATATTAGTCAGGATAAGCTAGGTAACATGGTGGTAACAAATTAACACCCAATTACTGGCTTAACACAACAAATATATATTTCTTGCTCATATTGTATTACATGTTTACAGTGGGCTTGTCAGGCAGATGGTTTTCCACACAATCACTGAGAGAGTCAGGTTGATGAAAGCTCTGCCATCTTTTACCGGCACTATTAGAGCACATGGCCAGCCTTCTTGTTACAGTGACAGAACAGCCATGAAGGATGCATAGGCACTCTTCAATGCCCTAAATGGAAGTGACCACATCACTTTGACTATGAATCCATTGGCCAAACCTAGTAATATGGCCCCATCTCACTGCAAGGGGCTGGGAATTTTAGGGTGCCAAGGTGCACAGGGCACATGTAATCTGTACCTGACTATCTCAATTAAACTAGAGAGCCAGCCCTAACCCTTTCTATCCCTGCCCCTGATTTATGTTTCCCTTTAGCTTGTATTCCCATTTTACATGTTAATCTGAGACTCTCTCCTAAATAGAATGTAAACTCTAAGCAGGAAAGCATTCTTATTTATTTTATACTTTGATACATCCCTAGCACCTAAAACAATGCTTGGCACAGAGATGGCACTTAATAAATATCTGCTATATAAATGAATAAATAAAAACTTTGTAGTGGCAACATAAGTGGTAAAGAGCATAAAAAAGACCCTGAGACAGGAAAGAACTTGTCTTGTTCAAGCAAGAGGAAAAAAAAAAGAAAAAACAGACTGGCTAGAACAGAATGGTAAGAAAAAAAGAAATGTCGCCCGATATTAATATGCATTTTCTTTAAGGCTTACAAGAAACTTTAAAGTAGGAATTGTGATATTCCTTGGATTTAAAAAACTAAATCTTGGAAAAGTTAGCTAACATTCCCAAGGACAGACAGCTAGCAAAGTGAAGAACCAAAATTCATCCTGAGGTTATGCAATTTTTACTCTTCCAGAAAAGGGGTACTTGTCTGGCTGATTCAAACTAACCTATAGCTGCCAGGAAACCAGATCCATAAAGTCATTGTTATGTGACCAATTAAGAATAATATCTACAATGTCAGCTACATGCCTATCCATTTCGGTACCTCCTTTTAGTAATGCCTGATTGGGTCCACATGGTAAAATTATGTTCAGTTACTAATTTCTGATAACTTCTACATGTACCACATGATGCACTCTAAGGAGAAGTAAAAGCTCAATATTGAAACTCAGGGGCTTGATTTCAAATAAGTTGTTTGAACCCAGTAAGATAAACCACTTGATTATAAAAATTAGGGAAAACTGAAAATCATTCAAAATTAGAGAAAACTGAAAATCACCCACAATTAGCGTGAGTGCTAAGAAGAGAAACAAAAAGCTACAAAAACAGTGAGGGGAAATTTCACCTTCAGACCATTCATTACTCACAAGGAAACACTCATAACCCTTTGTAAACTTTCCAGAAGCCATCATCCACAAGTAAAACATGAATTTGGGTACTGGATACCACAGCTGCATTGGTCTTTGACATTTTGGTCTACCTCCTATATAAAAAAACAGGAAAATAAAGGTGCTCGACACAAAAGTAAGGATTAAATTGGAATAATATATCTGAAGAGATTAGGAAAGTTCCTGACCCAAAGTTAAGTTGTCTGCCTTCAAAAATTATACCAGAGAAAATCCCTCAAACATTGAGAAGTGTTTTATATAACTCCATTAGAAATGTCAAAAAAAGCAAAAATCAAAATTCACTTTTCCAAAGCCCTTTTCATGCGCATGTGGCCTTCTCTCCCCCAGTAGGATGCATCTTCTAGGGACTTCTACCAGGAAGTAGCTGGGACAGTGAAGAGTCTACTCAACATCCAGCTTACATGTGCCCAAGGCCAGAGGCAAAAGTAGAACGATGATGGCATCCAGTATTCAGTGTGAATGAGAGCAATATCCTTATAAATGGATGGCCCAAAGTGAAATTTTCTGCTGCTATCTTGACCACTTTCTGAGGTTCATTTGTAGTATTTTTTAATTAAGTTATTTATATGTTTCAATCTGACAGAGTCATTTTCATTGCTTACAACTAAGAAACCTGAGTATTACAACATTCAGATATTAATAACCAAGTGTGACTCCAGCAAGGAGGTGACACAATAAAATCTATGAAAGATGATATCATAAATAGGTAGCAAGGTAGGTAGGTAGGTAGATGGATGGGTGGATAGATAGATAGATGATAGATAAATAGATGATAGATTGGATAGATAGACGATAGATAGATAGAAATAACAGCTAACATTTATCACATAATTACTATAGGCCAGGAACTTTCCTAATCACTTCAAATATATTATTCCAATTTAAACCTTACATTTGTATTGAGCACCTTTATTTTGCTGTTTTTCAGATGAGCAAACTGAGATGAAAAGAGGATAAACAAACTGCTGAAGACCACAGAGCCAGTATGGTAGATTATTGTTCCTCAAACATTCACCCCTTTTTCTCCAACCCACCCTTCCCTTGGAAGATTGTCCCTCCTTGTCCCACTGATGTTGAACTTGGTCATGATACTTGATTTGGTCTCATAGAAAGTTGAGTGTATATCTCCTTATTTTAGGACTGTGTGACTTGTGACATAAGCAAAGTGTGAAGAAGCTTGCATGTGGTTGGACTTTCACTCTTGCACTTCTATCTTCACTATTAAAAGAACATGACCCAAGCAGCCTGCCAGTCTCAGAAGGATGAAAGGCAAATGCAGTACACCTGAACTGAACCAGTGGCCTGATACCAAGTACAGATGAGCACAGCCTTTATCAGCTAAACCTTGGCTGTCTCACAGATATCTGAGTAGGCAAACGACTCTATTTTGGCATGCTTCTGAGTTTGGGAGTGATTTGTTACTCAGCATTGTTGTGGCAATAGCTAAAACTGATGCAGCTAGTAAACCATGCAACAAGGATGCAAACCCAGACAATTTGACTCTTCTATCTCCTTCCTAATTACTTTGCTGTATTACGTCCCCTGCTAGGTCTGACAGTTTACACCAAATAAACACAAAGTGTTAGTGCACCCCAATCTCTGACACCTCAGCAGGTATAAGAAAATTTATCTGCTAGAAATGTCTATGATGGTGTCTCCGTCTTTCTCTGACCACAGCCATATTTCAGTACATTAGCCTTGCTCTGTGTGGTTTGCCTCTGTGCTTTGTCTCACAGTGGTATCCAGAAGGCAATGTTTCCTGATGTCAGTGCTGATGTACATAGCACAAAGATTCTCAAACTCTTGGACAGCAATATCTTGAAATTCTGTCTTTAACTCATGAAGCCCAGCAACAAAATCTTAATTTCCTTTCCTGTTTCTTCTGTTTCTGTCCTGAATTCCCATTTCACAAATCCAAGAGAAATGAGAAGTGCATGGGGTGAGAGTTTTTATAAATAACTTGTGGTGGTTCCTAAATATCTCTGATGCCTAATTATTCTTCTAGTGATTGAGAGGTTTTTTTCCCCCTTTGGTTTAGAAAGCACATCTGTGCCAAACACTCTCTAAACATGGATTTTCCTATTACTTCAAAACTCTTCCCATTATAACTGTTTCTTGCCTGTTTCTTAGATGTCATTACATGGCCAAAGCACTGCCTTCTCCTGCCTGGTCTTACGTACATCTCTAACATGCCACGTCATCACTGCTCAAAGATTTACGTCAGCACATACACCTCACATCTCCTTCCATTCTACTGACATTGTGTAACCAAGGACAAGATGATCAGGTGAAGGCAGCTGGCCTCACCTGGTAGTTGTCTGAAGTAAGAGATGCAAGACACAGCTGATGATGTTTGAACATCAATGCTGATAACCACCTTCCATTTAATAGCCTGTCATTCATGTATTTGTAGAAGAAAGGAAAAAAAATCTATAACTGGTTTGCCTCATCTATAACTGGTTTGCCTTGCTTGAAAGTATAATGTTAGTTAACCCTAAAGAAGAAAGGAGTTTTGAATTCCTGAGAGTGGCACTTGGGTATGTATGAACTGGATCCTTCATGCTTCTACTTTTCAGGTAATCCATATGATTTATTGCCCAGAAGGATATGGTGTGCCGAGCCAGATGAGGTACAAGTGGATCCTGCTCCTCTCAGCTAAAGAGGAACAAACTGAAACTGAGTCTTTCCTGTTCTTGCTACTTACAGAAAGTCTTTGCTCAGAGAGCTTCCTGATCTGTATCTTGACAGCATGACTTTGCCCTATAGATCCTAAGGGTATGAGAGCAAGGAAACAACAAACCAGATAGAATCACCCACATGGATCAGTGATACCGAACCCAGGCCAGTCCCAGACAGAAGAGAAAATTGCCCAACAAAATCCTGATCTAACTTGGGATTTACAAAGTACATCCCGTACAGAGGATGGGAACCTTGGGTCCAGGAAACAAAGTTAAAAACCACCCAGTGACAGGACCTCCATCTCTTGCCATGGGTAAAACCTCATTGAGACAGTCATTTGTGTAAGTAAATGCACTTTACAGAGCCACACACAAGGTTCTAGATTTCTTGTACTATTGAAATTATTTTAAAGACTAGGCAGGATCTCTAAAAACACCTAGTAAGAAGGAAGGAGGTGAATATACTAGGTAGTGTTAATGTGAAAGTAATCTGATGCTCAGAGATGCATAAAATGTTTAAAAACAACATCCTCTTCCCATGTAGAAAAAGTGGGTTAAAAGAGTCCCTTTAGTCTTTCTATCCTCAAATACCTGGAGACATCATATGTAAGATTCTATTAACCTCACAGAACATCAAAATCAAATCATTAGGGGAAGACAGCTGAACTTGTCTGGTTGCCACCTGCAGTGAAATAAGTGATGAAAGTCTATGAGCAATTCCTAGAACTCAAGAATCTCAGTAGTTTCGGGTTTTGTTTTTCCTTCGAATCAGGATTCACTCATTCTTAGTGAGAAAAGAATTGAAGGTAGAAATTCTGGGTTCTAGTCCCAGGTGTCACTCACTAACTGTACAACTTTGGTCAAGTCTCTTTACCTTTCTACTTCTCAGCTACTCTGTCTTTGATGGGAAGAATACCCTTTGTTCCTTCTACCCAAAAGTACATCTACTAACTGGCACCTCTGTAACATTTTCAACTTCACAGGGTACTTTCAACACAGCCCCTTACTTGCTCCATATATAAACTCTCTGGCAGAAGTTGGTTAATGGTAACTCTTCACACCCCAGCTTCCCACTGCATGGATCCAAAAACTAAGAAGCCAGGAAATGAAGGGATTTCCCAAGCAGTGAGTTGGGATTCATATCTCATACTCAAATTCTAAATCCATTGTTTTTTTTCCCTTTACACCACAAAAGCATTTGTAAAATGTAAATGTATTTCAGCATTGCAATCTGGCTTCTGAAAGGGAAACATTGGTAGAGGTATTATAATTATCCCAAACTCCATTTTCCTGTTTGCTATGTCAAGATGGAAAACAGGCTTTATTGTAAGTGCATGAATAGCCCCATGGCAGCAAAACAAGAGGAGGCTGCACAGCCCAACACAGCAGGGATACCACTGGAGGAGAAACAGCAGCAGAGCACTGCTCCAAACAGTGGGTAAAGGGCAGTGAGAAGGTTCTAGAACGCATGATTCACCTGAACATCTGCACCCTCACTCTTAAATGGCAAAGCACCCACAGTGTCAGGAAGAAAACCATTAGACCAAGGAGATGAGCCCAGTTAGTGCTAAGGGGACACATCATCTTAAAGAAAAGACACTGCCAGGTTATGGGGACTGAGGCAGTTTCTAGAATTGAGGATTTTAAAGGTCAAGTCAGACTATGTGATGGTCAATGGGAGATCCTTTGGATCAACCCCATCTTGCTGATGAAGTTGACGATTAATTCCATGATGTCACATAATAGGGGCAAGTAGTAGGAGTAAGGAGGTTTTGGAGAACGGAGAAACTTTAGCCAAAGGTTAGCTAGAAAAGGGAAGATACAGATCCACGTGATCCTCTCATTATCCCGCAGAATTGGGCCAGGACCAGGACATGGCTGTGCATGCAGTGTGAGTCTCCATTCCATGGAAGTGACCATGCGCCACTCCTTACTCCCTACGGTATGGGCAAGTGTAAGACAGCAATCCTGTCTGTGGAAAACGTACAGGCTGCTTGGCATCCAACAGTCTGGATATGAGTATCAGCCCTTTATAGGCATTCTCTGCACCTGGAGTCTCTAGCACCATGAGAAGTATAGTTCCCTTACTGGAGAGGAGGAGGCCCTGGATCAGGGAAAGCCAAACTTGGATGCAATTCCTTCCACTGGGGAAAACACTGTGGAAGGAGAAGCTGGCCCCATTGTCTCTTTGTCCAAGCATTCCAGAGTAAGGACCCAGGGTCACTTTCCAACGATTCAATTTCTCTGAAACCACACAGTTTCACCAGCCTAGTGTCT
Organism: Colobus angolensis palliatus; assembly: GCF_000951035.1. Taxonomy (NCBI): domain Eukaryota; kingdom Metazoa; phylum Chordata; class Mammalia; order Primates; family Cercopithecidae; genus Colobus; species Colobus angolensis. The sequence continues at coordinate 5,274,738 of NW_012114555.1, read as the reverse complement.
CCGCAACGTGTTAGAGAAAAAAAGTATCTAGGCAAAGATAACCCTGCAAAGCAGAGGAAATCTCCTCAATACAGATTATTAATTAAAATAAAACCTGAATCTGAGTTGTCTTTTTTAAAAACATTGAAATATAATTAATAGTGATTTTTGGTTTTTGTTGTTTTTTTTTTCCTTGCTGCTTAAAAAATAATATTCCAAGGCTGCATTCCATAAAGGCATTTCATTAACCAGTCAAATTTAAGTGACTTAATTGATGTAGTTAGAGCATTAACTTTCCTGATAAAAAATAAAATGACTCAGGGCAAACACACTGTCATATTGTTATTATTTAACACGGACTGCAAAGCCCTAGCACAGGAGTTGCTGCCTAGCACACAGTTAGACACGGTCCGTGTCCCAGGGGCATGCAATCCCAGCAAGGTTGTTATATGGTATTCATTGCAATTTGATGAACTTCATTTATCTAGACAGCCACTTATTTAGGATGAATTGGAACCTACTGAATCATCTTAATTCAGAGGCTTCTACTGCACCATGGGTCTGTAGCAGCTATTAAACTTGGGAAGATTCGGCAGCCATGACACAATGAATGTATTATTCCTGCAGAGTGATCTGGGTATGATGAATCATCAGCTTTATGGACAGGTGTTGGGTGATACCTGCTACCACCTTCCTTCCCCTTTAGGTTTTTAAGTATGATATCAGTACTGCAGTCACTGTTACTCATCTTCCCCAATAAAGAAGTTATCTGTCACAGATGATGCTATTTCCCCAATAGCACAATCATTCAATTCTTGGGGAAAAAAATATCACACAATCTGAAACCCTGGTACAAGATGAGGGTTCCCCTAGGCACTGAGTTCTCTGAAGCGATGAGTTAATGAGGAGAGAAGAGTTCTTTCTGCAATGGATACAGCCACTTTATGGCATTCTATTACTAATTGAGAGTAGGAACTCCCATAAACTATACATAGAGGATTTATTTGGGTTATTTACAAGGCCAAGGGAGGAAACATGCAAATAGAAAGACTTGCATATAGAATGAATCCAATTGCTGAACAACTGTAAATTCTATTTATGGACAGAGGGCTTTTTCAAAGACAGGTGATATGTAAGATTTGAATACAATCTTAAGGTTATAACTCCCAAAATTCTTGACTGCTCTCTAAATTCAGGACCACAGACTCTTGCAATGTGTAGACCAAGTCTATATTTATATTGTCTTTAATGATGAAGCGTAGGGCTTGGGAATTAAAATGAAACAGTTTGGTGTTATTCCAAAAAGTCACAGCAACTTCCAATATCTCAGACTTGAATAAACACTAAAGGCATTTTATCAGTCAGGGTTCTCCAGAGAAACAAAACAAAACATACATACATACATACATACATACATACATATTTACATACACAGATACTTGATTTATTTTTAAGCAATTGGCTATGTGTGATTGGGTGGGGTGGCGTGTCTGGAATCTGTAGGCAGCTTGGCAGACAAGAAACTCAGACAAGATTTTCTGTTACCTTTTTGAAGCAGAATTCTTTGTCTCTGGGAAACTTGCTTCTGTTCTTTTGGCCTTCAACGGATTGCATGAGGTCCGCTCACATTACTGCTGTTCTCTTTCAAAGTCAACTCTAGACGTTTATCTCATCGGCAAAATACCTTCACAGTCATCTTGATGAGTGTTTGACCAAACAATTGGGAACCATGACCTAGCAAAGTTGACACATAAAATTTAACCATCACAGGCATCACCTCTATTTGTCAATGTTTATGCTATGAATGTCAGCAAACACTATTTCTTAAGTTGGCACATACAAAACCAGTAGGATTTGCGTTCCGTAAAACAGAATCATCCAAGTTTTTTTTTTGTTTTTTTTTTTGTTTTTTTTGCTGGTTACAGCTCAAACTAAAAGTTCCTTGGAGTTTGAATATGCTACGCCTTTTTTGTGCCAATGGCAATTACTTTGTTGAAAAATATTTCTTATGTTTCTATAAACTCAGTATTTGCAAATTATGGCCCACAGCTAACTGATCTATCACCTGTTTATGCATGGCCCATGAACAAAGTATGAGTTTTACATTTTTAAATGCTTACATTATAAATGGAGATGCAAGAAATTGTACATTCGAAAATGGTTATGTAGTTACAACACACGTGCACACAAATGTTATGTAATTATCTACATAATATTATCCTGCATTTTGCCACTTGGCCCTCAAATGTTAAATATTTACTCTCTGGCCCTCTAAAAAATGTTTGCCAATGCTTGTTATAAATCGAATATTTTCTTATTGGAGAAGTCCTAAGAACCCCATCTAGCTATAGGGAGCATTACTGTATTGTAAAGGGTTCCTTTAATTCCTTTCTCTTTTTTGTTTTGTTTTGTTTTGTTTTGTTTTTGAAACTGTCTCATTCTGTCACCCAGGCTGTAGTGTAGTTAGCAGAATCATGGCTCACTGCAGCCTTGATGGCCTGAGCTCCAGCAATCCTCCCACCTCAGCCTCCCAAAGTGCTAGAATTACAGACATGAGCCACTGTGCTGACCCTATTTCCTTTCTTAATATCATAATTCCTCAGTAAGCACTATAAATACACCCTTTAAAACTTAAACTCTTATCTTGATTAACTAAACTTTAAGAAAATGAACTTTAGTATTTAGTGAAAGAAACTTCATTTAAAGCCAATAAAATCAATCAGGCAGTGGATTTGCAAGACCTGCCTAATTTGGCTTTGCCCTTTTCTCCACTTCATCTCCTATGCCTGTCCCCTTCCCTCATTCCACTCCAGCCGTCCTGACCCCTTTTTTTTCTTTTCTTTTTTTTTTTTTTTTTGAGATGGAGTCTCAGTTGCCTAGGCTGGAGTGTAGTGGTGTGATCATGGCTCACTGTAACCTCCGCCTCCCAGGTTCAAGCAATTCTCTTGCCTCTGCCTCCTGAGTAGCTGGGATTACAGGTGTGCACCACCATGCTGTGCTAATTTTTGTATTTTTAGTAGAGACTGGGTTTTGCCATGTTGGCCAGGCTGGTCCTGAACTCCTGACCTCGGGTGATCCACCTGCCTCGGCCTCCCAAAGTCCTGGCCTTCTTTTTGTTCCTGGAATACTTCTACCTTGTTCCTACCTGAAGCCTTTACACTTGCTATTCCCTCTTCCTAGAACACAGTCCCCACAGAACATCCCAAAGCTGGCTGCTTCTTATCATGCAGATGTAAACTCTGATGTTACGTACTGAGACAGGCCATCCCTGACCATGCTTCTAACCCACACTCTCCATTCTTATCTCTATCTTACTACTCTATTCTATTTTGTATATAACACTGTCCAGAATAATCTATAGATTAGTATATTTCTCACCAGTAAAATGACAGCTCTGAGAGAGCAAGAGCTGTCTGTCTTGCTCATGACTGCAGTCCAGTATCTAGAACATCCCAGGGTCCACAGAAGGTGTTTCTTCTATATTTGTGGACTTTGCAAATAGACAGACACAACATGCGATGAGTCATCTTAGTGATTACTCTTCCAATTAAGTTACCATCGGAACAACAGTGGCCTGGAAGTTATTTAACTTGACTATTCATTCTTTTACCTAAAGTGCTTTCAGCTTCCAAACCTGTCTCAGGCCATATACTAGGTGGGGTGGATACAACAGTTAAGAAAACAAAAATGAGCCCCTGCACTCAGGGATCTCACAAAATAATACAGTAGCAACAGAGGAGTTTGAGGATAATGCCATGCTCCAGTGATACTAGAAAACATGTTTTGTATATGTCATTGAATGTGTCTTTTCTCACCTCAAATACTTCTTCAAACTTTTTTTTTTTTTTTTTTTTTTTTTTTTTTTTTTTTTTTTGAGACAGAGTCTTTCTCTGTAACCCAGGCTGGAGTGCAGTGGTGCGATCTCAACTCACTGCAACCTCCACCTCCCAGGTTCAAGCACTTCTCTGCCTCAGGCTCCCAAGTAGCTGGGATTACAGGTGCCCGCCACCACGCCCGGCTAAATTTTGTATTTTTAGTAGAGATGGGGTTTCACCGTGTTGGCCAGGCTGGTCTTGATCTCCTGACTTCGTGATCCACCTGCCTCGGCCTCCCAAAATGCTGGCATTACAGGCGTGCGCCACAGTCCCCGGCCTTCAAACTCTTTTAAATCAGTATTTTCTAGCTTTAATGCATCTGAGCATTGACATGTGGTTCTTTTAATAGGCAAGGCTTTAATACCACATCAATGTTGACGATAAGAAATTATAAATATTTAAGCTAAAATTTAAAATAAAGACAAGAAATTATCCTGTGCACTACAAAACACAATATAGAAAGGAATTTGTTCACAACATTCAAAAACATTGATCCTCTGACTTTATGCCTACTAGTTTGATGTTACAGATGAAAAATTTCTAAAGATATATATATGATGCTTTATCAGTTGTTCAGATTCCTAACATTCATATATTACAGCTCTTTTTAGTCAGAAAGGGGATATTTAACATGCCTTTATTTACATCTTCCTTTTTATGCTTCTTTTTTTTTTTTCAGATGGAGTCTTGCTCTGTTGACCAGGCTGGAGTGCAGTAGCAGGATCTCAGCTCACTGCAAGCTCCGCCTCCCGGATTCACGCCATTCTCCTGACTCAGCCTCCCGAGTAGCTGGGACTAAAGGTGCCTGCCACCATGCCCAGCAAAGTTTTTCTATTTTTTAGTAGAAACAGGGCTTCACCGTGTTAGCTGGGATGGTCTCGATCTCCTGACCTCGTGATCTGCCCACCTCGGCCTCCCAAAGTGCTGGGATTACAGGCGTGAGCCATCGCACCCAGCCTATGCTTCTTTTTAAGAACATACTTTATAGTTTAATCATGACCTGGTCCCATATATCAGGGATCCCCAAGCCCTGGGCCAGGGACTGGTACCAGACCACAGCCTGTTAGGAACTGGGCCACATGCTGGAGGTGAGTGGCAGGCGAGCAAGTGAAGCTTCCTGTGTAGTTACAGTTGCTGCCCATCACTGGCAGTACTGCCTGAGTTCTGCTTCTTGTCAAATCAGCAACAGCATTAGACTCTCATAGGAGCGTGAACCCTATTGTGAACTGTGCATGTGAGGGATCTACGTTGTGTGCTCCTTATGAGAATCTAATGCATGATGATCTGTTCTGTCTCCCATCACCCCCATATGGGACTGTCTAGTTGCAGGAAAACAAGTTCAGGGTTCCCACTGATTCTACATTATAGTGAGTTGTATAATTATTTCATTATATATTACAATGTAATAATAATAGAAATAAAGTGCACAATAAGTGTAATATGCTTGAATCATCCTGAAACCACCCCTCCAATTTGTGGAAAAATTGTCTTCCATGAAACCTTGGTCCCTGGTGCCAAAACATTTGGAGAGCGCTGCCATATATGATTTTAAAAACTTAGGTGACCTCCACAACCCAGTGTCTCTATCTCAAGAAGAAAAAACAAGAGCAACACTTGGCAAGGAGTGCAGTAACATCTCAAAAGGAGAATGAAAAAGAGATGCAGAGACACTGGATCTACATATTATAGTTTATGTGTTGGTTTTCTTCATGGAGAATTTTGCATTTTTAACTCAGCAAGAGTGTATTTAAATAGAAAAAAAATCAAGTCTTACCTGATAAATCTTTCTGCATGTCCCTGCCAATATCTGTATGGTTGTCCCTCGACATTTTTTCTTGGAATGTACCCTTCTAAACACACACACACACAATTAAAGGGGAATTGGAGGGCCTCTCTCTTATTTGCTTCCTAGTAAATTTAGTAAGAAAATTTGCAGCCGGGTGCAGTGGCTCAAGCCTGTAATCCCAGCACTTTGGGAGGCCGAGGTGGGCAGATCACAAGGTCAGGAGATCGAGACCATCCCAGCTCACACGGTGAAACCCTGTCTCTACTAAAAATACAAAAAATTAGCTGGGCCTGGTGGCAGGCACCTGTAGTCCCAGCTACTCAGGAGACTGAGGCAGGAGAATGGCGTCAACCCAGGAGATGGAGGTTGCAGTGAGCCGAGATTGCGCCACTGCACTCCAGTCCGGGCGACAAAGTGAGACTCAGTCTCAAAAAAAAAAAAAAAAAGGAAAGAAAAAAGAAAATTACATGTAAACCAGGCCTCAAGGTAATGTTCGTAATGTTGAGAATTTCTTTGTTTGAATTACTTTTTCTGTCATCGAGACTGAAAGTGAGAACTGCACATAGATAGCTGTCATGAAACCAACAATCAGGAGACCTGCTACATCTATGTCACTAAAAATCTTTGATCTTGAATAAGTGGTGTGAGTTCCTTGATCCTCAGTTTCCTCATCTAGAAAATGAAGACATCTTATTATATCATTTCCAATCTACTCACTTCCAATTCTACATTCCACTATAAGTTCGCATATGTTTATAATAAGCACCATCAATTATAAGCAGTAAAACAAAAAATGAACCAGGACTTTTTGTGGAATTTCAAGATTGAAGTGTATACATACACTTCATATAGTGTACACAATTGCACACTATAAATGTATGTTGCTTACGGTACATCGACTCTACCTTAAGAAAGCTCTGAGGTTAAATTTAAAAAGCATGACACTTTAGGTTGTTATCTAAGAAGAATTGACAGCATTTTGGGGAGGAAAATAAGAATAACATAGATTTTCATAAGAGTTTTTTTTTTTTTAACTGCCTCTTGGACAAGTAAAGAATCAAAATGACCCCTTTAAGTGTACAATCACTTTTATTGAACAGCACTAAATAGCCTTGTCTACACAAATAAATGGCATTGAGACAAAACCCCTGCTGGCGGAATCGTATTTACCTATTTCATTATTGTTGTTGTTATTAATTTTACAGACAGGATCTTGCTCTGTTGCCCAGGCTGGAGTGCAGTGGCTTGATCACAGCTCGCTGCAGCCTGGAGCTACTGGGCTCAAGGGATCCTCTTGTTATAGCCTCCTGAGTAGCCGGGATTACAGGCATGTACCACCATCCTCAGCTAATTTTTGTAACTTTTTTAGAGACAAGGATTCACTATGTTGGCCAGGCTAGCTGTATTATTATTTTTTAATAAACTTGAATTCTGCCAGTGGATAGATATTCATCGTTTTCAAAATAGCCCATGGTTTGATCTCTACCTCCCCATCTCCCCCTGCCCTTCCTAGCTGGGTGGAAGCTGAGGCAGAGTCTCTGCTACCAGCTGGTGAGTGGAAGAAGGCAGATCTATTTACCTACCAAGAAAGGCCTAGAATAAGAATGATATTTAACTGCGCCACCTAAAAACAAAAACAGGTTACAATGAAATACAAAATAAATTTCTCTAAATTCAACCATATTTTGATAGACAAATTCAATGAAACCAATTAATAGAGAGTCAGGCAACTTTAGCAAAAATGAAGAGAAAGAAAAAAATACAGGATGGAGAGAAAGCAAAAGAAAAAATAGAAACACAGGAAAAGGGGGAAAGTTATAGTTTACAGTTTTAGGGTCAAAATTTATGCTTTTTTTTCCCATTTATTTATGTATTTATTGAGACGGAGTCTCGCCATATCGCCCAGGCTGGAGTGCAGTGGCACAATCTCGGCTTGGCTCACTGCAACCTCCACCTCCCAGGTTCGAGCCATTCTCCTGCCTCAGCCTCCCGAGTAGCTGGGACTACAGGTGCCCACCCCCGCCCCTGCCACCACCACACCCCGCCCAGCTAATTTTCTGTATTTTTAATAGAGACAGTGGTTTCACCGTGTTGGCCAGGATGGTCTCAAACTCCTGACCTCGTGCTCTGCCCGCCTCGACCTCCCAAAGTGCTAGGATTACAGGCCTGAGCCACTGCACCCGGCCAATTTATGCTTTCTTGCATTTTATTTTAAAAATCCCTTCTAGAATTCCCAAGCAAAATCTATGCCAACATGCCAAGTCTGTGACTGCAGACAGGAAAAGAGAGAAATGAAGTAACTATGCAGATACTGAACAACAGTCTTTACTGATCATCAAGGAAGTTAAAGCAAATTATTTTCCTTTACCTTGAATTATCCAGAAAATCATCTCCCTGCTTTACTTCTCATTGTGTTGTAAACAAAGCTTAAATCAAATGAAAAGTTGGTTGAGTTATTTGTAATTCTTTCATCTGTCTCCATAACTCAAGCCAAAAAAAAGAAAAAAAAAGAAAAAAACCAAAAACCTCTGAATTACACACTACCCACAAATTTGCAAATGTGTGGACCTTGCATTGGAGAATTTCATGAAATAGAAGAGAAGAGAATGGGGTGTGTCTATGAAAAGTAGATAACATAAAAATGCTTTGTGGCATTTCCCTATGTCTTTTCTGAATGGTTGGAGATATTTTATATAAGGTTCTGCTTCCATTAACACTTAGGCACTATTCCCTCCCTCAACACTGAAATGACATTCTAAATGGCATGCCTGTGTATTATAACCAGATCCCAATTTCTTCTCCCTTTTTGCATCTCACATCAACAGCAGGACAGGCAAAAGACTGGCCCAGACAATGCCAAAGCAATGGAAAAATGCCTTTAGTTATTATTACCAGAGTAAATGAAGAAACTGAACACCAGATGGGTGTATATTATCTATCCAACTAAAAAAGTGTCTTGTTAACAGAGATAAATGGTCTGAAATGGCAGAACATTTTCTTGCAATTTTAAAAAATAATAGCAGCAATATTTCAGAGGATAATTCTGCAATTTTTTCAAGGTTTCTGTTAAAAACCACATTTGATATTGATAGATACATGCTTAAAGTGTTCATTGGCACATTCATAAATATGTGAAGTTGAAAGGTATTTTTTTTTAAATCCCAACTACAGCAATCTCTCTTGGAAGTGTGAAGACATGATGTGAATGGCCTATTGCATTTGCTAGGGCTGAACATGTTTCATTCATTCCTGAATCAGCTTTGTCAAAACAAAGCAGAGGCAGTGTGGTGCAGTGGACTGTACCAATTGCCATCAGTGCGACCTTGAACTTGCCAAATAATGTAAAATCACAGTTTTCAGATCTCTAAGATGTAGATAAAATCTACCACACAGGATTGCTATGAGAATTTTAAAAAAAATCCAGTAAGTATCCTGTCTGGTACGCAAAGGTGCCATCTGAATGTTCACTTCTCAATGAGCAATATTTGTAGAAAGTATTGGGTTCTGTATCTCCTTACTGAAAAGAGCGTCTAGCTTCACACAATGGGAATGTTTTGCTTTCTTTTAATGTTAAGGTGCATTGTTCCAGTTTTGATAGTGAATGAAACAAGATCTCTGGCAAAAATATACAATAAATATTATCCCCCTTCTGTAGTCTTTGACCTAGTTAAATCTGTATTACAGGTAAACTAAAATCCATTATGAATATGAAAACACCGCCTTCATTTTCATTCAGCCATATCTGTAGGCAAAAATGATTATTTACTAGAAGAAAAATATAATTAACTTCTGAAACATTTTATTTTATTTGGAAAGCCTCCTTTCTCCAGGAACATAACAATGACTTACTGATTTGTAAAGTGTTATACTTTAGAGGTGGTCAAAATACTTTTCTAACAATCATGATGGTTTGTATTTCTAATCTCAGTAACACCTAGCTAGAACATAAAAATGGTCTTCAGAGAACGTTTGGGCCTTTTTAGTTTTTGTCACCTCAATTTTGCCTTTGTATGCACCCAGGAATCTTGGGTGGGTTTTAATCTTTCCATTTAGTGGTTGGTTAGTTGGTTTGTTTAATAACTAGAAGTACTGAAAGATATAAGTTGACTTATCAGCTTGTGAAGCCAAGGAGAAAAATACAATGCTGTCTGTGATACCCCAGCGATAATAAAGAAGATGAAGGTGCCTACCCTGAAACAGCTTTGTAAAGTCCACTGTGGTGGGCATGGCCCAAGCAGTCTCATCTTGCTTGGAGATTCAAGTTGGAGCCCTTGGTAATGGTCATGTCGAGTCAAATGACCCTTGAAAAAAGTAAAAGGTATCGTAGGTAGAACCCACACAATACTTTCATTATAGTAGGCCCCTTTCGCTCCAGCATGTTCTCTGTTCTTCATTTGAACACCAGCGGGAGTAGTTTGCTTGGATTGAGAAGATCTATCTCATATATATATGTGTGTTTGTGTGTGTGTGTGTGTGTGTATAATGTCAACGTGGAAGCTGAGATTGATGGTGGCAACATCAAATTGATCTCTCTTCATTCATGATATAGGAGAAAACTCAGTGGCATACAGTGGACCTGCAGTTGTATTTAGGTGATTAAATGTGTTTTTTAAATAATTTCATCACATTTGTTTTCTGCACAGGAAAATTCTTTTACTGGGACCAGCTCTTTCCCTACTCTATCCATATACCAGTGACCGGAACAGCCATGTTTTTATATAGCCTCACCCCTCCCACAATCTGGACCAATCCCTGCACTTTCCTGAGATATTTTAAATTCCAAAACACAGAGAGGGTGATACAGTCTCCCTCTTGTGGTCAAAGCCAAAAAATGTGAATCCTGTTTTCCATATGTCTCCACAGAAATAGAACATACAGTGAAAAAAGTAATAGTAAGAATACAGTTGAAAGGCAGACAGACGGAGCTTTGAGACCTGGAGGGAGGGTCTATAGCATTCAAACCCCTGATTCCATTTGTTCTTGAGATTCTGCAGGATCCCGCCTCCTACCCTTGTTTGACTGTTCAAGTCTGTTCTGATTGTGAAAGTTTGTAAATGACTCCTCTAGCCAATAGCTTGCTAGGGTTAACTTTCTGACACTTGCAACTACATTGATATAATCACCAAAGTGTTTACTTAGATCAATGTTCCCCCCAGCAAAGACAGAAACAGCAACCTGATAAAAACTTTATTACTGGCATAAATGTATAGTGGCCTTACCTTTGCCAAAACACTTCACTAGGATAGTCCAACATGACTTAACAATATACTTTTGTTATCTGGGTTTTAATTTCCTCATCAAAGAAACGGTAGGGTTGAGCTAGATCAGAAGAACTAAGGGAACCACATGGACCACCTAGCCGCACAGCAGTGAGTGTGTGCTCAACCTGACATTCTTTCCCAAGGACTTTCAGTTCTGCTTCAGAAGACTTCTCACCACCGTATGCAGGGTGGAATTTACTTTTCATTCCTGGACCTTAAATGATCTTGAAATACCATTATAACCTTGCTAACAATGTAGTGAATTAGACCAGGCAAGTAACTGATTCCCATTACACAAGTAAGGAAATTGAGTCACAGAGAAACTTCTAGTTTACATAAACCTGTTCAGCTTCTTTTTAACCCTCTTTTCCCTCTTCATATACACCTGGGGAGGTGGAAGGAAGATGAAAGACTGTGGCTGTTCTTTAGTAGTTTCTTTCCTTGGAAAAAGAACAGGGGGGGCATGCCACTGCTTTTGAAGTCTTCTCCACTGTTGCGTTGGAAATTATCTCCTTTTCTTCCCCATCCTTTCGTCTCCCTTAATTTATTGCATCACGTCAGCACCAGCTGGCTGTACCCCATATTAGAGGAAGATGGGGCCCAGTCAATTACCGCTTCTCTGAACTAAGCTGTACCCTGGTGAGTAGCATTCCCAAAGGGGTTTAACTTAGGAGTGGGAAATAACAGAGAAACAAAGAGAAACTTGTTCAGAGACCAACTTTTGAACCCAAGCAGAGATGCAAATTTGGGGTCTAGGCATGCCATTTAGTCAACCATGCAAATTAGCACATGCTCGCTTGCCTGGGGCCCCGAAAGAAACCAGAAGGGGACCCACAAGGAATTCCAATCTGTTCTGTTTCTCCTTCAATTGACTTTTGATCGTGTTTTAGTTGGTATTTGCTTCTGTGGCTGCCTATGGCTGAAGGTAAATGTTTGTTTTCTTAACCTGGGCATCAGCAAGCAGAGATGAAATAGAAATGAGTTTAGATTGAAAGTTAATAATGGTAAAGTTTAAGCATAAACTAGGAAGAAAAAATAGAGCATGTGTATAATTTATATAATATTTATTATATATTTATATATAATTTATATATTTATATATATATGCACACACACACAAAAGCTGAAAAATTAGTCCAAAAATTAAATTCCAACCTAGTCAACTCCATATCTAGGAATCTTCCTTGTTTTTTTCCTTTAAAGGTCACCATTCACAATTACTGTTCATGGATGCAGGGGTGAGGATGACTGTATTTAGTTGCAATCGTTTAAATTTATGCTCTTCATAAAAGCAAGTGTCTCACTCTGACAAGGGTTGTAACCCTCATGCATTTCCTACAGCTCCAGCTGAATTGGAACTATTAGGTCCTATTCACTTACACCTTCTCAGAGAAGATTCCATTTCCCAATTATTGGAACATTGAGTCAAATAAAAGCAAATGTTATTAAAGAAAACAACATGAAAAGAGTCTTTCAATATCTAAAGGAAGCTGGGGATTGATCGAAACTAAGTAGTTGAAAATGCATCTCTATCCATGACTTGAACCACAAAGGTGGTGGGGGGCAGGGTAAAGGAAAGAGGGGTAGGAACTTAGAGCAGGGGCAAGAAAGAGAGAAAATTTATTAAAGTAAAGAAAGAGAATTGGTATCTGGAATTTCCTCTGCAATTTAAGGCTGTCAGACTAGCATCTTGCACATCTTCCCAGATTGAACACATCACTATTACGGAAGCAGAGCTCTATTCTAGGATAGATTAAAGAGCTAATAGGTGAAACCAGCTGCAGGGAGCATCTGTTTTTTTGTTGTTGTTGTTCTTTGTTTTTTTTTTTTTTTTTTTTTTCAGAGCAGGAGTCCTTGCAGAACTAGAAAAAATACAGATTCCAGAGTTCTCAGGAGGTTGCAGCCTAGGAGGGCATTTTCGCAACCTTCCAATATTTAAAGCGCTCTAAGCTCAATGATTCCCCATGAATCCTTCCAACACGTGACTTGTCATAACAACTTTACCTTCCAAAATATTACTGGGGTGAAAAGACCTAGAGCACAGCTTCGCTTTTACCCAAGGTATCTCCTATTCATTGCCTTATTATTTGACTAACGCCTGGGTGGCTATATTTGCAGATCCTGTCTTCTAGGCTACCATGAGTAGTTGCTCCATTACTTATTTCCTAAATGAATAGGAGAACTACTTCTTCTCAGTCATCACAGCCTAAGCAAGTGGTTTGAAATCATAAACCTGTCAAACAGCTTGTGGTCACACAGCTGACTTGTAGAATCTTTAGGAGCTTTAATTAATATGACTTGTGGGGGTGTTGGAAAAAGAGAGGTCACTTAGGATAACATTTGTTAAGAATCAGTGGTATGTCCTATGCAACCATAAAAAAGGATGAGTTCATGTCCTTTGCAGGCACATGGATGAAGCTGGAAACCATCACTGTCCACAAACTAACACAGGAACAGAAAACCAAACACCACATTTTCTCACTCATAAGTGCGAGTTGCACAGTGAGAACACATGAACACAGGGAGGGGAACATTACATACCGGGGTCTGTCAAGGGGTGAGGGGCTAGGGGAAGGGTAGCATTAGGAGAAATACCTAAAGTAGATGATGGGTTGATGGGTGCAGCAAACCACCATGGCACATGTATATCTATGTAACAAACCTGCATGTTCTGCACATGTATCCCAGAACTTAAAGTATAATTTTAAAAAAAAAAAAAAGGAAAATAATCATTATGTGAAAAAAAAAAATCAGTAGTATGTCAAGAAATTTAATTTCAGTATATTTTCGTAATAACCCTGCAAAGAAAACCTGGTTATTCCCATTTTCACTGAGGAAACACAAGACTTCTCAAGAATCTCCAACATTCATGGCTGGGCTTGCAGAGAGGCAACTCAGTTGTCTTTGACTCCAAAAGCTCATGAACCATGGAAAGTGCATCAGCCTTTTTTCTTTTCTTTTTCAAAGTAGAGTCTCTCTCTGTCACCCACGCTGGAGTGCAGTGGCACAATCTTGGCTCACTACAACCTCTGCCTCCCCGGTTCAAGCGATTCTCCTGCCTCAGTCTCCCGAGTAGCCGAGACTACAGGCGCCCGTGACAATGCCCAGCTAATTTTTGTATTATCAGTAGAGACAGGGTTTCACCATGTTGGCCAGGCTGGTCGCAAACTCCTGACCTCAGGTGATCTGCCTGCCTCAGCCTCCCTATGTGCTGGAATTACAGGCGTGAGCCACCGTGCCCAGCCAAGTGCATCAACTTTTAAAGCTGCATTTTCTCCTCCTGAAAGCCCATTTAAACAGTGAACATTTATGGTATGAAGAGTGTATTCCTATATGCGAATATGTTAGAAGTTTCTGTGGATTAGTAGCAGTGCTTTTTAAGCTTTTTTGTTCATGGTGCAAATAGGGAATGAATTTTATATTGGGATCCTGTACACACATACCTATTATATGTCTATAAAAGTACATTTGTAACTGAAAACCACTCGCAAAACAATACCTTCTTTTATATGTGAAAAACATTCTGATATGTTCTAGTGTATTTTCAGACTATGTATAATACTAGAAAAGTGGTTTTGAGTACTCCTTATGGAGCAAAACCAGCTGGGATCATATGTGAGTGCAGATACTTGCCAGTTGTTGTAGGAACTTGGAAAAGCGACTTAACCTATAAAAATAATTGTACCTCATAAGGTTGTCATGAAGATTAAATAAATATTACATGAAAATCACTGACATAAAAGGTACCCAATAAATGTTGGCTTTTACTCTGTTAGGACCTTAGCACAGTGCCTAGATGGAGCAACTTTACAATGACTGACACATAAAAGCACCACAAAAAGCTTTGCTGTTTGTGATGCTGTGTACTTATTATGTCTACTAAGTGTAGTACAATGTGATAGGATGTATGAAACAAAAGAAGTTGGAGAATATTTACATAGATAAGCAAAAGGAATGGGACATCAAACAACATAAACAATTTTGTGGAGACAGACTTTTTTAAAATATTGAGATCAGATCCTTAGTCATTTCCTTTTATAATTTAATAAATTATAAAAATAATATGGTATATGTATTTGTCTAGTCCCTTATTTTAGGCTACTTCTCCCACTAGACTATAAACCTTTTTAAGGCTGAGACTATGTCTGTTAATCCACCACAATATTTTCTTGGCCTGCAGCCATATATTTGACATAGAAATCATTCAAATTACTACTTACTGAAAGGAAACACAAACGAATGGAGCATTGTTAGTTTGTTTGTATCCATACAACTTTACTTGCTTTGTGAAGTCATGTTGGTACCCTCATAATATATAGTTACTGAGTGTTTACAATGTGCTTTCCCAAGCCTCATCCCCCAAAAAAGCCAGATCTTTCTCGGCATGTGACACCTCTCAAGAGCATGATGTAAGGGCTCCAAGATGAGTTTGGGCTTCTCAGTTTCCCAAGTTAGGAAACTGGTAGCCCAATCCTTAATTTATCTCCTAACCCACAGAGGGGAGAGGAGCTGAATGAGATTATATCACCTAAAACTTCTCTTTGCGGTTTTTTTGTTGCTGTTGTTTTGTTTTTTGCCTTTCTCTATTGATCTGGGCAATAGCACAGAGGGAACTAGCAGTAGGAGAAAAGTACTGACATCCAAGAAGGAAAAGACCTGTGAGATTATGACACATTGTTTCCTGCTGAGCTTTCCAGCTTCTTTTCATGCCCAATTGGCATTTTACCCTTAACCACACTCATTTCCATTTCTGTTAATAGAAGCGCAAGGGAATTGCAAAGTTGGAATTCTCCAGAGCATTGAGGGATGAATCATGTTTCCAAGTAGAATGGTCATGATTCACCTCTCTGAGTGGGAGATGGTAGAAGGAGCAATCCTGAGATGGATAAGCCAATTATGTAGCATTGCTGAATGGCTATTGCTTACCTAGTATTGTGCAGGCAATACAGAGGAGAAGAAAGCAAAAAACTCAGTCCTGTTCAAGAAGCTGGCATGCATTCTTTGCAGTAGGAGAGAATTGACTAAAATATAAAAGATATAAAACCCAGAGGGTATGACTTGCTCCTTGTTAATCTCTGATCCTCTGTACTTAGCACACAATAAGTAAATGTTAGGAATTACCCAATGAACAATTTAAAATGGAGCAAGCTCAGCCCTTGGAGTTGAACAGACGCAGATCTCAGATCTGTCATTTTCCAGATATCTGATTCCATACATTTTTTTGATCCAAGTGTTGGCTTTCACAATTTCCTTCATCTTGTCTTAAAAATAGAAACATGAAAGATTAAGTGGATCAGAGCTAAAACATCGAGGACAATGCCTGACAAAGAATAATGCTGGGGAAGTGGTTATTGCCTTCTGATTGTTGTTGAGATCACATGTTAGCTCATACTCAGCATGGATATCTTCTTCTTCTATACATGAGGATCCCTAGACAAAGCAGAGAGCAGAGCACAATCCCCACATGTACCCAGAAGTAGCCCTGGAGATGTCCCCAATTCAAATATGCTCCTCAAATTTATGCCCCACTCACATTCTGCTAATCTTAAGCTCCACTCTTAGCCATTCTGAGATAATACTGATACCTGGTATCACATAAAGGTAGCCTAATTTATATCCCAAGCAAATCAACAGAGGCCCAGTCTCACCTGAATGAGGCTACCAGGAAGGAGGGTGACACTAGAGGGTGGAAAGACATAAAGCAGAAACAAGATTTACGTGATAGAACACATTTTTCTGAAAAATCCTGAGTTCAAGTTCAAGTTGTGAAATATACTAAGCTATATGCCCTAGGGCAAATTATTTATTCTTTCATAATTATAGATTTTAAATTTCGATATTATCTTCAAGGTTGTTGCAAGAATTACATGGCATAATGTTTCACACGTTTAACATAGTTCCTGACACAGAGTAATTACCCAGTGCCCGCACTTCATATTTTTTATCCTCTAAACTTGATATTAGAACCCTAACACTGGGCAAAGCCATTTTTCTGCATACCCATTATGTCCTCCTAAAATAGTTTTAGAAGTCCTTTAATTTCACACTGCTTCATTGAACACTAATATTTCTTACCCTTTTTAATCATAAGTCTTTTTAGTTTGTGAAGAATTGATCATTTCTGTCATTGGACCCCAGAAACTCTTAACTCCTGAAATAGTATCTTTCCTTCTTGAGCTAAAAAAACTTCATCAACAGCCATTACTGACTGCTGCAAAATTTACTCCTTCAAAGCCTCTAGAGGGCAAGATCACTGTAATTTTCTTTTAGATTTTATCTGACTTGTGATTCCAATTTGGCTGGAATTATGAAATGTCCCTTCAAATTAAGTAAACCACAGCAACTCTTGCACTATCTACCGGATAACAATATATCCCATTAGCTCTGCTCTACAGATTTCAGTGAAATCCAAACTCATCTGTAATGGCCCCACAAATTGTCACTACTGCCCTTGATCAGTACCAAGAAAGTCTATTGATGGAAAAGACGCATCAGCAATCAATAGACAATGTTAACTTTTTAAAAAGCTTCTGTCACTTGCAGATGGTAATAATAACTTATTAGGATGTTGACTCAACCTAGTCATGAATCAAGACATAAGAAAGAGAAAATCAGTGGACTGCACCACCGTTTATGAGGTATCCTGTGAGAAGGTAGAAGTATTAGATAAGTATAATGAGATCCCATATTCTTAAAAGGAAATAATCAGACTTAAGGGCCAAAGAAGAGAGCTTTTGATATCTCTCTCCAGGAGGTTTTCAGACTGAGTAGTTAAGAAGTAGATAGTGCCATGTGGGTGTTAGAGAGGGGAAAGTATTTCATACACCTACTCTATTCCAAGTTGCTGAGCATTCATTGTTTATATCATGTAATCCTTTCCACAACACTAAAAATAAAATATTTCAGTTTTTTAAATGAATGAATTGAGATTCAGAAAAGTTGAATAAACTGTACAAAAGCACACAGCCAGAGGTGCAGGAATCAGGATAGGAACACAGGTCTGTCCAACTTCAGAATCCACACCACATGCTGGCTGCTAGACTAAAAAGCAGGTACATAAAGTGCTGGAAGAATATTATCTTGAAGACAAGGTCTAGAGATGGTTGGATTTAAATTCAATTTTTAATTCCATTCAATTCTGTGAATACTTATTTAGTAACTTTTATCATAGCTGCCAAAAGAAGGCTACATGCTCTAATGGTTATGCCTATACATTCTAGACTCAGATTCTCCTGTTGTTCAAATTTCTGCTATGCCATTTCCTAGCTGTGTAAACTCAGGGAAATGTACTTAACTTCTTCTGTAAGCCCAGGTTTCCTCATCTATAAAGTGGACATAAAAATAATTACCTTGCATAGTTTCCATAAAGATAAAACAAGATGGCATATAAAACCAAAGTACACTGCCTGGTAAAATGTATTCAATATATGGTAGCTATGGCTATCACTCTTTTTTTACAAAGCTATCTTAAAAGGTAACAGCATATAAATAAGGAAGTTGAAGTATTTGGTAGCAATATTATGTATTAAAGGAAAACACAATAAGATAGACAAAACACTAATTATTCAGGACAAAGAAAGAGGTTGAATTCAATCATCATACCTCATCCAGAAATATGAGGAGCGTTCTGGAAAACAGTAATATTAAGGGGACTAGCCTGATGGTACTGCTGGGAGCCATACAACAAACAGATGGGTAGGAGAAGGGCTATTACCTGCCTGTGTTAAACACATTTTTCTGTTATTATGTAATCAAAATATCACAGAGAAAAACTTTTGCTAGAGTTTGTGGCAATTAGCATTGGCTGGGGAAATCTAATGGGCGGCAGACATCCAGTGCTACAATACTTTGAAGATGTGTATCATCCCCAAAATGTAGTTGTCCTCTCTCAGAATCTGATTCACCTATTCAAAAGCCCTGCTTAGCTGCTAGATTAAGGAATGCATCCTTTTAAAAAAGCAGTTCATCAAGGATAGTTTTCTCTATTCTGACCAATGGGTTTGTCGGGGGAAAAGAAATGCAAATAGTAGCCATAAAAATGCAAAAAAGTCACCCGAAGCTCCTGTATTCCATGCTGGCCCACCTTTTCTTGGCATATAATCCAGATGAGCTGAACTTGAGCCAATTTTATTCAGATGCAAGAAACCTTGGGATCCCAGTGGTGGAAACAAGACAGTGATGAGTTCCTAGAACGCGGAGAGTTAGCCCCTGACGATCTTACTCCCATCTAGCCCCATCTCATGTTGTAGATGAAACGTTCACATGGTCTTTTGGTTATTAGCTTCCCATACAGCCCTATAATTTCATTTTGGAAGAAGTAGTTCTCTAGGCAGACCTCTACCAAGCCATTCTGTTTCTCCAAAAAATCACTATCCTCCATCTTACTTGGGGAAATTTTTTTATGAGGTACTTGTAGAAATTTGATCTATTATACTATCTTTGATAAATTCCACCTAAGACAAAGAAAAGAGAGATCAGACTGCATTCTAATGCCATGGTACTTCTCTCGTTGCCCTTGACATCCATTCCTAGAATCCTTGGGCACACTTACTTCTTCCCCACCAAGACTATTCCTTTTAACTAGTATTTTCTTGTCATCTTCTAAAGAGTCTTTTGGCTTTCTTTTTTCTTTCCCTCTACCTTCTTCTTTGTCGCAGGCATCACAAGCCGCCATCAATTGTTAGTATGCTTCCTGTTCTTCTAAGCTTGACTTTTTCCAAGTCGTGGCCTGGGATCTTTGTCATAAGCTTTATTCTTACTGGAATCTTCTCCCCAAGCAAACCTCTACTTGGGATCTCTTCCACAGCTTATTTTCAATTTTTCAAAATGCTTACAGGAAGCAAGGTAAGCTTGGAAAGCAAGTCTTGACATTCAAAGCATCTTGGAATATTCACCCCTACTGGGTTCTTATTCCCAAGATGTTTGCCTTTCTCTTCTTGTTACCAGAAGGCTGGATTGGAAAAAAAGGAACACAATACGCTTGCTGATATTGGTCTTATGAGACTGATATTTTCATGGGAACAGCCTGTTTGTTTACAAAGAGTGCCTTCAGGGTGGTTACCATTGGTGGTTGCTGTAGCAGCTTCAACAACACCATCAGCAGAGATTCACCTCCACCCTCTCTTTTCACCACATTTCTTTCTCCTCCTCCCATTGCCCAGACCCTAGCTATGGGGAAGTAACAACAACAAAATAAATGTTATCTAGATCCTTTTTGTCAATAGAAAAGCTCATTTGCAGTAGTTAAGCCTGTGTTTGCAAAATTAAAGTCAGCTACTTGCCTCCATTTCTAAACATCTCACTCTGTCAAAGCCCAAGATAAATGAATCTGTTCCACATTCAATCAGTCTTACCTTTGACTGAGTCCGTGACACCACATAATACCGTAGAAAATTCCAGTTTTACATGGACACTGGGAGGGGAACAACACAGACCAGGGCCTGTTGGGAGGTGGAGGCAAGGGGAGGGAACTTAAAGGATGGGTCAATAGGTGCAGTAAACCACCATGGCACACGTATACCTATGTAACAAACCTGCACGTTCTGCACATGTATCCTGGAATTTAAAGTAAAAAAGAAAAAAAAAAGTAAATAAACTTTACAAATTATATTTAAAAAAAAAATCCTAGTTCCTACCTTTCCTGATCAGCTGATGGCTTAGTGACCCCTGTGGCTGACATCAAGGAAAGCTCGGTGTGGTAAGAGTTAGAATGAACAAAAAGTTGGCTGTTACTGTGTAGTATGCCTACTTTCTAGTGTGCATGAGGATAAAATGAGCTCACAGTCTCATTCCTTAGTCTTGAATGTGATGTCATAGCATCTGATTGGCTTTATCCTTCCTCTTTTTCCTTCCCAGTCCTAAACTTCAACCTATTCAACCAGAACAAACCTGAATTTCATGTCCTCGTATCAATCGAAAGTGGCCTCTTGAATTTAAAACTGTAAACCAAAAGTTCACCATGCTGCACCTGGGTCATTTTGTATTTGACTGCTATAATACTGGCAATAGCTGAATTATCCTGAAGATAGTGCAAATTGGACTAATTCTAAAAGACACCCTGAATACAATGCTTTGGACTCTGGCTCTTCCTAGAAAGAAAACTTATTCAGAGGGATTTGCCTTCTAATGTATTTTTAGCAGCTTAAGGGAATATAAGTAGAAATGTTATAAAAGAAATCATCACTTTAGTAGGTCAAAGTCCTGTAAAGCTATGTTTTTCATGACCATGACCTGCCGGCTCTTTCCTATCACATGGAAAAGAGAGGAAGATCGCCATAACTTCATGCCAGTAAAATATAATGACTAAACAATTCAAAGACAATCACAAGAACCCAGACAGTCAGGCCTTTCAGTTTTAAATGGCTACGAACTCATTTAAGCATTTGTTCACAGAGGGCCAAAAGTCTATGATGGATCATGCAAGTCAGAGCTAAGTAATGGTTCACCATGGTCTGGTTAATAGTTAGACAAGCTGTTCACGTTTGATTAGGGTTTTCTTTTCCATTGCTATAATTGTATGATAATTAACTCAACAGACTTACATCTCATTTGGGGAAAATATGTACATTTTGAAGTTTCAGGATTAACAGACTCCACATGCCAAGAAAAAGTCTGAAATCACACTGTAGTTCTCCCACACAGCCATAACGATCGGACCACAAGGTGTGTGTCTTGGGAGTTTTTGTCTCTAAAGGAGCTGGTGAGTTTCCTTAGCTCTGACTTCTTTCAAAGGCTCTATGCACAAAAGTGCTCTATCCAGACATCTGTTGATAGATTAGAATTGCCAAGTGGCAAACAGCATGAACATCGAATAACTCTGGAGTTCAACTTGAGATGGAGCACATGAGGCTTCCCTAAAAGAAAAGGCATCCATTAACATACGCACAACCCCATGATCAGGTGTTGTACATAATGAAAGGAAATTCTTTGAAAGCAGATGGCAAAGTAGCAGAGTGAATGTCCAAATTAAGTCATTTATAAATTGGCCATGCTGATAACCCTGGAGATCTTTTCTTTCCTCTGACCGCCTATAAACTTATCCCTATCACACATCACAGCTAATAATCATTTACTGCCTCATGGTTATGCTAATTTCTAGAGTTCCTTAGATCTTTAAAGAGTGAAGAAAATTTAGAGCGGGGACCCATCTCTGTTTTCTTCAAATCTTGCTAATTCATTGTTAGTCCATGATGCCTAATACATGTGTAGAATGATGTGAGCTTTCCTAAGAGGTCACCCTTAATGGCCAGTATTGGTAAGTTGTCTCTACTCTGACACTCTGGAGCTTTTTGAACTTAGAAAAACATAGGACTCATATTCATGTATTAGAATTATTTTCTTTGTTCCACTACTATTCATGAAGAGTAAGACTTGTGTGGGTATTATTGTATCCCTAAACTCCAGCAACATGCGAGTCTACAATTTATTCTTAATAAAAACTTCTGAATGATCAACCACAATTACCTTTCTCTTTTAGCAAACAATAAGAATGATAGAAACATCCTTGATAAACTGGGTGTGGCTACCAATTTGTCTTCTATCTAAAACAGAATTGTTCTCCTGACAAGTTTCAGTAGTTCTATCACATCACGATTTAGAAAGTTCAACATATTCCCTTAGAACTTTTAGAGCACATTGGGGTAGGAATGAGGGGGAGAAAATTGTAAAATTTCCGAAAGGCTAGTACAATCTTGCTTGATGAGGCAGATAGCAAACAAATTATCTCCATTAACTCTTGTTCATTGCTAGCAACACCTCTCCCGGAGTCCTTTGGATCTTAGACTCACGAATGGGACAGACAATCAAAACATGGTTGGTTGGCCGGGCACGGTGGCTCACACCTGTAATCCCAGCACTTTGGGAGGCCGAGGCAGGTGGATCACAAGGTCAAGGGATTGAGATCATCCTGGCCAACATGGTGAAACCCAGTCTCTACTGGGTTTCAAAACTTAGCTGGGCATAGTGGCACATGCCTGTAGTCCCAGCTACTCGGGAGGCTGAGGCAGGGAGAATCGCTTGAACCCAGGAGGCGGAGGTTACAGTGAGCCGAGATCACATCACTGCACTCTAGCCTGGCGACAGAGCAAACAAACAAACAAACAAACAAACAAACATGGTTTTTCTCTGCTGGAGAATTCTAGAGACCTAGTATCTCTTACTGAATTCCTTAATTCGGAGGTAGGTTAATGTTCTAGGACATAACTATGTTCTACATTTCCTCTTCTTTCACTACCTAGCTACTCCTGCTGTCACACCATGAATTTGTTTCTCTCCCTTTGAACTTTTCCTGTCCTTTACCTATTTCCACCCTATTCCAGCAGGGAAGCTCTTCTCTTTCTCTCTGTTCCAAACCTGAATATAAATCCCTCTCTTTAGTTCTCCTTAGAATATCTAAAACAAGCTGACATTTTGGACAGACACTTAAGTTATAGAAAAATAACCAGATCAAATACAGGCTACATAGTTCATTTTAGCAAGTATAGTTTTGATTTTATACATCCTAGGAAATGCAGTGAAGAGCCTTCACATACCAAATTCCCTGTTCCTAATATAATTGCATTCTCGAAAGTGTTTGGCACAGTCCTCACCACAGTCCTTCCTTCCAAGCCTGGCTGTCAGCCGTGTTACCTGAGGCACCATCTTGCCTCTCCAGCACCCACATGTAGAACTACTTATTTATTATATCCTTCCAAGGATAAATGCCAACACATCTAATGACAACATTTGCTGGTTCAAAACTTGCAGACACCCAGGGCCTTTCCTCTCAGCTCATGTTTCCTGGTGGTGAGTCTAGCCTGGTGCATAAATAATTTGCAAGGAGGTATTTCCTGATCCTGCCTTTGATCCCGTTGAGTAACCTGATCCTTCCACTCTGGATAATCACTAATTCATTACATATCTAGATAATTTTAAATGACTCACTAAAGGGAGCACCATCACCTGTATACGTAGAGAAGTAATGTCTCACTTAACCATCTAACTGTACAGTTACTAGAATGTACTTAACAATAAGCACAAGCACTACTTTTTAGAGATACATTGGGTTTATAGACACTTAAGTAATGGTGCTTACAATGTTCTACTGATCATTCTACTGAGTTAAAGGACTATAAGTATTAAATATATGACTGCCTATAGCAGTAATCATTATACTCTCTACATACTTGTTTATGTTTCTGTCTCCCTAAAAACCAGGAGGCTTTTGAAGTCAGAGATTATGTCTTCTTTTAAATGTTTTATTCTCCCTCACCAAGCACAGTCTGACACCTAGTTAGCCCTCAGTAAATGTTTGATTAGCAAATGAACATGCAAATTAGGTCTGATACAAAGTAATTTGCTTTCTAGTCAAAATATTATTCCAACTTAAATTATGAAAAACATAAACGAATTCAGGTAAAGCATCATGACTGAGTGTCCTAAATGTATGTGGGAGATGGTATTATCTTAGGAATTCAAACTTGAGGATGAAAATCTGGATTTGAATCTTGCTCCTACCACTAATTAGGGACATCATTTTTGGCAAGTTTATTAACTTGGCAGTTTCCTTGTGTGAAAAATTGGGGTAATTATAGTAATCTCATATAGCTGTTAATAAAATAATGTTTGTAAAGACCTTAGCACAAGCCTGGCACAGTAAGCATTTATAAAATGGAAGCTTCCGTTGTTATCAGTGTATCATTGTAACAATAGCACAAATGACACTGCCGAAGAGGCTCTTGGTTAAGAGATGCCTAGAAGTCTAAGCAAATCATTACCTGAGGCATTTGTCTACAGATAGCTGAGTTCCATACCATGGATTTAAGTTCACAGTTAAATATGTAATCTCTAGAGACTTTGACAAGAGCCAAATGAAGACTCTAAGGCGGAACTAGGCGTTTTGAATGGACAGTGATGCATGAACCCAGCAATGAGCCCAGCACAGAAATGTTATCTGACCACGTAAAGACTAGGACCAGTAGAGACAAAGAGCAATGACTCATGGTCCTGCAGGGAGAACTCATGCTCAGAAAGGGACACCAAGTCTTCATGTCCAAGGCAATGGATTCATACTAAGTCTCATCAGATATAGAAAGTGTTTCAAGTATTGGACTAATACAGAAGGAGCTAAAGAGAACAGAGTTAGGTCAGTAGAAACCAGCCTGGCACAAAGCCTGCAGTGCCTAAGGAATGACCATGGCATTGGGGTAATGGTCTAGAGCTAAAGTTGGCCAAAAGAAAATCCTGTATGGTGAGGCTCTATGCATATGACAAACACGTTGGGAGTCTGTCAAACTAAAATCATGTCCAAAGTAAAATCATGTTTGCATGACCAACAACAATGCATCAATCAAAACGTACATCCAAGTCCAGGATGTACTGAGAAATCAGAAATACATGATAGCATCAAATGCCTATAGCAGTATGATACAGCAGAAAGGCTCAAGAGGAAAAATTTGAAAGAAAATGCCACAGACAAACAAAGTTATGGACATATACCATGACCCAGGGCTAAGTTGACCTAAACAGGCATATTCAAGGATATGTTCTTCCTTGTATTAAATGTGAAAGACGTTCCAGTAAAGAAATTGTTTCTGTGCTCAAGTAACTAAGAAAAGCCACATGCTAAAGCCCTTTTAGGGACGTACATTATATTAGCATATTAATGAGCTGAAAAGTCTTGCTAAAAAGCATGCATATATTTATTTAATCTAACACTTCTCAATCTTCTAGGGCCACTCTTTGCTTTTCATAATACTTAATATTCTCTGAAGTAACTTTGGAAAATGCTAGCCCCAAACCACCCATATTATAGTAACTACTTGCATTTGATCTTCAGTTTCCTCATTTTGATAACAGATACCAGTAAACACCATGACAAAGTGTAAGGATCAAATCAGGTAATGTATAGTAAGCACCAAGTAAAGCACCTGACATGTTAAGTGCTATTTAGAAACAATGAAAGTCAACAAGAAGAGTTATTGAGAGTAATAGTAGCTAAGAAGAATAATATTCCCATTAGAAATAGTGTATCTTTGAAATATTAGAACTAATACTCATTGGATTATTTCAGCTAATGTCTTTTTGCGTCTGTATCCTCTCTCCAAGAATATTTATCTTTAGATCCTCTCTCTGAGGTCTCATGTTATAAAACATAGTATTAATCATTTCTTGTTTCCTCTTCACAACAAATTGTCAGTCACTGTCAATCTTTGTCAATCTCTCTCAATTTCTGATCACTGTCAATTCTCAGATCTCATCTATGTGGCCACCCAACTTCTATCTTGTTTTCTTCCAAAAGCAGCATCATTTTGAGTGAAAACTGAAAAACAAAACAATACAACCCCCTCTTCCACCCCACACACAAACAACATAACTTACCTATTTTCTTTCATTTAGATTTTCAACAGGAATGAAGAATCAGATAAAACTAAAAATCTTAAAACTGAAACTCAGAGAAGAATAATAAAAGGAAGGATCCTCCTTCCCACAACATACACATCTCAGTGACACCAAAGTCGTTATAGGTCTTGCACAAGGTTGAGTTCTAGAGAGTTAACGTTGAGTTTTCAATAGCCCTGGGCTTCTCCCTAGAATTTGACATTCTTAAATCCACCTTCCTATTTGGTATCTCCAGCTGGATATCAAAACTAAATTCTTCATTGAGCACCTTGGCTACCAAATTCCTTGTTCCACAGTCATTCAGTAAATGCAGTAAACAGCACCCCAGTCTTACTGCTCACCCAGAAGGCTCAGGGTTATCTTTGACTTTGCCCTCTCTTACACACCACTTCCAGCTCTGCAGCAAAGCCTATCAGTTCCATCATTAATATATGCCCTTGACTACTGTGCAGAGCTATCACTATCTCTTCCACAGATGACTACACTTTCCTCCTAGAAGATATATCTCTGCTTTTACCCCGTGATTCTTCTAACATGTTAGTCCTCTAATGCAAGCCTCCCAGCAGCTTCCTGGCCCACTCATAGAGTTATTTAAGTTCTTCCTGGGGTCCCTGAGGGTCTGCATTCTCTATCTTCCCACCACACCTTGTCACATCTCTAAGTCTCCTCTCATACCTTTTTCTCTTGTCTCTAGCCTTTTTGCTTCCTCTAGAACATTCAAGAATGTGCCCGTCTCACAGTGAGGATTAAATGATTAATACAAATAGAGAGCTTAGGTCTGCATATTATTCATAGTATGTCTTAATCTGTTAAGACTACTATGTCCTTTTTTTTCTTCTCTGTATATTTCTACCACATCATGTACCATCTTACTATTTTATAAACAGCATTGAGGAATGCTGCCGCCTCAGGGCACTTTCTTTAAGTATTCCCTCTGCCTAAATAGCCTTCCCCTGGAAACCACATGGTCTGCAGCTTCATTGTCTTCAAATCTCTACTAAAATCATCTTATCAATACATCCCTTTCTGATTACACTGCATGAAATAGCACCCATGACACACAATGTGGTGAAAATATAAAGAAGCAAAACAAAAAAATCATAGGAACTCCAAATGGCTGTGAAACATTGTTAATTGATACTAACTGTGAGTAAGGTATAGATTTAGCACTTTACATGAATTGATTATTTAATCCTCATAACAGTTCTATGATACAGTTAACATAAGTAATTCAGGTTTTTAGATAAGAAAGTTAATGTACATAAAACTTACTAACCTGCATAAGGCCACACAGCTGAAAACTGATAAACCTAGGATTTGAACCTAGGCATTTTAAATTGATAGTCAATATGTTTATTTACACTACGGCCTGTATTTCATGCTGATCTTTTCATTTTAGTGTACTTAGAGTCCATCTTTCTCTTATTCAGCAATGTTTTGTAGGCACCCACTCTGTATCATGCTTTAGTTCTAGGGAAAAAATATTGGTAAGAAATTAATTTGGAGAGGTAGCCAGGGCTCAGATCATATATGGTCCTCCAGACACTGGTGAGAACCTTAGGTGTTTTTCTAAGTGTGATGAGAAGTCATTGGATTGATATGATCACATTTGCAACACTCTGGTTGCTGAATGAAAAGTAGACTGCAGGGGGCAATAGAGGAAGCTGGGAGGTCAGAAAAGAGGCTATTGCTAGGTCCTACTCCATAAGAACAATGTTGGATGGGGTATGGATGGTGTCTGTGAAGGAACTGGTAAAAACTGATTAGAGCCAGGTTATATTTTAGAGGAAGAACTAACAGCGTTTGCTGATGGATCAAACATACATCTTCCACATTCTTTTAAATCTTCCTGTCACATTCTACAATATGAATATCCTACTGTTTACACAGTCATTCCCTCTATTTAAGGCGTACTTCACCCTAACCACCCCCCTTGTTTTCAAATTACAAATCATACTAGGTTGTTTGTCCATATTTGTGATTTTTTTAATGCATGAGTGATTGTTTCTACAGGGCTATGAAGTGAAATTTCTGGGTCGTAGAGTGCACAAAAGTTTAATATTTATACCTACAGTCAAATAAGTCTCTAAATTATGTATATCAGTCAATCAACCTGTGCCAATTGTCATTTCTATAGTCCACTCTTTCCAATGTATTGCCAATGTGGTTTCAATCTGACGTTGAAAATAGGCCCTCTCTCTGTTTCCCTGTCTGTCTGCAGGTTATGCTGGAACTCAACCTCACCTGTACACCAGTGAACCATGAGATGGTCCTTGCTACATCACTAGCCTTCCCTTATCTAGTAATTGCAATGCCCAAGCAAATTCCCCCTTACTACTATCTTTTCTGGACAAAGATGAGAAATCACAGAGAAAGAGGAGGTGTGGTAAGTTTCAAAAGAAATTGTAACTGCTGCATTTAGCTACCCTTGTAAATACCCGAATACAAGGAGAGCCCTCACAAGTCTGGTTATTTCCTTGTCAGAAAGTGTCTTTTCACAGGCCTGGTACAAGGTCAGGCAGTGCCTTCGGGGCTGTTAAGAACACGTTGCTCTGTAATTAACTGATTTGCTACAATACAGTAGAAGGCATGTGTTTCCTCTAACCTTGAATATAAAACCCAATGCATAGGTGCTCATTGACCTGTAAGTTGAGAGCTTTCAAGGAAAAGAGATAACTGTGCCCAATAATCTTTCCTACCACGCCCTCATAACCCTCCACTATCTTGCACACTCACCCATAGATTGCCTATCACAACAGACTGTAGACTTTCTGATAAACAGTGCTTGATACTTTCTAAACTTACTCCTATTAACCCTTTCAATTTTACATGCCTGGAAGCCAAGCAGGCAGGGTGATATTATTCTAAGTTTACTGAGGTCAACTTGAGGAATGGAAAGGTTAATTGACTTGGCCGAGGTCATAAAACAAGCTACAAAGAAAGCCAATAACAGAATTCAGATCTCTAGAAATGTTTCCAGTCTAGTGTGGGAAATGTGAAATGAAGTATATTTTTCCAGCTGCACTGTTCTTTTCTACAGTCTCATCCCCCTGGAGCAACCTTGCTTTTCAAATTCTTCTTAGTTATATTACCACATGATGACACAGAAAATGGCACTTCTCGTATAAAGTATGAGAATCAATGGATGATGATGTCTTGCTGTCCAAGTGGCCAGCCTTGAGCCCCAGCCATTCCATAGCTTGCCAGAGTCCGTTAAAGGATGAAGGCTTCAGAATCTTCACCAACTGTAATCCCTTTGGGGCAAACCAATAAGGAAACATTCCTCATTC
Organism: Colobus angolensis palliatus; assembly: GCF_000951035.1. Taxonomy (NCBI): domain Eukaryota; kingdom Metazoa; phylum Chordata; class Mammalia; order Primates; family Cercopithecidae; genus Colobus; species Colobus angolensis. The sequence goes on along the minus strand of NW_012114555.1, from coordinate 5,245,169 downwards.
TTGTAAAGTTCAACTTTATGCAAAGAGCAATCTCCCTCTGCTTGAGGAAAGATACAAAAGTATGATAGTATGCTCAGAATTGAGACTGTGTGTATGCTGGGGGAAATTCAAGGCCTGGGGTTTGTAGTGGCTCCTGACTGGAGCTATAGGAGACTGTGGTTTTGGAAGAGGTAGCTAGGAACAATGTCATAACTCAGGTAAGGATGAATTACAAGACCATGAACATGGCAATGAGACAGAGAGCAGGCACTGATTTAAAATAAATATCTTAAGAGGTGGTCACCATCTGTGTGGATTGTCATAGCAGAAGTCAAGGATGTCTTCAAGATGGTTAGATTTTGAACTGCTCCCTCATGCTCCCTTCTCAATACTGCAACATACAATCTCAAATCCGACATAGTTATCTTTCTAACACAAAAAAATTAATCACACTTTCTGTAAAACCTTTAATTTTTTTTTTTTTTTATCAGGCATAAGAAAAGGTCCAGACTCATTTCCTGGGCATACAAAATTCTCCAAAGCCAGTGCCTAGAAATAAGCCACCAGATTTCTTTCTCTTTACGACCTATCTCAAAACTGGCCTGCAAGTCACACAGAAGGATGATCATCCCCTTTCTAAAACTCAGTTCTTTTATGCCTTCAGGATGGCCTTTGCTGTTGACTTTACCTTGTGCTTTGCCTGGCAAACTCCTACTCAAGGACCAACTCAAATGTCACCTCCAATTTAAGACTTTTCCCAAATCTAACAAACATGTGTAGTTTCTCCCTCCCTTTTCCTCACATAGAACCTTGTACTTCCCACATATTAACTAGGATCTGCTTATGTCTGTCTCTTCCATCGGACAATGAAATTTCCCACCAAGGTGAATGTTAAGAAACTCAGCATCTAGCATCATATAGTAGCGGTATATAATAGATATTCCACAGGCGTTTGTTGGCAGAATTAAATAAATACATTTTCCATGCTTGATCATGTTTGAAGACTAAGAAAATAATGATCTCACCTTCCTCCAACATCCTACTAGAAGTTGGCCTCAACGGTGCGTTGAACTGGCTTAAAGTAATACATAATCTCTTTTCTAACTTAAGATTTCAAGTGAGTTACTTAGTATCTTGGGGCCATCTTTCTCTCACTTGTAGAATGAATATATTAATTCATGCTTTATAAAGTTGCTTGAGCATTCATTGTGACCCTAAGACTTGGTACATTCCAGGATGTTGAGTAAACCCTTCTCCATTCATGCTTTTCTTCATTAAAGCCTCTCTGAACAATAATGAAAATATTTCTTCTACAATACTCACCTTCATTTGCATTTACAGCTTCTCTTTTATAAAGTGCACAGATTTACTTCTTTAGTTTTATTTTTCAGAGGCAGAATTTTGCTCTGCCACCCGGGCTGAGTACAGTGATGTAATCAGAGCTCACTGTAGCCTGGAACTCCTAAGATTAACTGATCTTCCCGTCTCATCCTCCCAAGTGGCTGGGACCACAGTCACGTACCACCATACCCGGCTAATTTTTATTTTTTTTATGGAAATGGGGTCTTGCTATGTTGTCCAGGCTAGTTGGCTAGTTTTGAACTCCTGGGCTCAAGTGATCCCCCCACCTCAACCTCCCCAGATGCTGGGATTACAGGTGTGAGCCACCACTGCTGGCCTCATATTTACTTTGGTAATTATTTATCTATGTGAACATAACACTTTTAAGAACATATGAATAGATACACCTTTATGTATATAAACCAAAATTTTGAAATAGTATTCCCACAAAATATATTGTTGTTGCTAAATAAATACCCATATAGATACAATATATAAATGGCTAAAAATGTGGTTATATTATAGTAATAACTTGAGAGATATAATATGGAAGTTAAGAGGTTAGCCTAGGAGTAAGAAACATACCTGAATTCTGACAATGTCCCTTAAAAGACTAACTTGCGATGCTTCAGTTTCCTTGACTGTACCATGGATGTGATAAACCTATATATAACTCAAAGAGTTATCATGAGATATGAAAGAAACATTAAATGTAAAGCAGTTGGCACAGAACCTAGCACATGTTAAACTCAATAGATGTTATTTGTATGGTTCCAATTATTATTATTATTTCTCTGGCTTTCACCCAAACTTGCTATTGCCGACTTCAAGATCTCTGATAATCTTACTCACCTATTCTGAGCATTCCTGCAGGGTGTCCTCACTGTGCCTGTGAACATAGCATCTCAGCCTTCACCTAATGGAGAGTGTAGGAAGAAGGGGTGGTGGCTATTGGTAAAGAAATTGTATGACTACTGCAGCTCCGCTTAAGAAGCTGTGTACCTCTTTTTTTTTGACTGAGTCTCGCTCTGTCGCCCAGGCTGTCGTGCAGTGGTGCAATCTCGGCTCACTGCAAGCTCCACCTCCCGGGTTCATGTCATTCTCCTGCCTCAGCCTCCTGGTAGCTGGGACTACAGGTGCCCGCCACCGCGCCCGGCTAACTTTTTTGTATTTTTAGCAGAGACGGGGGTTTCACTGTGTTAGCCAGGATGGTCTCAATCTCCTGACCTCGTGATCCACCCACCTCGGCCTCCGAAAGTGCTGGGATTATAGGCATGAACCACCACGCCTGCCCCTTACCTCTTCTTAATCAATCTCATTGGTGCCATCAATGTAGTAATCCACCCTTCAACCCTCTACCATCCTTCTGCCCTCACAGCCACCTCGAGGCACGGCCTCCTCCTATTCTTCTGCCACTCGAGCCCTAGGTGTTCTCCTGATGTGCCAGAGTAACTCTGGGTTCTGTGTCAAAAGTAGAGAAAACACTCTGCTACATCTGTTGTATTACACCTGTGACATAGGCACAAAACTGATTTTGTTTTGTGACTCGATATCCTATAGAGTTTTCAGTGTGGGAGAGATCGAGGGAGCCTGTAGCTTAGGGTACAATAGGAATGATCTAAAGAATTTTATTACAATCACTATTATTTATGTTCTAATAATAGAGTCAAGTTACTAGATACAGACAATATATTTGTCTTATATTTCCCTTAGAAGAGAATGTCACTCTTGTTAGCACTCCTCAGAGTCTCCCATCCCAGTTCTATGCACAGTGAATCTGAACCCTTGTGTGCCTGGGAACAGAACCCAAAATGGGCTAACATAAGATCAAAATCTCTTTGACATCTTGTCTTTTTCCTTAAAAAAAAAAATCATAAGAATTTGGCATCCTCTTCATGGCATTATGTGAATATGAAATATTGATATTCTTCCTCCAGATCTTTGAGTCCGTTTCATGGCTTGGATACCCTCTGCAATGCCACAACAACTTTAAGAGAACTCATATCCCAAGGTTGGGATCCCAGACCAGCCTTGGAATAAAGGAGTTCTCTCCCAGCAGATCCCTCCTTCATTAGTACTTGGTGGAAAAATAGATTTTTGGCATATACTTTCCACTCATTTGTCAAGCATGCCCTGACATAGCTGAATCCCAGCAATGAACACACTTTAAGGCTAAGCTTGATTCTCCTGTCCTCAAACAGATTTAAGCACTACTTCAGAGCCATTATCAGGAACCTCAGTTTTTATTATACCACCTGCCTGCATATTTGTCTGTTAAATGTGAGGTTCTATTGGCTGAATAGTCAAGAGCAGAAGGTTTGCTATGCACGATTCCTGATGTGAACCGCATTTCTTCAAAGTATGGGCATGCACAAGGGAAGCATTTGATAAATGTCTCTTAAAGATAATGACCTGCATGGAAGTATCACTTTATACGAAGACATTTTGGGTCATCCAAAGGCATTCAGGACCTTACAGAAAATAAAACCTATTCGATTAGTTCCCTTCATAGATTTAAGCATTTAAGAGTAATGGATCCATATAAATTACTTCATTCCCTACTCACACCAATTAAAATTTCCTCAGATGGTTCAGTCAGTGGCCCCTATGTATTATATCTCTAGTAACTCTCATCTCTTTCATAGATGCAAGTCAACCATATGTAGTAACATAGGCTGTGCCAGAAGTACCAAAATAGTTTTTGAAAATGAATGCTTCTGCACTGTGGCTCATAAAATCACCTGTTAATTATAAACGTAAGTTGACTCAGCCTAGTATTAGTTGAATGACATTAATGTAATTTCTAAAACGCAAGGAAATCAGCAGCTAAAGGGAGTCACCAAAGACTTAGTAAAAAGGTAATAAGTTAGGCCATGTTACTATCATCTCCTAATCCACATGGTTTTCCAGGAAACATGTGGAGCTCAGTGCACTCCTCTGAGGCACAGCAGTACATGGCCTCTGCAATGGTTTTGCTTAAAAAGAACAACCTACCATAAAAAACAATGAAGCACTAATGCATGCTACAACATGGACAGACCTTGAAAATACTAGGCATAGTAAAAGAAGGCAGTCACAAAAAGCCACATGGTATATGGTTACATTCATACAAAATCTCCAGAATAGGTAAATCCATAGAGAAAGGAAGTACATTTGTGGTTGCCAGAGTCTAAGGGAGGGAAGAATAGGAAGTGACTGCTGATAACTACAATATTTCTTTTAAGGGTGATGAAAGTTCTAAAATTAGACAGTAACGATGGTTGTATAACTCTGTGACTCTTCTAGGAACCACTGAACTGTACACTATAAAAGTGTAAATTTTATGGTAGATGAATTATATCTCAACCAACCAGGGTGTGGTAATAAGTGGAGCCTAGGAACGGGGAAGGATGAAGCATGATAAAGAAAGGTAAGGCCTCGTCAAAATCAAAAGCCTCAGAAGGGCTACACTGGAATTACCCCTTCCTACACAGGCCTGGAAAATAAAGTCCAGAATAATCTTTGGACCTCAGAGTTTCTATTCCCAAGATCCAAAAATCAAGTTACTGACATGTTTGTGTTTTCTGTTTTCTTTCTTTCTTTTCCCCCTCACTGGATTTTCTAATAATTTTGAGTCAGGTGGAGGGGAGTCTGCTTTTCTCGTGCTGTTCATTATGGAAATTGATTTGACCCTTATTTGCATCTATTTGCACCGCCATCAAGCTGATTTAGAATCCAAGGGTGGTTGCAACCTCCTCTGAAGCTGGCAGATTTGCTCTAAAAACAGAGCCCTGGAACTTTCCAACTAGCTCTGAAGAACTTGGTCTCTTGCCCTTTTGATTTCTGCACAGTATGGGCAGAGTTTCAGAGAAATACAACTAGTGGTAAAGAAAAGAAAGGAAACCTTTGTTGCCATCTGCTATAAATAGCCTCCATTCCCTTGCTTTCCCTCCAAGCTGCTAGTCAACCCTGCTGTCGTGGGTTGCACATCTGAAATAAATACATTGGTCCTTGGAGCAGGTGGCCCCAGACCAGTTTGCAGGCTGCCAACCAGAAGCAAAGGTGTTCAATCTTAAACAATCATATAGCTTGAGCACGGCAATTATCCCTGCTGGACTGACTCACAAGTTTCTTACTAGCCTTGGAAGGGCAGGACTGCAACTTGCAGGCCAATGTGCCAAGGTGATAAGAACTTAGGAGAAGGCAGAGTTTACCAGGTTTAGCTGTCCTTCCCTCTCTTCTCTGCTTTCCCTTTCCTTTATCCAACACCTGCTCTGCTTGGTTTCTTTATGTGTCCAACAACAACCCCCATCCTCGCCTTCCCTATGCACCTTCTCTATTGTCAGAATGGAAATCACTTTATTGCTGTTTATGATTGTAAAGTATTAAATTCTCATTGTAAAAGAAGAAAGATAAATTTATATAGAAAGAGAAGAAAAAAGGCATAAACATTAACTGTACTCTCACTGCAAAGAAGTTCACTCATACTTCAAATGCATAGTCTTCAAATTCAAAGGGACTATTTTCTTTTACCAAAATGAAACCTAAGAGACATATCTAATTTTCACTTCGAAATCCATCATGTGCCTCTTTCCATTTCAATAAATATAGATCTACACTACCATTTTTAGCAATCTCTATAAATGTATCCATAATTTGGGCAGTTAGTCTGTTTCTTCTATATATATATATATACACACACACACACATATATATATACTCATAGATAATGTACACAGTTGCAGTTTTTTTCATATCTCCAAATTTATCCATGAGGCCCTCATTCTGTCCTCAAGTTTTCCATATTTCCTCAGTCGCACCTGACATCTGTGCCTTCTGCTGCCCCGAACTGTCTGATCATCACAAGTTACCCATCCTAGGCTCTGCTCTTTAAGACAGTATCTGCTTGCTGATAACCGGAAAGCTGTAAGGAATAAAGTGAGCTAATGGGTTAATTGGTAGAGTGGCCTTTATTTAGTTTCCACAGATAACTGGAATAGGGATGGCTTTAGAAATAACCTGACGTGGCATTTCCCCAAGTTGTCAGTTCATAAGAACTTAGGTTGGGGTGCAGGGGCTAGGTTGAGTATTTAAAAGTCTGCTGACTTCTACCGCAGAGATTTCAATGTGATTAGTCTGGCATGGGGTCTGGAAAGCTGTCATTTAATAAGGATTCCATGAGATTCTTTTGATGAGTCAAATTTCAGAAACCCTGATTTTATCCAATTTCTTTATCTTTAAAATGAAGTAATACAAGAGCAAATATATATAATTTGTCTCATTTACATGAACTATTACGGGCAGGACTTAAGGTAATGTCTACATTTTTCTATCCCCAAGCCTGTCATTTTTCACTACCTTAGAGCTATTTTTTCTAAGGAAAAATTGTACTAGAACTTTAACTTCTGATTAGAATACTGTAGCAGAAAAGATTTTTGCCTGGTACATAGTGATAACTCTAGAACTCAAAGTGTACTTAAGAAAGATTGACTCTGAGGCAAGAAATGGCATTTTATTGATACTCAAATCATATATCATGCAAATGGTTGTTTACTTCCTATTTGGGTGTGTGCACGTGTGTGTACGTACACAGCCACACGTTGGTCTTAAAAATAATTAAAGTTAAATATGATTATAGAACCAATAATATAAGAATGAAACTTCTGTAGTGCTTTTTCTAGACTTGTTTCCAATTAGGAAAAAAAAATACCAGTGCTAATGCAGAAAGACTGGATCTAATCAAAAGCAAAGTTTTTCCTTTATTAGAGTCTATCTTCATCTGTGTAGAACTGCTTCAGTAAGATATTCAACTTTCATTGAAAATATGTGAAACGAAGAACACACAGACAGAAAGAAGGATCTTTAAATTGATATTTAATAGGGAGCTACTTACATGGTCTGGTAGTCACCTCGGTCTTGGTGTTTATATACCTGGTAGAATTTTTTTTTTTATTCAAAATTTTATAAAGATAACAAAAGTGGTCATTTAAAAAGTCCTAACTCATGGAGTAAGAACTATAATGAAGTTCTTCCAATTTTCTGGAAGACTATAATTCTTCCAGTGGGTATAGCTTTAGGTAGCACACCCTGTTGAACACTTTGTGTAGAGGGATAAATAGCCTTACTGACTATCATGGTACCTGCTATGGATTGAACTATGCTTCCCCTTTGCCCCCAAATTCATATATTCAGAAATAAGGTCATTGTAGATATAATTAGTTTAGTAAAATGAGGCCATACTAGCATAGGGTGAGCCTTTCATGTAGTGATTGGTGTCCTTAGTAAAAGGGGAAATTTGGACACAAAAGCAGACACACACACAGGAAGAATGTCAGGTCAAGACTGGAGTTCTACTGCCATAGGCCCTGAACTACCAAGAGCTATGAGAGAGGCCCAGGACAGGTTGTTTCCTAGAGCCTTCAGAGAAACATGACCTTCCAACCCAACCCTTTGGTCTAGGACTTTTGGCCTCCAGATCAGTGAGAAAATATATTTCTGGTTTCTAAGCCACTCAGTTTGTGGGTCTTTGTTACATCTGCCTAGGAAACTAACAGAGTACCCTTCAGAACATGACCTCCAACCAGGTGATACATTTTAAGGCAAGGACAATGCAACAATGGGTTAATACCCATGACACTCACTGGTTTAATCATACAAAAGCTTAATGGATTTGGAGATCCTAATGCCAGTGAGAGACACCTGCAACAAGATACTGAGCCTGATTTTCTTGAAATAGAAGCTGATTCTTCCCCTCAGCTATTTCTTGTTCCTTATGCAGCTGCACATCAATGGTAAGACAAGGGTGTCTATGCTTACACAGGTGGCTAATCCTGGATCATTGGATTGCTGGCATCAATGAATACAAAGAGGGCCAGATTTCAAACATCAAATGTCCCTAGGGACATCTCTTAATACTTATTATCTAATAGTAATAATGAATAGAAAACTGAATCTACCCAGTGTCCTCCTGAACTCCCACCAAAGACAAGATCACTAAGGACACAGACCTGTTGAAAGCATCCCGCCAAGGTGTGAGGAACCTGAAATATATGGTAGAAGATGGGAATTATTATGGACAACTTAGGCTTTATGATCAGCCACTAAAGCCAAACCAAAGCAACTACATATTACGATTCTTTATACTTTCTCATCTTCCACTAATTTATATCATGACTGTTGGCTAACGTTTTAAGTTTCCTGTAGAAGAATGAAGAAATTGACATCACCTTCACTATGATACATTTAATAGTAATGTTTTTGTGTGTCTCTTATTTGGGCTTTACATGTTAGAGAGCAAGAATGGTTGCCCAGGGATGAGAGGACTTGACTGTGTTGTAGGTCATCTCTTTTTCTCTCTTGATCTGTTCATTTCTCTTCCACATCTTGTTCTTTGCTTTGGGAGGCTAATCTATAAAAATGTCATCAATGGACTCCCAGAATCTCTGGCTTCCTGTTACAGTCAACAAATGGGGAGCACTGGCTAGAAACCAATGAAAGGGAAAAAGAGGAAATCATGCAGTTTTCCTCACTCTCCCCATTAAGTCATTGTGCTTGACTGGCTATATTCTCATTAGAAGATGAGAGGGCTTATCAAGTGGTCTTTACCTTATATTTTTCTCCTTTGCTTCCAGTAACTATTCTCTCTCTCTCTCTGCTCCTTTATTCCTAGAAATGTTAATGTTTGCTGCCTACCCCCACGTTAATAGTCCCTGGTTATGTCTCTCTATTCTTTGTGGTTTCCTCTATCTTTGAAAGCACTTTCTCTATTAAACAGTCTTCAAATTACTTGATTTGAGTGTGTCATTATTTATTTGCTAGGACTCTGACAGAAACTCTTGTTTAACCATATGTATAAAGTAAACAAAATTATGTTTAGCAAATTCAAATTGTATGTAAATGAAACTCCCATTTTAATTTCCAATTATTCCTCCCTAACAAATTGATGAAAACCCCTAGCTGACAGTGAGTGGGTTCAATCTAGTATAGATTTCGTTCTATTGGCAGTGGCTGTATTTGGCTAACCCTCAATTCATGAGAATTGAGCTGCTCTTGTCCCATAGCAGTCTGCATTAGGTTGTTCTGTTCTTATATCCAGGACATTTTTATATCCAAGTTGATTTTTCTCAAATGTTAGTAGTTTTAAGCTTTACTTGGGCTATCTGCTTATTTAGCTATGCTATTTCTAAAATTTGTTCTCCCTTCAAAGTATTTTTGCAAAGTTCTACCCAGGTGTTATTTTACCCTGGCAATGGCTTCATCCCCACCTCTCTCCCTATATTCTTCCTCTCACTTTCCTTCTTCCCCTTTCCTCTCCTTACTCTGTAATTGCACAGAGTGATGGGAGAGCATTTCATTCTGCCTGTCTCATGGAAGAGGCAACTTTCCTATTGGGAACTAAAGTCAAAGGGGTCATGCCTCCTGTTTAACAGTGGCTGTAGCTTCTTAGAGGTGTTATTATTAAACTATCATATGTGTGATTTCAGATGGTTTCACTGCAATCTTCCTGCTACTGATTTTATGTAGGAATTCTTTACAGAGTATGTCAGCTGTTAACAACACACTACCCTTGAAGCATTTTGACATAACAGATATTTGAGTCAAGAGGAAACAGTATGGTCCATGAGGCACCCCATCATCATCATCAACAACATTTTGAAGATACCATATTTTGGGGAGACAACGTTTTGAATCACATCTTGGTACCATAGGCATTTTTGGGGTGGATTCTTCCATTTTTATGATAAGCAAAACCTTCTTTTGGCCAAGTGTGGTGGCTCACACCTGTAATTCCAGCACTTTGGGAGGCCAACACAGGCAGATCACTTGAGGTCAGGAGTTTGAGACCAGCCTGGCCAACATGGTGAAACCCCGTCTCTGGTAAAAATACAAAAATTAGCCGGGCATTTTGACTCACGCCTGTAATCTCAGCTACTAGGGAAGCTGAGGCAGGAGGATCACTTGAGCCTACAAGGCAGATGTTGCAGCGAGCTGAGATTGTGCCACTGCACTCCAGCCTGGGTGACAGAGTGGGACTTGGTCTCAAACAAACAAACAAATAAAAAATACTCTTTTAGAGACTTTGACTCAAAGCCTTCTTTCTCTTCTTGAGTTGAGGCCATTCAACTCAACTCTATGAAATTCAGTATGAGTCCCCTTAATTCCAACCCCAAAATATATCTGAAACACTATGTGTGCTTGGTACTGTAAGAGATTCAATAATGACTAAGTTGCTATCATGTTATTCTTAGTACATTTCCAGTCTCAATTTCACTTCTTCTTGCTTATCACCCATATTTGTCTCTCCCCAAAGTGCTCAGGTCCTTCATGCTACTCCCTGGTTGGCCAAAGCCTGATAGTTCTGTGTCCTATCCTTGCTTGGACCTCACAAAGCTAAAGCTCTTTTTTCATTATTTTTAAGAAAATAGTCCTACTCTCCATGCATTCCAAGCAAGACATGCCTTAATCAGTGTACAAGATCTAATAAACTCATTTCCACTATTTTTCTCTAAGGCAAAATAGGAATTGGTAAGAACTAACTTGATTATCGCTCCCTGGAGCCAAGTTTGTGTTTGGGTATAATACTATGGGGCAATGGAGTCTGCTATTAATTAATAAAACTCAAAGTTTCAATGGAAAATAAGTTGGGAAAAAGACCCTAGATAGGAAGGGCCCAGATGTTTTCCATTGATCTTCATCTTGCCAGTAGGGTTATTTCTCCCACTGTTACCACATGGAGATTTTTCCAGACCCCTTCTCAGTGAAAACCTTAGAGGGTTCTGTGCTTTGCATCTGTAATTGTGGGATTGGCTGTGTCAAAGAGAACAAACTTGATGTGAAAGGTGATGCCGAGAAAAAAAATCCAAAACCATTTATACAACTGGCCTATCATTCTCCTTCCAGAGCACTTTTTTATAGTGCTTTGGGCTCTATTTTCTCCTACATGTATTGAGACATATAATTTGCATATAATAAAATATACTCTTTTAGATTTACATTTCCGTGCATTTTGATAAACTTATGTAGTCATGTAACCACTAAAAGTCAAGATTACAATATTTCTATCACTACCCCCCGCCCCACCCACTGCCAAATTCTCTTGTGTTTCTTTGTAGGTGATACCCTTTCCTCACTTCCCAGACCCTATCAACCTCTGATCTGAAGTCTGTCCCTTTAGTTTGCCTTCTTTGAGTGTTATATAAGAGGAATCATACAGTCTTGTAGCCTTTTGAGTCTGACTTCTTTCACTTAGCATAAGATTTTTGAGAGTTATTCTGTTTCATGCTTTAGAACTTCATTTCTCTCTTTATTGCTGAGTAGTGTTTCACCGTATGGTATACCACAATTTGTTTAATCAAATTTAAACATGTTTTTATATGTGTGTGTGTATATATATAAATATGTATAGACTGAGAGTAAGAGTACACCAGAGAGAGACAAATTATAGCATTCCTTTTTAGGAGTCCACAAGATACCTACTCCTCAGGTGGTATATAAACTATGAATCATGAACCTCACGTTAGAAACTCAAGTGTGACCCTATAAATGCCATCTTGCATCACTGTAATTATCTGCCCTCTTTATCTTAGACACACACTGTCTCCTGATGCTGAAGAAATCACACAACTGTGCAAACGAATACACAGTAGATGCATTTTCATTCATTTTAGTAAGGTCTGCACAGCTACACAATAATTTTATCACTCTGCTTAGTTCCATGTTTAATTCCCAGAGAAGCCAGTCAACAGTCACCATTTACAAGTTCTCTTTATCACCTCTGTCCCCTTCACTTCCAGCAGATAATCTTGATACCTTCTTCCTAGAGAAATAGAATAAATCAAGTGTGAATGAATTCCCCATTTAATTCAAACTTACGCCTGTACTGATCCTTTCTTCCTTCTAATCTCAGACAGAGATGTGACTCTCTTTCAGGCAATGCTAATTCTTTCATCTGGGCTCTCGATACCATTCCATCCTAAGCCTTGTTTCAGGAAACATCTCCTCCACCTGTATTATTAATGTTTCCCTCTTAAACCACTGTTTATTCTCAAGATGTGATCATGCTTATCTTTTACCATATTAAAAGAAAACCCTCCACTGTGTAGCTCACTTCTCATTTCTCTTCCTTCTTTGTCTCACCCATGTCTCTTTTATTACAACCAAGATTTTAAAAATATGTTACTCTCACTGGTGCTAATGACTCTATTTTTCAATCCGGTGCCAATTCTGGTCATCCCAAGACTCCATTAAAATCGTTCTAAGTAATAAATCACTTAACAAATGGTCTAATTACAAAACAAATGAACTGATTATTTTTGACCTTTATAGTACCTGACCTCTTGGAAATATTTGATATTGTTGACTATTTCCTGAAATGTATTCTGTTCTTGTCTCCTAAAGCAACACTCTCTCCAAACTACTTTATTAGTGTCTGCACATTTGTTGTGGTTCTCCTTGACCTCTTCTCCAACCAAGTACCACTGTGTTGGTGATATCAGGCCTCTTTCTTAAGACCATTTTATTCACAGTTTACCTAATGCTCCTGGGTGACTAAACTATGATTTAATCATCTATAGATAGATAAATAAACTACCTTCTCTCTATAAATTATAAGTCACAACTCTAGACTTCATACCAGTTCACTTTTAGGAGTTCTTCTCATAAGCCTCTCATGTCCATCCTGTTCCAAATAGATGTCATCATTGTCACCTTTCCCAAACTATTCTCCAAACTTGTTTCTTCTCGTTATTTCTATCTCTGATTATTCCTATAATTTTCCTTATTGTCCAACAAGAAGCCTGAGAATCTCACTAAATTTTTATTTTTCTTAAAATTCCCATTTCTGAGTAGTCAATCATTCATACATTCATCAATGCAAGAAATAGTTATTGAATGTATACGTTATGCCAGTCACTCTGCTAACATTTTGCTAGGTGGAATCTTCTCTTAGCTTTCACGTTGCTTACAATTTAATGTTGCAGAGGCAACATGCTATATTCGATAAGAGCTTAAGGAGGTGGTCTCTTAGACTGCGGTGGAAGAGTCAGAGAGAACTTACCAGGGGCAATCCTTGAACTGAATGATAAAGGATGAATGGCTTGGCTAAAGAAAGGAAGAAATAATAATCCAAGAAGGAACAGCATATTTCAAACCTTGGCAATGTGGTTCTACCTCCTAAACCACTCATAGTCATTTCACTTTCTCTCCAGATATATTGCCAGAAACTTACATACAGCAGGTCTACCATATTTCTCATACTTTTAATGCAATTAAGAAGTCTTCCTAACAGGTCTCATTGGCCTCTCATATTACCATCCTCCAATCCATCTTCTACACTGGCGTGAGAGTGATCTTTCTGAAGTACCAGCCTGAGCATATCTCTCTCCTACCTAAAATCAATCAGTAGCCCCCAATTTTTTCTATTTGCATCAAAAGATATAATGATATAGCCCCTTGCTAGCCTGGCAGGTTCAATGAGTGACCATCACCAGGCACACTATTGATCATTCAGCTTACTGAATATGCCAATGCTCTCATCAACTTTTGATCCTTTGCATTGTGTTGGTTCTTCCTTTTAGGAATTGCTTTTTTCCTTTTGTTAGACTGATAGACACTTACACTTCATCAGGCTCAGTTATGAGCTCTTCTTATAAGTCTCCTTCTTATAAGAACTCATAGACCGAGTTCCTCTCAGTTATGGGTCTTGATGAAGTGTAAGTGGTTATCAGTCTAACAAAATATATTAGTCTATCCCTGTAGATGCTCAGGTAAACAAACATTACTTCCTTTATATTCCATAGCAATTTATACATACACTTATTATGCCACATATTGCATCATATTATAACCATTTACATCTCTATTTCCCCAGGGTTTCCTGAGGAAATAAAGATACCTTTATTCATCTCCATATCCTCAATACTCAACATAGTCCATGGTATATTTATAAGCTGTTCAAATTAAGTGAACATGAATTAATGAATTAATATAAGGTATTTCCATTGATTAATGAGAGGGATTTTTGCTGTGAAGCTGAGAACTTTTCTTTCCTATTACCTTAAAGAGTTAACAATTATTTACCAAGTTCTTACTGTACTGCAGCCACGGTGCTAGAGGCTGATGATTTAAAAGTAAAAATGCAGTTCTTGCTTTCAAGAGGCTTATGTTCTATCAAAGAAGACAGACTGAACAGGCAACTACAAAATAGAATTGTTAAGAGATGTGATAAGGAAAATAAAAAGAATTATGAACTTCTGAATAATTAGGAAATAAAAACAGAGTAAATGAGGGTTAAGCTGAGACCTGAAGAATAGAAAGGGATGACTATTCTAGACAGTGGGAATTATATGTGAAAGTCCTGGATGAAAGGAATGGCACAGCCTATCCAGGGAACTTATAGAAAATCAGTCTGGATAAACCACAGTAATCTATGGAGAGTTAATCAGAGGTGAGATTATGAAGGGCTCAAATACTTCCCAAGGTTTAAAAACAGGGGACAGAAATGGGGAGATTATATTTTTTAAAATTCCACTAGCTGCAGGTTAGAGTGTGTGTTGCAGGATGACAGAAGTGAAGGTGGAAATTTATTCCAATCATCCAGGCAGAAGCTAATGGTGGTATCACAGGAACTCTGTCTTCTCCACCATCCTATAAGAAAGTGCTTTGTGATGATGGAGCGAGAAAAAAAGCCATTATGCACTGAAAGGCCTCTAACACCCTGCCTTCTTCCCTGGGAAATGACGAGAAAGCAATGGCATGAGAGCCATAACTTAATGGCAAGAAAGAGCTTCTCTATCTGGCTTTATCTGAATGCCAGTTTAAATGTGATGTAACTCTCTATAAAACAAGGCATGAGGTGCTTAGGCTCAGAAATGATGAGAGATTGGGAATTAGGCCTGAGCCAGATAGAAATAAGAGTATGTTACAGAATAGATCATGAAACAACAACAATAAAAGTATCTTCCACAGGCAAGAAAAACCTGCTCTTGATAGTCAGTTGAATAGTGACTGAGATGACTGGCAGTAAAATATGAGACTTTTCAAGTGGATGAAAGTTAAATTCAATAGGTAGGAAATACAATTTGACAAAGGAGCTTCTATTCATGTACTTTCTGGTTGTGAAACAGATTTTAAAATGAGGCTTCTCTGGTTCTACATCACTGCCTAGCATGGGCACCCAGGCTGAGTCCAGATTGTCCCAAGTTGCTACTGTCATTTTGCTTTCTTAGGATCTGGCTCCAAGTCTTCCTTCCCTTAAAAAAATAAAAATAAAAATAAGTCACGTGAACCAGAAGGTAGTATTTGAGTAGCTGGGAATATTTTCTACCATGCATTTCTTTCAAAATAAACAACTACTGTAGGGAAGAGCTCCCCCAAAGTCCCCCACTGCGTTCCTTATTTCAATGCCTCCCAGTAGAGCTTCCATTTGGTTCCATAACTGGAGGAAAATAATTCAAGTGTAAACCAAGGCCCCTGATGCTCTAACACAACCCATCCTTTGCTGTAAATACTGTGCTGATTTCATTAAAATGAGAGGTTCTCTTGTCCTGTATTACCAAATATGAAAATGTATATTTTGCAGGCACAGGCTTCCCATAAGCCCCCATTCTCTCATGTAGATGTTACAAACATGGCATGAAATCTTAATTCAGTGGTATTTACTCCAGATGAATAGCAATATAGGCATCGTAGTACACAATCAGTATGGAAGGCCCATGGCAAGTTCTGCTCGACTTGACTTCCTAGATACCTCTCCATCCCATCCACTGTTCTCTATCCTAGTGGCCAGTGCCAAAGTTCAAGCCATTATTATTTCTTGCCTGGTGACTGTAACTGACTGATCCCAGATGACTTTGCCTACAGTTTTGCCCCATCCAGTCTGTCCTCCACACTGTGGCAAGAGTGATACTTCTGGAATGCAAAATGAATAAATCATGTCACTCATCTATTTAACACTTATCAAAGGCTTCTCAGTGCCATTAAGATAAAGTCCAAGCCCTTCAGAATGCCCTTTGCAGCCGGGCATTCTGCCTTTCTTTTTTCCTTAATCTGTCACCCTTTTGTCTTTCCCACTTGATGTTCCAGTTAGGAAATGTGTACCTTTCTAGTTCTTGAACATAGTTTTACTCCTGCTCAGTGAGATCTTAGTGACCATTTGTTTTTCACTTTAGATATTATTCTTAAAGTCTGTTCTGCCTCTTGATAAACAACATTAAGTGCCCTTTCAATGAAGTCACACTGTATCTTGCATATTATTGTTGTGCCTCACACTTGATCACCAATGATTTATTAACTGTCTGATATTTTTCTGCTAAACTGTAAACTTCCAAAGAAGAAAGTTTGTCAGTGTTGTTCACCAATGTATTCCCAGCACCTAGCATAAAAATGTGCATATTAATGTGTTAAATTAGTTAATTAAATCAGTGGATGGATGGATGGATGGATGGATGGATGACAGTGAGTGAGAAAGACAGTGTATTAGTCGATTTTCTTACTGCTATAAAGAAATGGCTGAGACTGGGTAATTTATAAAGGAAACAGATTTAATGGACTCACAGTTCCACATTGCTGAGGATGTTTTACAATCATGGCAGAAGATGAAGGAGGAGTAAAGGCACGTCTTACATGACAGCAGGCAAGAGAGCATGTTCAGGGGAACTGACCTTCATAAAACCATCAGATGTCATGAGACTTATTCACTATCATGAGAACAGCATGGGAAAGGCATTCCCATGATTCAATTACCTCCCACTGGGTCCCTCTGATGACACGTGGGGATTATGGGAGCTACAATTCAAGATGAGATTTGGATGAGGACACAGCCATACCATATTCTTCTGCCCCTGGCCCCTCCCACATCTCATGTCCTCACATTTCAAAATACAATCATGCCTTTCCAACAGTCTCCCAAAGTCTTAACTCATTTCAGCATTAACTGAAAAGTCCACAGTTCAAAGTCTCATCTGAGATAAGGCAAGTCCCTTCTGCCTATGAGCCTATAAAATCAAAAGTAAGTGAGCTACTTCTTAGATACAATGGGAGTACAGACATTTGGTAAATACACCTCTTCCAAACAGGAGAATTTGACCAAAATGAAGGAGCTACAGGCGCCATGCAAGTCCCAAATCCAGCAGGGCAGTCAAATCTCAAAGCACCAAAATGATCTCCTTTGACTCCATGTCTCACATCCAGGTCATACTGATGTAAGAGGTGGGTTCCCACAGCCGTGGGCAGCTCCTCCCCTATGGCACAGCCCCCATCCTCATTGCTTTCAAAGGCTGGTGTTGAGTGTCTGTGACTTTTCCAGGCACATGGTGCAAGCTGTCAGTGGAGCTACCATTCTGGGGTCCGGAGGACTGTGGCAAAGGGAAATCTTCCCACTGGGCAGAACTGTGAGCAGTGTAACTGGTTGTGCACTTCTCATGGAAGGAGAAATGGCCAGATGTGCAATTATATACTAAGTCATCAACTGTAGCCAATGGTTTGGCTGGGTGGTCAGGGACTTGGAAGAAGCATGATTGGGTAATTGGTGAAGAAGAAATTTGGGAAAGAGGTATGTGAAAGGACCTCTCTGAGTGGTCAAAAACTGGGAAGACATTTGTATCCCATGCAAGTATTCACCAATGTGTGACCTCAATAGAGGAGGGTTTTAATAATCAAGTGGATAGGATGACTCATTCTGTGGACACCACTCAGCCTCTTTCCCCAGCCACCCCTATCGTTGCCCAATAGGCCCGTGAACAAAGTGACCATGGTGGCAGGGATGGGGGTTATGCACGTACTCAGCAACATGGACTTTTACTCACCAAGGCTGACCTGGCTACGGCCACTGCTGAGTGCTCAATTTGCCAGCCACAGAGACCAACACTGAGCCCTCGATATGGCACCATTCCTCACGGTGATCCGACAGCTACCTGGTGGCAGGTTGATTATATTGGACCTCTTCCATCATCAAAAGGGCAGTGGTTTATACTTACTGGAATAGACACTTACTCTGGATATGGGTTTGCCTATACTGCATGCAATGCTTCTGCCAAGACTACCATCCGTGGACTCACAGAATGCCTTATCTACCATCATGGTATTCCACACAGCATTGCCTCTGACCAAGGCACTCATGTTATAGCTAAAGAAGTGTGGCAGTAGGCTCATTCTCAAGAAATTCACTAGTTTTACCATGTTCCCCATCATCCTGAAGCAACTGAATTGATGGAACAGAGGATTGGCCTGTTGAAGTCACAATTACAACATCAACTAGGTGACAATACTTTGCAGGGGGCAAAGTTCTCCAGAAGGCTATGTATTCTCTGAATCAGCATCCAATATATGGTACCATTTCTCCCATAACCAGGACTCATGGGGTGGAAGTGGAAGTGGCACCACTCACCATCACCCCTATGACCCATTAGCAAAAAGTTTGCTTCCTATTCCTGTGACATTACGTTCTGCAGGCCTAGAGGTCTTAGTTCTAGAAAGAGGAATGCTGCCACCAGGAGACACAACAATGATTCCATTAAACTGGAAGTTAAGATTGCCACTGGCCACTTTGGGCTACTCCTACCTCTAAGTCAACGGCCAAGAAGGGAGTTACAGTGTTGGCTGGGGTGATTGACCCAGACTATCAAGATGCAATCAGTCTCCTACTCCACAGTGGAGATAAGGAAGAGTATGTGTGGAATACAGAAGATCTCCTAGGGCGTCTCTTAGTATTACCAGGGCGTCTCTTAGTATTACCATGCCCTGTAATTAAGATCAGTGAGAACCTACAACAACCCAATCCAGGCAGGATTACAAATGGCCCAGACTCTTTAGGAATAAAGGTTTGGGTCACTCCACCAGGTAAAAAATCATGACCTGCTGAGGTGTTTGCTGAAGGTAAAGAAAATGGGTAGAAGAAGGGTAGTAGAAGAAGGTAGTCATCAATACCAGCTATGACCACGTTACCAGTTGCAGAAACGAGGACTGTAATTGTCATGAGTATTTCCTCTTTATTTTGTTAAGAACTTTGTTGTGCATGTATACAGTTGTATGAAGAAAATATCTTCATTTTATTTCCTTTCTTTTGCCTTTATCATGTGACATAAGATTTATTGACTTCATATCAACATTTAAGTGTTGTTAACTTTATGTAATAGCACTCAGGTTAAGGATTAGTGCACTTCCAGTTGTACAAAGGAGAGCTGCATAATGTTAGGCATAATTATGACCTTATTATTGTTTTTGTTTGAAGATTATGTATTATTTCAGGAAGTGTGTATGGGTTCAAGTTGACAAGGGGTGGACTTGTGTTGGTTAATATTGAGTGTCGACTTGATTGGACTGAAGGATGCAAAGTATTGTACTTGTGTGTGTCTGAGATGGTGTTGCCAAAGGAGATTAACGTTTGATTCAGTGGATTTGGAGAGGCAAACCCACCCTTATTCTGGGTGGGCACCATCTAATCAGCTGCCAGTGTGGCTAGAACAAAGCAGGCAGAAGAAGATGGAAAGACTTGACTTGTGGAGTTTTCCAGCCTTCGTCTTTTCTCCTTTGCTGGATGCTTCCTGCGCTCAAACATCAGACTCCAAGGTCTTCAGCTTTTGGACTCTTGGACTTACTGGTGGTTAGCAAGGGGTTATCAGACCTTCAGCCACAGACTGAAGGCTGCACTGTCAGCTTGTCTGCTTTTGAGGTTTTGGGACTCAGACTGGCTTCCTTTCTCCTCAGCTTTCAGATAGCCTATTGTGGGACTTTACTTTGTGATCATGTGAGTCAATACTCCTTAACACAATCCCCTTCGTATATGCATCTATCCTACTAGTTCTGTCCCTCCAGAGAACCCTGACTAATACAAGGTTAGTTCTGTCTCTCTAGAGAACCCTAATACAGGATTAATAAACTATGCAGTTTGTACAAAGAATGTAAAGGAAGAGGATGGAGACTTGTATCCTCTCTATAAAGTAGGATGATTAAAACAAAAAAACCCCTCATATTATTATGAAAATTAAATGAGATACTTATATTTAGTGCACTAAAAACTGTGTCTGGCATGTTGTAAGCACTCCCTCCAACAATCTTAGCTATTATCAATAATCATAATGTCATATTCTCAAAAATATGACAATAAATGGATAAAAACAAAATAGTAAAACATAGTGCTAGTAAAATCTGGAAAAGTTCTTGCCGATATATCTCTCTTGGCCTTAATGATAAAAGGCTTTGAGACTTTCTGACAATGCCCAGCATCTGTGGTCCTAACTCACCGGCATTCAGCAGGTGGTAATAGAATACAATGGAGCACTTTCTGCCCTAGGATCAAAGTTCAAGCTTTATTACTAGAGTTGTTTCTGCCAACTTCCTAACCTCTTCAACTCTGGACCCTGCCTGTGTTCTGAGGCCTATGGCACCTTTTTGTTCCCCTCTTGCTTTTCCTGATCTTCCAGTCGTTGGTCCTTTGCCCGCCTACACTGGTGGTAGTTGATTAAATGGGCTTCAGCTCCTTAGCCTTCCTTGTTTGGCTTGTATCCAAGATGGGTCAATGGCTTAAGGGCCTGCCCCTAGGCAGTACACTGTGCCAAGACACACAGAAGAGGAATGCCACAGTGGTTGGTTCACATTAGCATAATTATCTCCTGAATCTACTTTTCGCCAATTCATACTCTGTCTCTAACCAACCTATTTTTTAAACTTCTCTTTATTTTTTATAACTCCCTTATAAGTGGCATTTACAACTTGATGTTGTCCTTTCTAAGGCTTTGATTAGCATTTTCCTAATGTGACATTTTCTTGGAAAATGTTTGCCTTTGTCCCAGGATCCCCCATACCAAGAAACATACTTCTTCGGGTATAAACCAGAGTTGATATACAAAATAATATTAATACCTGGTAAGGCAGAGGCAATGAGGAATCAAATGAACGTGGGCAACAAGGCCAGAGATGGATCCTTGAAGGCCCCTATACTTTGACAAGCATTAAACCTTTAGTAGTGATATCTTAGGGTAAAGATTGCTAGTTTGGGTAAGCAGCTACTTACCATGAAGTGTAAAAGCATCCCAATATTTAACATCTGCTCCGTAAGAAAGAATTTCTCCAGGATAGTGTCTTCCAACACAAGCCTATATTTTTCATATCTCCACAAGGTGTTTGTCCATTAAACTAATCCCTAAACTTAGGCACTAGGATATAGGATGTCTCACAATTAGAGACTATGCCTACACATGTACTGGCTCTTAGTTACCCCATGTGGAAATTATCAGAAGCAAAATTACTCCCAGAGTTACTACATTTTGAGGGGATGAGGTTGCTCAAGAAACCGAGATTTTGACTGTTAACCCCCTAAGCCCTTGAACCTGTGTGAATAAGAAATAAACTAGGAAAGTTGTACCTTCCTCAGAAGAGCATCTGCTCCAAGCTTACTTCAGGTGTGGCCATCTACATAATTAGCATATTTATCTCCCTAATCCTCCCGGATGCCAGGGATCCTCCTAGAAAAGACAGGGATGGGCAGATTGTCTAATAAAGGAATTTTCTCCACTGCCAAGGCAAAGTCTTTGCTGTTTAATGTGTGTGTTATAGGCCAGTAACTTGTAAATAATTCCCATTGTTCCTTTACCCAAGATGGAGATTTCATTGTAAGTATCCCGTTCCCTCACAACTGTTTTTTTGTTTGTTTGTTTGTTTTTTGAAGACGGGGTCTCATCTCATTCTGTCGCCCAGGCTGGAGTGCGGTGGTGTGATCTCAGCTCACTGCAACCTCTGCCTCCCAGGTTCAAGCGATTATCCTGCTTCAGTTTCCAGAGTAGCTGGGATTATAGGTGTGTGCCACCACACCCAGCTAATTTTCGTATTTTTAGTAGAGACGGGGTTTCGTCATGTTGGCCAGGCTGGTCTCAAACTCCTCACCTTAGGTGATCCACCTGTCTCAACCTTCCAAAGTGCTGGGCTTATAGGCGTGAGCCACCGTGCCTGGCTGGCTCACCAACATTTTATGCTGGATAAAGGGAGCAGATAACTT
This sequence comes from Colobus angolensis palliatus, assembly GCF_000951035.1. Lineage (NCBI taxonomy): Eukaryota > Metazoa > Chordata > Mammalia > Primates > Cercopithecidae > Colobus > Colobus angolensis. Next base: position 5,222,881 of record NW_012114555.1, on the reverse strand, counting down.
GTTTTTAGCTATTAGTCACTAGACCAGAACATCCACATCTGGATCTGATAGTGAGGAAATTTACTATGTGAATAAGAAATAATACTGCAATTATACTGCACTTCTAGCTTGAATAATAATAGCTTAAAATAAATGCTATTATGTGTGTTTACTTTCCATGGAAGAGAAATGAATACCTTCTGTTAAAACATATCTATAGGAAGAAGAATATGTATGGATAGCCACTAGGCTAAGAGGTAGACTGTAACAGAGACTATTGGTAATATCCTTCTTCCTTGTTTCACCCACCACAGTGGGCAGTAAAGGTAAATATATATTTTCCCAGTTGCTTCTGCAACCAGTGTTAGCCGTATGACATGCTTCTAAATAAAAAGGTATAAAGGTCGGAGGTCATATGTGAAAGCTTTTACTTTACTGACAAAAGGGGATGCCACTGGTTCTTTACCTTACCCCATTTTTCCTTACATAAAAGTGGACATGAAACTTGGTGATGTGGCATCCCTCTGATAACCATGAGAAAAACCCAAGAGAGTTGAAGAGTTGCAAATCCTGACACTACTACGCTACTGAACATGTCAGCAATAATCAATCTCCCGCTTCCTGTGATATGACAAATAGTTATTCATTTTGCTTTAAACCCCTGTGAACTGGGTTTGCTATTGTTTGCTGTTGAAAACATCCTTAACAGTCTTTGTAACGTAGTTGAAGTCTTTAGTATCACTGCTCTGGTAAAATCAACAGCAAATTTTGCACTGAATGTCTTATTCTTTTCTTAGGTCAAAATCTCTGTTTCTTCACAGTCCATGTGGGATATCCGCTATCTGCCATGAAATCTGTCAGGGTGCAGTTTTGCAATAGTCCCAACTGGGCAAACAATACGAGGGCCAGATGGCTATCATGATACATCAATCTTCCCAGAAGCAAATTTTATAATACCAGATTTAGAAACAACAACAACAACAACGAAAGAAAATGAAATAAACTATGCAGTAATAATTAGATGTGAATAAACAAAAAAATTCATAGAACTTAATGCTAGCACTTGCAAGTATGATGCCCACAAGACATTGCTGATAATTATAGCATTATTTCTCACAGGTACCACTTAATACTGGAGAATCCTTCCTAATGCAAAGTTCTAGGCAGCTACTACCAATTAGAGTTGGCGTATGATGTAAAACATAACTGTATTTTTTAACAATTGCATCCATACATTGTACAGGTATGGTTCATGATTCAAACACAAATCCATGCTGATCCGGGAACTGATAATATACTTTGGATGTTGTAGCGGGTGGTAGGGTACAAGGTACTGAGTGTTTTAGTCTTGTTTTCTACCCTCCTATTTCCCTTCAGTCCTAATTGACTTTGCCATTTCATGACTACCTACTCAAGAAGACACACAGAATCTCATTGAATTTATTCAAAGCCCCATAATTATGATACTTGTACTCATTACCATAGCCAGCAAACCATTGATGTCCATTATATTGATAATTAATTGCTTTTATCTCTGTCCCTTTGTGTTTACAGCTGAACATTGAAACTTGGTCAAAACGATTCTTACTGTTATGTATAAAAAGATGACTCTACTAACCCTATACAAAAGATTGTTTATCTGTCATTTTGTAAAAACTACAGCTGTCATTAGAAGGAATTTGCTTCTAGATGTGACTTTTGGAACACTGCCCCTACCCTATCCAGGAAAATGGATCTTTGTTTGAGTGATCTTCCATTTATCACTTGAAATCTATCTGGCAACTTACCTGAAAGGATGACTAATAAGGAGTGAATTACTAGGAGTTAATACTTAACACTTTCTTGCCAAGTACATGAAATGTACTTATTTTATCTAGGCTATATTTAAAAAGGGCTAAAATATACTGCAGAAGATACCAAAATAAAGAGAGATGTTATCAGGAAACTCAGACAAATTGCTGTTTGGTGGCTTGAAAGGAAAGAATTACACAGGAGAAAAGCAAATGAGAAGGTACAAAGAAAACGTAATATAGTTTGTGGGGAACAAAATAAAGCATAAAATTCAGTTTAATAACATTTTGGAAATAACTGTATGTACATAAAAAAAAAGAAGAAAAAATGGGCTTCTAATTAAAGCCAAGCCAGAAGTAAAAAGAGTGTAAAAAATATAGAAAGGTTGACTTAAAATCAGCTGATGTCATGGAGAAAGAATGAGCACAGAAATCCCAGTTCCCCATGTTATAATGACATGAACTTGAAGAATAACCCTAAATTCTCTCATTGTCGGTGATGCTGTGACCCCTCCCCAGGGGAGGTACCGAAAGCCTGCATGAAGCAAAAACTGGAAACAAATAAAGGAGAGTGTTGTGATTTTGCACTGTTACTCATTTATTCACATAATTAATGAGTTTCTCTTAGTGTTAGGCACCGTTCTAGATGAGGGTATAATTAGTTAACAAAAACCTCAAAACTCTCACCCCCCCGCCATGGAGCTTACATTTCCAGGAAGGGAGAGAGACGATACAACAATAAGAAAATACAGAACTAATGTCATTCTGTATTGTATAATTCTGTAAAATCAAGCCGAGTATTTGACAACTTCTCAGATATCACAGATCTGTTGTTTAATGAAATCAGCCTAAAAGATAAAATTGTGTATTTGCATGTACACATCACCTTGCCTGTATTATGAGTCAGCATTTCTTCCTATAAGAAACCACAGCTTGGTCAAAGGTAGAAGCTCAATTTCCTAATAAAGAGATATGTTTTACTAGGCAGGCTGTTGCACTGCATATTACTCTCTCTGACCTTGGCTTTAGTCCAAGGAGGATTAAACCCAGAAAGAGAAGGGAGTAAAGCAAGGTGTAGCAAAAAAAGCAAAACAAAACAGTACAAAATAACCTCAAAGAAACTAGTAACCATAATTAGTGCATTTGGAGATTATATCTTTTTTTTTTTTTCTGAGACGGAGTTTTGCTCTTGTAGCCCAGGCTAGAGTGCAATGGTGTGATCTCAGCTCACTGCAACTTCCGCCTCCCGGGTTCAAGTGACTCTCCTGCCTCAGCCTCCTGAATAGCTGGGATTACAGGCGTGCACCACCACACTAGGCTAATTTTGTGTTTTTAGTAGAGACGGGGTTTCTCCATGTTGATCAGGCTGGTCTCAAACTCCCAACCTCAGTTGATCCGCCCGCCTCAGCCTCCCAAAGTGCTGGAATTATAGGCGTGAACCTCTGTGCCCAGGCAAGATTATATCTTTTTGAAAGCTAAAAATATATATATAACACTGAGTGAAGGAGTTATGTTTTCAGGTAAGGGCTACTGTTCTTGACAATCTGTCATCCATCTGTCCGTCCATCCATCCATCCATCTGTGTATTCTAGAAGGAGTGAGCAACTCACGCAAAGACATAAACAAGTTTATGCTCAATAGGAAAGAGTTGCCTTGATATATGATTGCTTGCAAACTTATATTCAAGTCCTATGGTGTTTATTCTGTAGGCTTTGCCAATATAGCTGAATCTTAGGAAAAGACAAAACAAAACAAAATTGTAACATAAGCCCTATTTGTCTTCACTCCAGCCTTTTTTTCTGTTACTGCATATTTCCTTAGCTTTGCATTTTCTTTTTAACACATAGACTCGAGTGTCCAGTTCTTAAAGTGGCTAGATGTCCCTGGCCACAATAGACAAAGTCACACCAAAATCCTAAAAAGAGAAAATTTGCTTCCTACCAAAGGCCTGACATACTTTTGCCATGAATGATATAGAAAGATTCTATAATAGACTAAAGGAAGCCCTGGGAAATTTGTGTTAAATACGATTAGTCTTACATGGACATGTATCTTTAAAGTTGACTACTTGACATTTTTTCCTTAAGACAAAAATTAAATAATGACCCTCTCTAAAAAAAACATTTAAGGTCTCCCTTCGCTCAAAAAATAAAATGAGCGAAACAATTGGACTCAAGCTCAACTTCGGTTTTGCCCACCTTGAATCCCTTTGACACACTTCCAAGTCTACCTTAACAGCAGTAGGAGCGATTCCATAAACTGGAGATTTATAACATATGACAAGTCAACCCAGATCCTTATGAAACTAGAAATGAGTCAGCAACATTATAGCTGCTTGAAATTCAGGGCATTTCAGAGCGAGGGGGAGAAATCTTCAAGAATTTCACAGAGGATGTTTTACTCTCTGAAAAATTGCTGAGAATTCTTCAGAGGCAAAGTGGTGCCTGGGTTTTTATTTTCCGTGGCTAGGTGGTCAATGAACCAAGGCTTTGTGAGCTGGGATCAGAAAGCTGGCAATAAGGGCTACATCATCATCTGGATATCTAATTACTTACACACCCCCTTTCCTAAAAAGTGGTTCACCTTCAATGAATCTCTACTTCTTAATGCAGGAGCCAGTTTATGGCAGCCTTGTACTGCATTAAGCCTTGTCTCCACTCCAGTTTTCCTACCCTTCCCCTCCACACCCATTGCAAATATCAGTGAAACTGAAAGCTTTTCATTTCCTCAGTGGATCATGCTCAAGTTCTGATTATTATTGAGTTTATACCTGACAAACGCTTAATAAATAAAAATTATCATACCTAATAATAACAAAAGTAGAATTTCATCTCGAGTATCTACTTTGTGTTGGATACAAGGATATAAGTCTAGCACTTACCTATATTTTGCTAATTTTCACAAAAACCCTGCAAGCAAAGCTAGCCTATTTTGGGACTCAGGAACCTGCATTTAAGAGGATCAGTAATAGGTCCAAGGTAATATGGCTAACACATGGCAGATACGGAATTTTAGCATATGTGCAAGCCCACTACTTCTGCTTCTTCCTTGACGTTCCAGATTCAGTTCATGGCAGCTATGTCGAGAAAGGTTTTCTCTGATGCTGTCTGCTCCTATAGAGGAAAACGGGGGCTTCTCTTGCCACTTGAAAGCAGTTAAGGACTCTGTGATGCCTTTATTCTAATGTCCTCACTGACTTACTGGTCTGTCTCCCCAACTTAGATTGGGAGCAACAACCCGGGACTCTTTCTTCTCCGCAGCTTCATTCTCTAGCACATGTAGGTGCTCATAAAATATTTCTCACATTTGGCCTAGCATAAATGAACGAATGATTTAAAAGATGCTGCATAACTACTCAGGGACCAGGTAAAGTCCGGAGAGTAACCCTGTTAAGCCTTCCTCAGTCAGCACCATCTGAAGCTACCTTTTATGCTATAATAATTTGCTGCAAAAACTAAATGAAATAACTAGATGCGGCTAAAAGCCCAGAGCTTTGTTTTTTCAGCCCTCACCCTCACCCGCCACCCTGGCCCAATTCACCTCCAAAATAATCCAGAGAAACTACAAGACAAAATTATTGCCCTACAAGGAGGTTTATAAGGGAGCATGAAAGGCGCTGCTGTGAGCCTGCGTGGAGGGAAATCATGATAAAGGCCATTAGGAGGCTTTATTGAATTGTAACCCGGGAGAAATGTGGCTGGATTCATCAGGCCTTGGTTAGGGGACCTAGGAGCAAATTTTACTGGCTGACCTTAACTAGAGAATTGATTTTTCTTTTCTCACGGCTCCCATAACAAGAGTGAAACAGAGAAAAGACTGGAGGCCACAGGGATGGAGAGAAGGAACAGCAGTTCTGTGGCAGCCCAGCTGGAGGGACTCTTCCTTTTCTTTTTTTTCTTTTTCTTTTTTTTTTTTTTGAGACGGAGTCTCGCTCTGTCGCCTGGTCTGGAGTGTAGTGGCCGGATCACAGCTCACTGCAAGCTCCGGCTCCCGGGTTCACACCATTCTCCTGCCTCAGCCTCCCTAGTAGCTGGGACTACAGGCGCCCACCACCGCGCCCAGCTAGTTTTTTGTATTTTTTAGTAGAGACGGGGTTTCACCGTGTTAGCCAGGATGGTCTCGATTTCCCGACCTCATGATCTGCCCATCTCGGCCTCCCAAAGTGCTGGGATTACAGGCTTGAGCCACCGCTCCCGGCCTTCCTTTCCTTCTTCAAGGAGAATGTACTCTACGTTAGGAGTGAGGCCTCAGGTAGAGAGGCCCCGACGGGACCCTGCTGAAGGTGAAACACCTGTATCCCTGGGTGCCACTGGGTTGGGAATTTCCAGACCATATCAGAAAGCAGGTCACAGAATCGGGGTCCCAGGTGGGGATACCGTGGTTTCCTGCTTCATTTTCAAGAGTGCCAAATGAGGCATATGAAAGTATTCTCTTTCAAATCTCTCTTTCTTTCTCTTTTTCTTTGTTTCCATCTTTGTCTCTTTCCCTCTGTTCTCACTTTCTTTCTCTCTCTCTGTCTCTTTGAGTTTGTCAGGGAATTAGTATCACACATAAGTGCTCTACACACTTGTTTACCAGGTAATATATATTTTCAGCTCACTAAATGTCTTATATCCTACTGCCGTGAGAGGACTCAGTAGGAGTTGAAGTTAGCAATATCTATTTACATGAAGAAGCCCTTCCAAAGTATTCCACTTATTAAATAATGAAAACTCCTCTCTGGCAATGATGATTATCATAGAAGTTGCACGGTCATTTGTACTTTAAAAAAGATAACCATGACTTTTTTTTTAAATGTCACCTCTAGTAATTTCTGAACTGCAACCATGATTCTTGATAAAAATAGCTATTTGTAGGTGTAATCGCACTTACCTCATGGAGACCGTGAGCATCCGGTGAGATAAGGTGTCTCCAACACAGAGTGGCCCAACAGAGAAATAATCATTTTATCAATGCTTGCTGCTATTGTTAGCCATATTACTATTATCTCCATTTTACAGATGAAGAAACTGAGGTTTGGAAGAGTTACAAATCTGCCCAAAGAAACACAGCTAGTGGAGCTTGGATTTGGTTCCACTTGGGCCATGGAAATAATATACTGAAGTCTCTTAACAAAATCCAAATGAATGCAGAATCAGAGGAGCAGAGAGGTTCATGAGGCTACCTCCTTCTCTGCCTTAACCACAAGAGAATGCCAATGGAAGCTTGCCAATAGGTTAAGTAAGGAAGGTCCAGCAGCATTTTATGTGGTGAGAAAGCAGCTGTTCTCTGGGTCGTTTTCACCAAAGACCTCCCTAACCATCATCAGGAACAAACTTGCTCAAGCTGTGTTTACTGGGGAACTTGCTTTAACTGCTTGGAACTCAATTGCCTTCTGACACTCTATTCTTCTTCCAGCTTATTTCCCATCACTGACCCTGATCTTATTAGAAAAACCTTGGAGAATATCAGTAATGGCACCTGGTTTGTTTTTTTTTTTGTTTTTTTGTGGTTTTTTTGACAAGTTACTCCAGAATGTATTTAATATCTTAAAATTGTCATTGATTGAAACTAGTAATTTTAAATGAGCAGTTTCAAACTAATATTTCTCTTTTTTTTCCTTAATACTTTTTCTCCCTAGTCACATGCTTGATCTTTTCAAAGGTATCTTCCTAAGTGGTCAACAAGCTATAAAATTCTCTAATGACAGAGGAAGATAGAGGGAAAACTTTTAGTACAGGTTTAGCATCCCAAATTTGAATATCTGAAATCCAAAATGCTCTAAAATCCAAAACTTTTTGAGGACTGACATGATGCTCAAAGGAAATGCTCATTGGAGCATTCTGGATTTTAGGTTTTCAGATTAGGGGCACTCAAGCAGCAAGTATGATACAAATATCCTAAAGTCCCCCAAATGTACAATTCAAAGCACTTCTGGTCCCAAGCATTTTGGAGAAGGGATACTCAACCTGTAGCATAGGCCATCTCCAAGTGCTTGAGTTGCTTCCCTCTGAATCTCTTACCTAGAACAGAGCTTAGCACATAGTAGGTGTTCAGGAAATATTTAACACATTATGGAAAGTCATTTCTAAGTGAAACCTATTATTAAGACAATTAGAGGCTTAGATCTCAATACTCAGTTTTTCAGTGGGGCTTTTGTGAGCAAGCAAATGCCAAAAATATGTAAATAGGACAAGTGACTGCTTCTCTGAGGTTTGAGAGGCAATAAAGTTTTGTCTACTTCAAAAATTTATCTTTCTCGGAAACCTTTACCAACTGAAATTTCTTTTTTTTTTTTTTTTTTTTTGAGACGGAGTCTCGCTCTGTCTCCCGGGCTGGAGTGCAGTGGCCGGATCTCAGCTCACTGCAAGCTCCGCCTCCCAGGTTCACGCCATTCTCCGGCCTCAGCCTCCCGAGTAGCTGGGACTACAGGCGCCCGCCACCTCGCCCGGCTAGTTTTTTGTATTTTTTAGTAGAGACGGGGTTTCACCGTGTTAGCCAGGATGGTCTCAATCTCCTGACCTCGTGATCCGCCCGTCTAGGCCTCCCAAAGTGCTGGGATTACAGGCTTGAGCCACCGCGCCCGGCCTTGAAATTTCTTTCTTTGACTCTGTATTTAGCACCTAAGGAAAGGTACTGACTTTGGAATTAAGAGCTATTAGGCAAGATTAGCTTATTTAATTAGCTAATTAAGACCCTGGACCCCTAAAGGACAGGGACAGGACTGGCGAGACACAGTTTCAGGAAAGAATAAAAGGGTGCTTGACTAAAAGGGCAGCATGATTTGTTGCTGTTTGAACAGAGGGAGTGGGAAGGAGAATGCCAAAGGTAAGGGATGGCCACCTGAGATGTAATTCACCAACTTAAACAGCCCTGGCCCCAGTTCCAAAGGAATGCTATATATTTGCTCCAAGAAGCTACATTTCCATGATCCATGAGATAAATGTAACAGCATTAAAAAAACGAAAACAAAAACAAAACAAAACATGGGTTTAGATTGCAGAGCACCTAATTTCGCATTCCAGTTCTCTCACTTTTTAGCAGCAGTAGCAAGTGACTTAGTGTGTGTTAACTCCATTTCCTCATCTGTAAAGTGGGTACAGCTGCTGCTCCCATTCTGAATTGTGATAAGGCATAATTGATGTTACAAATATTCTAATGTGGAGTCAGGTGCAGAAGAGGCATTCAGTAAATGGTGGCTATCACTGACAATAGTTCTTTTCAAAGTAATCTTTATCTTTCTTAATAAAGCAGAAATGAAAGAGGGAACTGAAAAGGAGCAGGAGCAGCAAGGATAGGAGTATTTATAAAGCATCTAATATATACCAAATATCTATTCAATTACTCTTCATATACAAACATTCCATGTGAGACAATACAATTTGTATATATGAATTTTGCCTCCTTAACTTTTCTCACTTCCCTGTATCCCGTTGGTCCAAATTCTTCAGGTTTTTCAGTATATGGAAATAGCGATGAGAAAAGGAAAAACAGAAGAGAGGAAGAAAGAGGAAGTTCTATGTAAATCAGAAACTTAACTGCTTGAGTGCCAAACAATGCCCTTATCTTAAAACTCGGAGCACCCCTTCGTGGGGAGAGGGAGAATCCCACACTGCAAGCAGGAATCAAATCCTAAGGACAGCAGCCCACATAGCAAATGGAAACCCTATGTGCACTGGACCTAAAACTTTCATTCTAAAACTAAAGAGAAAGCGGCCATAGGGAAGGGTGGATCAAGCGAATGACAGAGTAACAGAGTAAGGCAACATTATCTTATCATCTTGGGATATTCCAGAACAGAAGAGGTTCCGTCCCTCCTGCTATTTTTTCATCACCTCTTCAGAAGTATTCAAATGAGTTAAGACAACTGCTTCACTTGGCATTTGGATCCATCTATTACTACTCCAGGGCCTGGGTGCTTAGTCATTTCTTAGCTCATGTCACTGCCACTTTGTTCTCGCATTTGACACTGACTCCAATAACCTTGTAGCATCTGCCCTCCCAATTCCCCTGAAAACCCTGAGCAGCCTGCTTCAATGAACGCTCCTTTGAATGTCCTTTTTTTTCCCCTCTCTCTTTCTCTCTCTCTCTTTTTTTTTTTTCTTTTGACAGGGAAAAGAGCTATCGGGTTTCTGGAACATTCTTGAATAGCTAATTCCTGGAGTCCTTGTCCTCACTTCTTCTCCTCTGTACCTCACTGGCATTTGCTCCAAGATCTCCTTTTCAAACAACGTCCTGGCACTGAGCTGAGATTTCCAAATGTTAACTCCCTGGCATCCATCCTGTAGGTGCTGAAAGGATTTTTCCCTGATTTACACACAAACCTTTTCATTTCGATGCATATCAGGGTCACCTCGGCTTTGTGCCTTGCCTACAAGGTGGTTTGGAGGCCATGGCCCAGAGAATAGATTAAAGGGATTTTTCTCCTCCTTTTCAGACCATCTCCCCCAAGTCAGTCTCACCTGGGCATCTGGAAACTCAGTCCTTCCAGGCTCTTATTTTTACCTCCATGGGCAGAGTCCCAGGGTGGACACTGACCTACATACCAGCTTTTCAGACTCCTTTCAGGAAGGCTTGCAAAATTCTCCAGCAGCTTGCCTGTGCTGTTCTCATGCCCTTGCTCAGGGTAAAGCTTGTCTAAAACTCCTGTGATCAAAGGACCTTTCCTTCCCAGGTGCCACTGTCAATACAATTTCAGCAGAGCACCAGGGGGCAGTCTACATGTCTCCTCTGGGTGAAGGTGTGGCTTCACCCGCTGATATCCATTAGTTTCCACATTTCTCTACCTGATTCTTAGAAACAGAATTTAAATGGAGCATAGTCAGAGGGGGAAAAGAGGGAAAGAAAGAAACACAGGTAAAGAGAGAATCCACTCATTCATCACTCATCTGGCCATTCATTAATTCACTCATGCATAAAGGTTTTTTTTGGTGTTACTCTATGGAGCTGGGAAACGTGTTGGGGGTTCAAAGGTGTAAATGACATGGTCTTTGCCCTCCAGAAACTCAAGACTCTGTCGAAGAAACAGAAGGAATTCCAACTGTGTATAAACAGAGCCTATTACTTAAGTAATTAACCAATGCTGAGGGAAGATTAGGGATTGAATAAAAGCTTCCTAGAAGAAATAGTGAGTGAGTTGAATCTTGATGGAAACAGCAATTCTATGGTAGGCCTGCTTGGGTCAGACAGTGACAAGTGCAAAATAAATGTGAACAAAATAGACTCTGTCTCTGGCATCCTGTAATGTAAATTCCAGAGCAGAACATGAGAGGTGTGTTTGGGAGAAAAGAGGAGAATCACAGAGGCTAGCTGTAAAGGACAAATATGAGTTGCCAATTATTGATGTTCCTATGTGCCCGGCATCACACTAAACATATCATATTTAATCTTTACACTGACATTATGTAGCAGGTATTGTTATTTGCATTTTAAAAGTAATACTACTAAAATTTAGTATTATCACATAGCTTATAAATACTGGATCTGGACTTTGATCATGGGTATGTCTTACCCCAAAGGATAGACTCTTAACCACGCTGGAAAAAAAACTCCCAGAGCCTCTCTGACAGAGAAGGAAAGGTAGGGCATTCCAAGCAGAAGGAACAGCTTTCACAAAATTTTAGAAATATAATATAGTCTATTCCACAAAACACAAGAAACGCAGTAAGAGTGGAGCTGTGGGGCTGAGAGCATGGTGAAAATAACTTTTGAATGAGAGGGTGGGGATCATTCAGGGATAAACTTATACTTGATGCTAGGGACTTTATGTTTGATTCCAGGAAACCACATGAAACTATCGGTAGGCTGTAGATAAGATAGATAGGATAGAATGTTAGCATTTTAGAAGCAATGTTTTGATTGCAAAGTGGAAGATATAGTGAAATTGGTTGTAAATGGAAAACTGCAGATGAAAGACAATTGATTTGAGGCCTTTCTAAGAAGTAAAATAAACAAGACTTGGTAATCAATTAGATGTGATTGTGAGTGGCAGGAAGGGCTTGTGATGACTCCTAAGCTCTGGGCCACAGAAGTTTGAGTTGATGACAATCTCTGAAAATGGAAGAATATAAGTAGATTTTGGTCACAAAAAAGATAATGGGTTCAGTTTGGGACATACTATGTTTAAACTTTGGGAGGAAACTCAAAAGGAGGTGTCCAGTAGTTGGTGAGTTGAAGGCTTGGGGGAGTGATTTCAGTTGGGGAAATAGATTTAGAGTCATCGCCCATGGTCTTAGGGAAGTCAGCGTTACTGCAGCCAATGATACATGTCAAGGAGAACATGGACAAAGAAAAGAAATATGATTAAAGAAAACAACCAAGGGAATATTTACATGAAAGATTCAAGTAGAAGAACAGAAATTAATGAAGGAGAACATAAAGGAGTGGCTAGAGTGGCCAGGAAAAGATGAGAGGTTCATGCACAAAGTACATTTTTTCATTTGCATAGCATGTCAGAATTGGAAACTGTCTCCCTCTTACTCTAGAGATGTAGCAGATGGATCCTGGAGAGGTAAAGCACATTGGCAAAGTAATTGCAGCAGGTCAACATTAAAGCCAGAACCAGAACCCAGAGCTTCTGGTTCCAACCTGGGCCAGAGCCTTTGTGTTGTTTTCATTTCCCTTAGCCTCACTGTCTAGAACAGTGTATGGGAAGTAAAATAAAATTGATTTTTAAAAAATGCATTATTTTTAATTTTTTTTACTATTTTAGAGACAGAGTCTTGCCATGTTGCCAAGGCTGGAGTGAAGTCTCATAATCATGGTTCACTGTGAACTCGACCTCCATGGCTCAAGGGATCCTCCTGCTTCAGCATCCCAAGTAGCTAGGAATACAGACGTGTACCATCGTACTCAGCAAATGTTTGTATTTTTTGTAGGATTAGAGTCTTGCTGTGTTGCTCAGGCTAGTCTTAAACTCCTGGCTTCAAGTGATCATCCCACCTCAGCCTCCCGCAGTGCTGGTATTACAGGCATGAGCCACCACATCCAGCCAAATGTATTCTTTCACCCCGAATTTTATCACTAGGTTCCATTTTTTCAAAGACATTTATCTTCTTGGCCACTAATTATGAAAAGGGAGCATGATCATTGTTTGCCAGATCCTTTTTGATAGATTAACCTAAGAAATGGGTTAGATCAACCCCACCAAGTTGGCTTTTTTTCCTATTTTCTATTGAGGAAACCGAGGCTAAGACATATACATAAATAAATGCCCTAGAGTCCCATAACTAGGGTAGACCATTATTTCACTGTCAGGTTGTCCTAATTAGTTCTCAGTCAACCTCTTGGGGATTCAATGCTGACTCTACATGCAAACTACCCAGAAGAAACCATTTGGGGGTATTTGGGGGTAGAATCTCAATAATTAGAAGGGGGATAGGTTGATTTTAAAACTTTGTTCTCTGTACTAGGGTATTTAGATTAGGTCTAAAGTAGGGCCATAGCTTTGGGGCAATTAGCAATATCTTTTTGTTTTGTTTTGTTTTTTGAGACAGAGTCTTGCTCCGTCACCCAGGCTGGAGCACAGTGGCTCAATTGCAGCTCACTGCAACTTCCGCCTCCCAGGTTCAAGAGATTCTCTTGCCTCAGCCTCCTGAGTAGCTGGGACTACAGGCGTGTGTCACCACACCTGGCTAATTTTTGTATTTTTAGTAGAGATGGGGTTTCACTATGGTGGCCAAGCTGGTCTCGAACTCCTGATCTCAGGTGATCCACCCGCCTCAGCCTCCCAAAGTGCTGGGATTAGTGGTATCTTTTAAGTAATGCCAGTAATTGAGAACTAGCTCCATCGTCATTAATGGAGGTCGTGCTTTCTACTTTTAGGATAAGTCTATCATTTTGCAGGGGCCTCAGCTCCCTGTGGTGGAAATGAGTTAATGTAGTCACAATATGACATGCTATTTTTATTCCTTACCCAGATCAGCCATATTCTAACAATATACTTCAAAGTACCGCTGATGGAGGCTCCACCTGAAAGCTGTTCTCTCAGATAAGTATCTTCATCCCATTCATCGTTTCCAGAAAAAAAAAAAATCTTACAGCACGGCAGTATTTTCATCTGCTTTGGTTTCAGCCAGAGATAAACTGTTCCTGCTGCAAAGTAATTAATATCAGTTGCCTGGAAAGCAGAAATTGGGAGACAACAGGCTCTTCTTTCTTGATAAACAGATTGTTGGGTAAGGTATGCACATGGATGTGACAATTCATTTGGCCATAGAAATAGCAGAAATGAGACGTTTTTAGACAGATATTTGGAAGGCATGAGCAAATATCCCCAGGCTTCATCCAATTGAGCTCAGATGAGTCTTTTGCACTAGGTTTCGAGCTTCTCTAAGTCCCTAGGATCAGCAGAAATCTCTAGACCCCCAGGGACATGCTCTTAAAACAATACACAGAATCAGTACAATAATGGCCAACTCCTGGGAAAGCTGGCTCTGTTCCCAAGTCCTCTGCAGCCCTCCTTTCCTGACCCAACTTCCCATGTGGCTAAGGAATCAAAAACTTGTCCTGGTTGATGTGTAATCCAGGCAATCAGAAATTAGAACCATGCAGCTAGGAAAGATGAGCAAAAGATGCTTAGAAACAAGACAAGCAGAAGACAGCTTCCCCAGAGCTAGCCTGTGTGGGGAAACCTCCAAAAGCTAGGGAAAGACAGCATATGTTTTGCACGGTCCAGGAGGGACAAGCTCATCATGGCTGCCTGCAAATGAAGAAATCATGTTTCTGTCACAGCAAAATGGTTATGTTTTGGGGTGTTCCGTGAATGAGACATGAGAGGGGAAATGCCACCACACAAGTATTCCTTACATTCAATTCTTCAGAGAAGGTTTCAGGGATCATTTTCCAATCTCAAAAAGCATAAATTGCCATTTTATAAGAGCTTGAGAATATTCTAGAAGCAATTCAGAGCCAGGACATTTGGGGATTTGTTTAGGTAAACATGAAAATTCTATCCATTTTTATTCATCCATCCCAGCAGTCAGCCAGCATCCTTATAAACTCAAAGGGCAAAGTAAAGGTAAACAAATAATTTAGAATATGATATTATCAGTGCTGTGATAGGTTAATGTGCAGGAGACACAATAAAGGAATGAGTTCTACAAGTCTGGGGACAGGGAGTGAAGAGAGATGGGTCAGGAAAGTTTTTATTGAGCAAACACTTGAACTAAGTAATTGAATAATATAAGTGTTTATAAATGGGTAGATTAGCAAAAACCCACATACTGTCAACTCCAGGAGACATCCAGGAAAAGAGAGAATTGGACTATTTCTGCTTGTTCCATTGCCTAATTCTACATGTCAAGGGCAAGCTCAGGCCATGTAGATCCCTTAGAACCTTCACTGAACTTCCTTCCTTCTTAGTAAATTTTTTCCCCACAAATCTTGAGACATTTCTTAGTTACACACTAATTACTTTATGTACATCCACCAGACTGCAAATTGCTTGAGGACAAGGTCTCTTATTAATTCATTTCTACCACACTGGTGACTAAAACAATGTCTGGGATATAGTAGGTGAGGTTTTAAAAGTTTGTTGAATACTATGTATGTCTCCATATGAATACTATGTATGTCTATGTTGATTAGAAGTTTCTTGAAGGCAGGAAGAACATTATCCTTTCTATGCCTGACACAGGACTCAAAGTGGATGTTCAATAAATGTTTAATGAACAAGGAGCCCACTGAAACTCCCACATGATAGTGAAATTGATGGCACACTCACTATGTGTCCTTTCTCTGAGCACCTAGTGTCACTTCTTCCTGCCTTTCTCTGGGCAGTGAGGTCTTGGGTGTCCTTATTTCTCTCACTTTTGTCCTAATGCAACCAGCTCTCTCTCTTTTTTTTTTTTTTGAGACGGAGTCTCCCTCTGTCACCCAGACAGGAGTGCAATGGTGCAATCTAGGCTCACTGCAACCTCTGCCTCCTAGGTTCAAGTGATTCTCCTGCCTCGGCTCACTGAAACCTCTGCCTCCTTGGTTCAAGAGATTCTCCTGCCTCAGCCTCCCCAGTAGCTGGGACTACAGGCATGTGCCACGACGTGTGGCTAATTTTTTTTTCTTCATTTTTGTATTTTTGGTAGAGACAGGGGTTCACCATGTCAGCCAGGATGGTCTCGATCTCCTGACCTCATGATCCACCCATCTTGGCCTCCCAAAGTGCTGGGATTACAGGCATGACCCCCCGTGCCCAGCCTTAGCTCTCCTTTTAAAATGATCTAAATGAGGATTTGCTAGAACTGATGACGGCTACAGTTTATTATCTTTCTTAACTTAATTTAAAAATACATGAATTAACAAATGTTGGGTTTCCAGTATGATTGGTAAGCCATGGAGAAAATGTTTTGGGGAAGAATATCAACTCTGAACCTTTCAACTCATATTATGGATACAGCTGCCTAAACTGTAATAGGACCGAGCCTTCCTTTTGGTTATGCACCTCACTGGTCCATTAATATCTCTGCTGTTTGTGTTGACTCAGTTTATTCTAAATGAATTTGTTTTTGTCAGTGGTTTATGTTCCAATGTTGTATGGTGCCAGGCAACTTGAAGTGTAACTGCAACAACAATGGCAGCCTGTGTTCTAACCCAAGTTATTTTGTCATCTCAAAAAGAACGCATGAAATCAACTGACACATTTCACTGCTTTTTCTTAGGTTCCCTTTGGGAGGGGAAGGAATAACCTTGAAGAGGGGTGAGAATTGTCATGGATTTTGTTTAACTTGTTACTTAAGATGACTCATTAAGCTGCCAAGAGCTTCACAGCCCATCCAAACCTCTCAAACAACCTGATCTATGTAGAGGGTTGGAAAATTCACAGCAATAGAAAGCTATGGAAATAGAGTATCATCTACATATATGTTGGGTGATGGGGGAGACATGAAGAGCAAGAGACTGTGGAGACCGGAAAGTAGTATCCTTTGCCATGAGATTTTCCTCAAAACCAACTCCTTTTGGAATTTAGACACTCATTGTCTATGTGCAGTGGCCCTAGGTACAGAAGGGTCACCACCCCAAGGAGAACTATACCCTCCAGACTTATAAACCAAATTCTAGCCAGATTCTCCCAGAATAAAAGACTACACTTCATCCATTAAGCTAAGTCTCCTTTCAACAATTCCTTTCTTACCTGGCCCATGAAATGAATCATGAAGAGATTATTTTCTGGGCAAATTGCTAGAATTGCCCAGAACACTGATGCAAACAGTTCCCCTTCTGATTGCACCTGACTTCCATTCATTGACTATCACATCAAGTAGCAGTTCCGGGAATTTAAAGGAGAACTCAGCAAAAGAAGAAGAAAAAAAAGGCCACAAAGTTTTTCAAGGTACCTACTGCAGTTATCAGTTCCTAGATCTAAATGTTCGCACTGTATGCTTGATTTGCACATTCCAAACCAATTTAATAATTCTTTTCATTTTTATCTGCACGCATGAAGTGATTTGGAATACTGAAACAATTTAGAATCATATTTCGTTTGCAACAGTTCAATTAACTTAAGTGCTGGAACATGCTCGCCAACTGGTAACTAGTTTAATTGGTTACTATTACAAGAAATAAATTCTATAGTCCTGGGGCTCCCCAATGTCCTTTCTAGACAGGGCCTGGCCATGCAGAGGTATGTGGGAGTGGGAAGGTGAGGAGTGTAGCAAAAATTTCTTACTTAAAAAAGAAAAATCCAAGAACCCATTCTCTTAAAAAATTAACTAGGTATGAGTTTCCATCTTTTGCTGTGATTTTATGACCTCCAGTTCCCTTGGATCAACTTTACAACCACTCAATAAGCAAGAGAAGGGTGTGGATCAAGGGTCGAAGACTTTTAAAGCTATTGCATAAATGCACTTAAGCATGAGCCACAGTGATAAATAGGAAACCAAGATGCATGTCAGGAATGCAGCGAAGAAAGATTAGCTGAGACACTTTGAGCAGCTGTTAAGGCAACTCCAAACACCTGGAAAGAAGGATTTCCTTCTGGCTTACACCAAGGCTCAATTGCTCTAGTTGCATTTGCATTGAAAGGCACCACTCCCAAATTGTACAAGAACACTTATAGTAGAAAAACATGTAAATTGTCAAAAGATACAAAATAATACTGCATCTCACTTGTGGATATATGGAAATGTAGTTAAAGGGAAAAAGTGAGTAGGCATAACATATACTAACTATTGGGGAGAGAATGCTACTGAGGAAGAAAGGAGAATAAGGGGATAGCTATGTGATTTAAGAGCAATCTTAAGCATATTGAGTAAAATATTAACATCTCATAAATCTGGGTAGTAGATACATGGGGCTCAATTCTATTATTTTATGCACTTCTATGTTTATTTGAAATGATTTCTAATTAAAAGTTAGAAACATTTAAAAAGAATCAGTCCCTGTTTCGCAGTCATTGGTAAACCAGTCATTTCTCAAAAAATTCTTCTGCCCTGGAGATCACAAACTCTAGGCTATTTTGATTAAGGTTCATGGAATTCTGAAGATGAAAGTTTATGATCACCCTTCCTTCTTTCCCACTTCATAATCTTAACTGACCTCATGCTGACTGAGGATGACCACTGGATTGGAGATGGGCCTCTGGTATTGCAACGTTAGAAACTCAGCCCACTTTTCCCTAAAGTGATACCAGGTACAGCAAAGACACTACCCCCAAAGGGTCATCCATAAACTAGAACACTGAGTGTCTATCGATCAGTGTCTACAGTAATCCTAAGATTTAATTGTAGACAGGTTAGCATTGCAGAGAGAAATCCAAATAAACATATTTAAGAAATCTTAAGATGATCTTCCATCATGAACAGCTGATATCTGAGCTAGCACTGTGTCATAACAATGAATGTAATCACAGAAATGAGGAAGCATTTGGTCCAAAGGTGGATTCTCCACGTGCCTATCGCTTGTATGAGGATAGTATAAGAATCTCTGGAAAGGGGGGCTCAGTTTCTCACATTGCAATACTAGGGACCCATCTCCAATCCAGTAGCCATGCTCAGTGAGCATGAGGTCAGTTAAGATTATGAAGTGGGAAAGAAGAAAAGTTGGTTATGAACTTTCATTTTCAGAATTCTATGAACCTTAGTCAAAATAACCTAGGGTTTGTGGTCTCCAGGACAGACAAATTTTCTGAGAAAATGACTGGTTTACCAATGGCTGCAAAATAGGGATCGATTCTTTTTTAAGTTTTTTTTTATATTAGCCCGAAATTGAAAACTTATTTATTTATTTATTTACTTGCTTATTTGAGATGGAGTCTTACTCTGTTGCCCAGGCTGGGGTGCATTGGCAAAATTTCAGCTCATGGCAACCTCCACCTCCCAGGTTCAAGCAATTCTCCTGCCTTAACCTCCTAAGTAGCTGGGATTACACGCATACACAACCATGCCTAGCTAATTTATATATATATATATTTTTAGTATAGCTGGAGTTTCACCATGTTGGCCAGGCTGGTCTTGAACTCCTGACCTCAAGTGATCCCCCTGCCTCAGTCCAAAGTGCTGGGATACAAGTATGAGCTCCTGCGCCCGGCCCGGAAACTTAATAGTGCTTGAAAAAACCTATGAGCTCTTAAATTTCATTATTTTTGTGATTTAATTTCTCAGTGGTAAGAATATACCATTTTATACCTCCAAATCCATTTTAACCTATGGAAGGGGTTTCTACCTCTTTGTAAAGTTGGTTATCAGTGCTTATAAGTCAGATTGTACACCTTGGAATCAGAGCATTAGGTCATTCCTGCCCATTAAGTATGAGAATCTCTGACCTCAACCCTCATAGACATTGGTTTTATAGCAATATACTTTCCACAAAATGCAATATATGTAGGTAGATGGACAGATAGACAGATAAACAGATGGATAAATAGATGGTAGATAGACAGATGATAGAAGATAGATAGATAAACAGATACATAGATAGACACAATAAGGATTCTGGTGAGAGTGTCCTACTGAAGCTATTATAAAATATACATTTTAATTTTTTCTTACTACACTGCCAACTAGATGTGGAGTTTCTAGTATGTTGGAGGAATTCGATCAATGTAGAATGATGAATGCAATACATGCAGAGTTTGACTTCAGTCAGACGGTAGTAACAAAAGTACAGAAATTTTAACAATTAATTACCTCTAACAGAATTTTTTTCTTTTGAACATTAATATTTTATTCCTAGAAGCATTATATACAGCACAACAGTTTCAAAAATAAGTTTTAAGACCGACTGGACTTTGCCCAAATCTGGGCAGTTTTTCAGCTACCTTAACCCTCCATTCCCTCAATAAAACGGGAAGAGTTGTATACCTACCTTACGGTTTGTTTAGGAGGATTAATGAAGAAAATTCATGTAAACGGCTAAGTAAAGTGACTAAAAGATAAATCCACAATAAATGTTAGCTAATACCACCATCATCTTTGTCATTATCTTCACTGTTTTAATCACATCCTGAATTCACTGGACTTTCAAATGGAGGGCAGCTTTTCATATTTGCTTTCTTACCAGTACAGGAAGATTTCTCTGATTTTAAAATGAGGATGTTAAGGGGTCATATTGAACAACATCATTACCTGAAGTCCAATTGCTGGGATACAGGATGACCATGTGTGTCACTAAGCGCTGATTCTAGGAAAGGGAGTCTCCAAGTTGATCAAGTTTCTAAATGGAGCTGATAAAGCTATGTTTTTAAGACAGCAAAAACAAGCAAATAATGTCTTTAAATTATTGCAGTGCCATGAAGTTATGTCTCCATGAAATATAGCAGATATGACTTTTGAGGGGGCTTGAGTTTAACCTTCAGAATGCTAAAAGTCGGTGAAGGTTCCTTGCTGGAAATGGCTACTTTGAGATGGTAGAACTGAAACAATGAGAAGAAAATGGGGGCCTCCTCAATGCATTATTGAAATCTAAAGAGCTCTTTGTATTGTATGAATGTAGGGATTATCTTTTTATCATTCCACAAAATTAAAGCTTAAAAGTTCTATCCAAAAGCCTAGCTATGGAGAAATCCTCAAGGGTCTTCCATCAGTGTGGTAGCCAGGAAGTACACAGGATTTTAGTCAAAGGCCAGTGGCTGTCTATATGACACAGAACTAGCCCCACATATAGAAACAGTATGTGAGGTTCATTCCTTTCTTCACAATTCTACAGCCTAGCTGCACAATTGCCTCTTTTGTTTATATAATCTCATGGAATGAGTTGGCATACAAGGCAAATAAGAAACCATGTGAAATCTCTGTCCAAACCTTGCTTCCTTCCTGAAATTCAAATGTGTTTGGTTAACCTTCTATTTATTCCTTCTCTTTCCTTCAGGTGACCTTTTTGGTCTTAGTTTTTGCCTTGGCATGCCATGGCACACAGTGGCTCAATGGGAATCTGGCACTATGTGACAAAGAAACTCTTATGAGCTGTCTATGAATTATTTCATTCATCAGGTGCACACATTGGCACTCCCTTTGAATGCCACCGCCCCTGCCACTGGAAATGCGAAAATGTCAGCCCAACACATAGGTACTTCCCACCCTCCAAATACTGAAGCCAAACAATGGATGGTGAACTCCAATCTTTGCTTTCTGTTCAATTGTTTTCCTGTTGGACAGTCTGAACTGCAAGTCAGATTGTTGACCCTGGAAAAGGCAGCTCGTTGAATCAGTACCAGGATGCTTTTCCCAAGTAAACAGATAAGTGGAGGAGAATGACGCCATGTGGTGCACTTGGTCATTAAATTGCCTGACATGAAAGTAGCACGGCTCCATCACACGCCGTGTGACCAGCTCACTAACTTACCCTTCTCTAGGAAGGAGAGTAATTAATCATCATTTTGTGACAGTGTATGCACATTCCTGCCAACAAATAGGGAAGTGCTTACAGAGGGCAATACTTCTAAGCACTATGAAACATTAGTCATACATCTGATTAAAGGGTATAGTGATCAAGCTGAAAACCTGCTAGATGGTTAAACTAAGAACAAGCACGGCCTAATTTTCTTTTAAGAATTAAGTCAGTCTTTCAAGCGCACTGTGAAGCTATGATAGGAATAAGCAAGGGACCAGCTTGGAAATGAAGTGAGAAAGCAATGATACGAATGAAGACAGGATTTGATTTTCAACAACACCAACGTCCATCAAAGGAAAGTACCTGCGAATTTCCTTAAATGACCTGCCGGAGGGCATTTTGTGGTAACTGTATTACTATAGCCACTTTTTTTCTATCAATTAGTATTGTTAAAGAGAAGCTTGACTCTAGAGTTCCTAACAGCAGCAAAAAATAAATTCCCTCCAATTAAGTAGTCTAATAAGCTATTTAGGATTTTACCACTTAACATTCTTTCCTTCCCATTTAATTTTGGCTTTCACTTGGATGTCATCTTGTTGAAAATCCATCACAGAAAACTATGTGGAAAAAAAAAAAAAGATAATGTTGCTAAGTGCCCCTGATGTTCAAAAACGAGCAGAAGCACAATATTTTTTCTAAATCACCCCAGGATTTTTCCTAATAATTCAGCTTCTTCCTACTAGAAATTAATATATGAAAATATATGAAAATGGTCAATATGCAAATTCAAGTATCACACTAGCTACTTGCCTTCAGTAAGTGCTATATGCATAAATTTGAAACGATACAATATTTTAAGGTCCTTGATTATAATAATGCATTGGTGTGCATATGCGCATGTATAATTACATTCATTTAATTTAATCATGAAAATATTATAGGATCATTTGGTTTTCTCCTCTAAAAGTTCTCTTACTCTTTTCATTTAATTAATTTCACTCTGCCCCTTTATAAGTCAGCTAATGGTAAGTAATGGGTTTTGAGCTAAACAGAATATGGTCACATTCCTCTGTAATTATGGACAGAAAAGAGTCATGTGGGAAGGTGGTGGCCTCTTGCCTTTAGCCTACATCCTAGTCATGGAACAATATTAAGGCTTTTCAGTCGAACCTGGTCCTGGTCTTCAAAATACTCACATTTCATAATCATTTCTTCTACAAGTTTCCAGTGTCCCCAGTGCTGAGAATTCGCCCAAGGGCAGTCACCTGATTACAACAGAAGAGACCTGGAAACCAGCCCATGTGACCCCACATTCCACATGCTTGACTAGAGTGGAGCTTTTGGGACTCTGCATAGTTACTGGAATCACATGGAATATAATGAGGGAAACATGGGGGTGGAGAACATTTAACATTCTCCATGCACTAGGAGAACAGATAACGCCCCAGTAAGTGAAAAATAAAAATGGGCCATTTTGAATGGAAGGGAGGAAACATAACATAAAGGTTATTTCATACTATCCTTCCCCTACCAAGAAAATCTTATTTTCCTTCTCACAGAAAATCTGTGTTTCTTTCCCCCAGCATGCTAACAGAGACCAGTGAAAAGAAATAGGCTGCTTTGTGTCCATCAATAGAATCTATATACCATCTTTTCCCCCAGGGATTAATTCAGCTTTTGATTAAATCTTTCTGAGATTTAAATCATGATGTTACAAACCTCCAAGGAACTCTTCTATGAGTTGTGACCTTCTTTATTACTGTCTTCCATTTGATAAAGTACAAAGATTGATTTATAATGGAGTGTAGTGTGTTAGAAAACAAGGAGTAGCAATGAAAATTGCAAAATATAAGATTAATATAAACATTGCAAATGGAATGTTTTAGTTAAAATATTCTATAATTAATACTGAGTTACAACTGTGTAGCTAGTAACACTACTGTCGAGTCAGTATAGTAATGATATTAGGGCTGTAAATTATATCCAATGATTAGTTAAATAACCCTACAAAGAAGAGAAAATCAGCAATGCTAAAAAAAAGAATTTCAACTCAATTATCATATTGTATATAGTTTAGACAGATTTGGTTTGGAGGACTTTTGAATTGAGACAATCTTCTTTTTAAAAAAAGCTATATCAAATGTTGATTTATTTTTGTCAGCCCAATTTTGGTTTTAATAATTATTTTGCCATTAGTATCAACAAGAATGAAAGTGATTCAATGTTTTGAGGACAATATGAAATAAATCCTTTATCTAAATCAGCATATTCCAGGACCAAACTAGCAGCTACTAATACTGCTTCAGAGAATCCCTCATTTTCTCTCTGCCCGCAAAAGATTTGGTAGGGTAAAAAGTTAACCATTTAGGGAAGAGTTCTAATGTCCTTGCTGGTTCCAACCAGATTAAAAATGCCTTATGCAATTTAAGCATCAATAGAAGACAAGTCCGGAACTGATACTTATCCATTGAAACTCAGGAGTGCTTGGTATCCACAGTGGCAGATAAATTCAATATTTAGGTAAGATAATGGTAGGTTTTTATTTTCCATTTCCATAAAATAATTGATGAATTTTATATTGGTATAAAACAATCCATGGGGAGTGTTTCTTACATTACTTAGCAGATTTCAATGCACTTCTGATAGCGCTTATCACATTTCCAATATTTACAAACACTTTTTTTTCTCTCTAGGAGATGGAAATGCTGGAATATAATTTAGCTACCTTTCCCCAATGTTGCATATGTTGAATCTTGCAACGCAAATGGTTGGGAATGGGAACAACCATTTGAAATTGAGCAAGGGCATTCTCTGTCATTAGGACCACCATCATCCACCAGCCACAATGGACATCCTGACAGCACGATGTGTCTTCAGCTATCAGCTCATCCCATATTTAACCAACTCGATGACTTCCAGATGATGGGGAACTGCATCCTGTTACAAGTCTTCGAGAAATATTCAGTCCATCTACAACAACATCTCTTTCTATGCTGAATATTCAGTGAGTTTTTTCCTAGGGGAAAGAGCTTGTACTTAAAAATACACACTTCCCAGGGTTAAGTGCAAAAATAGAGCTAATCCATTTCATAAAATCCCATGTCATTTTTCACCTCTGAACGTTCGTTATAGAAACCACTGCGTCTGCCTTTGCCGTTTAGAAAAAGACAAGATACAGAAGGTGCACGTTACCTTACAGCTGAAATGCATTCATGAATATGGAAAAGCAGGGAGAAAGGGAGAGAGAGCCAGAGAGGAAATAGAATAATAATAAGCGAGTAATGGGTACTGATCTGAGAAACATGCCAGGAGTTTGGTTACGATAAATAAGAAAAGCAGGAGTAGATTTGAAACATTCGTTTCCCTTTATTAGCTCAGTGAGGCTGATGTGTACTGCACATTTAAAAAAAATCACAGGAATTTTCATACAATGAATAAAACCACAACAATACATGTAGAATTGGCAGGTGGAAAAAAGGCCCGGCAAGGGCTCAACTAATCGCTCACTTTCCCTCTTCAGCATAGTTCAACCAACAGTATTACACTTTCACCTACAAATCTTAAAGTAGCTCCATCAAATCAGCAGTTCACATTATTGAAAATGTCTGTCACATAGGTACAAATTTAGAATCATCACATTATAGTACATGGCTATTCTAGGTCATCTATAGATCAGGTCTTAGACTACAGTGATTGAAGTTCTCATTACAGCCATCAAGAAAGGACACATAATCATTACCTACTGGAAGCTCACATCTAAAGGCATGAAAAGGTTTCCTTTTTTCAACTGACCCAAACATCATACCCCAATAGTGCAAAGTTCCCTCTCTGCTGCTCTGAATGTTGACAGCCCAACTGTTGTTCTCGGAGTCGTTTAGCAAAAAATTGATTTTGTTGCACTGGAAGAATTATTCTGCTACATCTCTTTTAAAAAAGAAAAAAACCCACATTACTAAAGCACCAGTTCGGTTACCAAAATTGTAGATGTGGTACTTACCACGGCATGAAGGCAATGGCCCACGGTCATCTAAAAATCCTAGAGATCTATGCTGAAATTTGCCTTCAGTGATGATGGGGTGCACATGTTCATTTGAAATATTCTCTCCCAAAAAAATAAAAATAAAAATGAGAGGAGCACAGCTTACATTTTGATGGGCTACCCACAGTGTCTGCAGAAGATACAAAAGCTCCACTAATTTTAGATGCAATTTGAAGTCCATTGAGGAAAACTATCTTCATGGTAACAATATTGGTCAGGCCGGGTTGCGGGGGGGGATAAATTAATCTTCAATATATGTGTAGTGCTGTCTTTTGATAAGAAAAGAAACCAAGTATTCCACTCATGTCAACAATCCAGGGCAAAAAGGAGAATGTATTTAAAATTGGATCACAAAAATTTAAAGGCAAAATAGAGAACACATGTGGTCCTTGAACACATAATAGGATTTACTAAATATCGATTTCTTAAAAATAATTTATTGCTCTTAATAGTCTTTTTATTATTATTCTACAACAGAAGATACTCAAAATTCAGAAAGAAAGACTGTAAACTTTAGTTTGGCGTTCACACAGAGTTAAAATATCTGCATTTAACCTACAGAACAACAAGAATTAGGCGGATTAAAGATGTGTTACTGTTGTAACGCAGAACCTGTGAACAAGTTCTTTTATTTCATAGTATTTTTATTGCTTTCTATCTACTTAGAAATAAGAAGCCAAAAAATCAAGCAAGCATCCGACAGGACAAACAGTGGATTCACTCAGAACACAATATGCTGGTGATAAATGAATGCAGCTATCAAAATTAGCTGCATTGGCCTGGGGGTGAAATCCATCTTATAAGATTGTGTTGGGTGAGAGAAAGGAAAAGAACAATTAAGTAGTAGGTGTATCATGTCTTCCAGAAAAGTCATGTCAGCCAAACAGTAATCGAATCTCAATTTAGAAACTTGAATACACACTCCAAACGTTACTGAATTCCATTCCAGGGACTCCACACTCAGATGAAATCCTGATGCTCAAAATGGAGGTTTTTCTGAAGTTTTTATTGAATTTAGCAGAAGCAATGTCATCAAGAACAACATCATGGTCACGTCAGAGGCCATGCTAGTGCAAGTAGAAACACTGCTTCTGCAAAAGCTGAATTTCCCAAATGAAGCACTTACACTCCAACCTGACAATTGTCATGCATCCTAGGTAGAAAATTTCCACTGGCTTTATTATTTTCATCATCTCATAATTTATAATAAATAGGCTATCTGCAACTGATAAATATGTCTCTTTAGTAAACAAAGGAATGAAATATCAGTATTTATACAGGATGCATAACTGTAAAAAATACAGATAAATACCATCGTCATACTCTGCCAAGGGAAAGAAATACTGGCTTCAAAGATAGTCTTCAGACACACATTAATTATTGTAAAAATCATACTGTAATTATTACCTCAGCATTTTGTATCAAATTAAAATCACAAAAATTAAAACAAAACAGCATTTTAAAAAGATTTTTGACTTCTAGTTTCAAAACTACTGTTGATAGAGAAAATAAAAACATTTCTTAATGGTTACCCATTGAGAGACTTTACATAAAATCATGATATCTTCTAGAAAAATTTTAGATGAGAAAATTTCATTCCCCTAACAAATCCAGTGTATAAAACTTCAAAGAAAAACAAGCGACAAGAAAATGTGGAAAAATATCGCGGAAGTGGTTAATACCTTTAGGGGACTAGGATATTTCTTGACAAGATGCTTAGATTGAAGCTCACCTAAGGGATGGATGTGCGGAAAGCATCATTTTGCTCTTGTTGCACTCAACAGACACACACACTGTCTTTTTGTTTTTACAATCAAATATATATAAGCAGTAAGTTCAGCTTCTAAATATGTTAGTGTACAATAATTGTTTCACCTCATAATTACATTTGAATATTCTTGATTAAGAAAAATTTAGCAGTTTTGAAAAGAAGGCTGCATTTACAGTGCATAGCTGTAACAAAAAAGAACATTGTTGTATAGTATATACATAAAATAAAAATACTCCATTTAACATCTGTAAATACTTAACTACATCAGAGAATGTAGCAATTACACTATCTGAACACATCTCAGAGAGTTCTACCCAACTCTCATTAGTATTGTAACCCGGTGTCCGCTCCTCAGAAAGAACCGCTGAACAAGCTGCACGCTTGACCATTGACAAGGCTTTTGAAATTTGCAGTGGAAGATCAACATTTTGGACATTTACATGGGTGTCAGGATTAAGGATGAACTACAGAAACTTCAAAATGTTAGGAAACTTTAGCATTCTGGTGCCCGCAGTATCCTCTCCCACCCAGATTCCATGGCAAAAGGAAAAAGGAAAAAAAAAAAAAGAGAGAGAGAGAGAGACAGGATATTAGTTCTATGGAACCTGTGGTTTCTTCAGGATTGTCATATAATCATTAAGTTACGAGAGAAAGCTTGCTTCAAGTTGATTCTGCACTTTCTTAAAAAAACAGAGTACAAAGGCTGATGCCCAGACATCAGCAGCTGTCATTTTAGGGTGGTTTGTGGTTGGTTGGTTGATTGGTTGTTAGTTTTCTTTCCTTTTTAATTTTTATATATATATATATATATATTTTATTTTCCTTTTGAATAGAATATGAACATTTTGAAGTTCTAGGTTTTAAGTGTGTCTTCATGGAACTGCTGCCATTTGAAATGGTTTGCCCTTGCACATTCTGGTCAGGTGCCCCCAGTCCTCACATGTACCCACACATACTTCCCCTAAACCAAGCACACACACCATACACATACATATACACACACATACATGCACACACGCACACTCCATCACCAAGAGACTCCAGGAAAAGCAAAGCTGACACCCATGAATAAACATGTGCTTACTGGATATCATTCTGTCTCTTGCCTCTTCAGCAGCTGTGTTCATGTAAACCATTGTTGTTATTGTTGTTGTTGTTGTTCTTGTTGTATTGTTGTTGTTTTGTTTTGTTTTTTGTACAGAGAGTGTAAAGTAGGAGAAATTCCTAAGTATGACTTGCAATAGTCTTTAGGGAAGGACGCGCTGTCCCATGAGGTATTCGCCATCCCTCTGTCATCCTCAGCTAGGGAACATGTTACCTGCGCAAGCTTCTCTGAGCTTCTTTCAGTAAACTATCAAAATCCAGAGAGTCATACTTGCTCTTGGTGGAAGCAGGGTCAAAGTCATCTGAGTTTGAATCTGAAAGAAACAAAAGCCAGTTTAGACACACCCTTTGCTGATGGCCATTAACTCAATCATTCCAATTCAAGACTACCGGATTTGATAACAACTCTTACAATCAATATACTTTAGAAAACAATGTCTGGATTTTGTTGGATATATATTGATAAAAAGAAACAGGATGGGGAGTAGTGAGCTTTCAAAAATACTCACCTGTTGACTCATTTAGGCTTAAACACCCTGGGAGTTAGGCAGAGCAAACATTAATATATCTCTGGCAGATAACCACCCTCCCCTTCCCCCCCGGGTATGTCAAATGACTTGCCCATGGTTCCTCAATAACTTAGATGTAGACGTGAGAGTACAAGCTGGAACTAATTTTCCTATTCAATGGGATTAATTTAATTGAGCATAAAATCCAGTTGAGTATGAGAGAAAGAATCATGAGAATGTCCCCTGAACTTCAACCTGATGCTTCTCTTTGAGGCAGGAGGGGACATATGATGTGGTCCTCTACTTCTGTACCTCTAGACATCCCAGAAATTGTGGTGCAAATTCTCCCCAAATTGGAAGATTGAGAGAAATGCTTCACATCCCAGGAGAGTAAATTCGGAAAGAAGAAATAAAGTGCAGGTATAAATAAAGCCACACCCTTCTTGGACTCTTAAAGTAGTTCAAGTAAGCTTTTGAGCAAAGTTTCACATGCTACTTCAAATGGATCTTAATAAAGTAGACATATTTTAGCAATATAGAAAGCAAAGTAAAATTCTGTTAAGTATTCCTGGTTTTTCTCCATTGACTTCTATGAAAAAAACAGGTATTTCTGCTGGTCTTGCAAGTAACAAAGGGTGGCTTGGAAATATAATAAAAAGTCTCTTGTAAATACATTAATTCTTTTGAAAACATTTATTTAAAGGAAAACAAAACCATTCTGGAAAACTAACAATTCTACCAAAATATAAGAATTCCCATGCTTTTCCCAGAATAAGTTACAAAATCGAAATGGTCAAAGTAATAGAAGGGTATAATACGAGATACTACAGAGGCATAATCGTTGACCTAAAAAGTTGTTTTGCTGACAAGATTGCAAACCAAGCTCTCTAGAACCAGCCTGACCATCCCGTTTCCCAAATTTCAATCTACCTTTACATACCTAGATTTAAAGACAAGGAAATGTCTTTACTTATGTTTTCCTTTCATTCTGATCACCTTTGGTCTTTACTGAGTTTTTTTCAGCAAGTTTTTTAAGGTAAGAGCAACAAGAACAATTACAGTCTCAATCATAAAAAACAGACACAAAACTGGCCAATCTTTCCTCAATAACATCTTAAATAGTCAATTCTTAAATTACACTGGCTTCAACATTTCTCTTCATAGGCTAATGAATGGTTTTCTTATATTGCTAAGGCCTCACAAACAACTGCTGTTACAATCAAAATCTTTTTTGTAGAGACAAAAAAAAAGTCTAGCTCATTGCTAGAGATTAGTCTGAAATCAGAATTCCACTTGCATTGTAGATCAAGAGGGAAGAGTCCCCCAGTGATGGAGTCTGTGTGATAAAAGTCAGCCTGGAACCATCAGGGACATATACACGTACCTTTCCTTGAGTAATACTTTGAGAGTGTTTTAAATTGCCTTACTTTGCAATATTCTAAGTAAACTCTAGAATTTCAGTGTTTCTGTATTTTGATAAGCAAATATTTAAAAAACAATTGAAATAGTAGTTCTCAAGAGTTTCTTCACTGTGAAATATAGTGTTCACATATATACCCACTTATACATGCTCACTGTTACTCAGAAAACAACCAAAAAATATTTTTTGTTGCATGAGATGAAATGTGGTTACATTTAATTTCTGAGGCAATAACATCTACTCCACCAATTTCTCTCCTGCTAATGAAAGGATATTGGAGCACAGTAAGATATAATAAAAATGTTATAGGAATAACTCAAAAAGTCACTCTAATTTTTCAAAATAAATTGTTACAAATAATGATACTATATTATTTGAAACAAATCACATCACACTTATATTCCCAGCACCTGGAAAACTGTTGGTGCCAAGGAGGTACTCAAATTAATATTTGTTGAAGAAATATACTAATCTCAAACACCAAAATATTATTAAAACCATGGTTGAAAATATTTATATTGGGATGTGGGAATGATTTATCAATGAATGGCAAAGCAATACATAAAGTTACATATGTAATCAAGAATACTGATAATATGATACATTTATTTCAGTTAATAAACAATTTATAATGTATGTGTCATTTATATTTTTTTAAATGTTTAAGTTATATAACATAACTCATTCCTAATCAAAACTATTACATCCATAATACTGACCCATCTTTCTCTTTGGATCCTGTAGTCCTACTTTAATTTCTCTATGTCTTTCACCTTTGATTTTCTTTTCATTGAGGTCTTTAGAAAGATCCATTTGCTTATAAGACAGTAAACTGAAAGACACAGACTACAGGTTCATGGCAACTAGAACTTAAATCTTGGCTTCACTGTTTTAATCTTGATCAAGTCATTTTAATCTCTCACTCTCATTTATAAAACTGGGTCATAAATAGTAGCTGAAATCGTTATGTTTTGCTCTGACAATATTGTTGACACCATTACCTAGTTTCAGTAGTAGAGAAACAGGATATATAAGCTAACTTCATTTTGGGGAGCAAGTAAACAGAAAGAAAATTGATTAAATCTATCTAGAATGATAGGTAACTTTCCTGTCTTGGTAAAATTAATCTGTGTCACATCATTTTTGTTTACTATTGTGACATATGTGTAAGCTCCTAATCCCTGAGTCCAGCATATTCTTATGCCCTGAAGCATGCATGAACAATAAATATGGTGAGCACAAGAATATTTGAATTCTTCAGGGAACAAAGACAAGACATATGAAACATTTTTTGAGTCCCAAGGATGATTCCTAGAGTTGATTCTTCCATTTTAAAATGACTTTACACTTCTAACTTCTCATTCCCATCATTTTAAATTGTAATCATAGCCACTATTTATTGAGCGCCTATGTTATGCCAGACACTGTGCTAATAGTATCACAAACATTTATTTAATCTTCACAATAACACTATACGGTATTTTACAAATGAAGAAGCAGAACTGAAGGGGTTGAATTGTTTGCCCAATGGCAGTGTTAAGTCAGATTTCAATCCCAAGTCTGCAGGATTCCAAAGCCTGGCCTCTTCGGACTATACAATGCTGGAGCTGGGGAAAAAACTACCTTTGTGCCATCGTAGAGTTCAAGGGAATTGGAAAAATCCATGCTACTACAATGCACATCAAACATACTTTTCAGAAAATACAGAGCGAGCTTAGCAATGGCAAAGTTTCTATTGCTGCCGGCTAGGCAGGGAGATAACGAGAGAAGAAGCATTCTTCTTAGAAATATTTCAGGGAGGCTCTAGTTCAATTTGGAAATACCATCCAATCCTCCCTCTACCAGTGATGAATCATGATCTAAAGTCCCCTCTAGGTAGCTTATTTTAAACTCTAGATGTTTTGAGAGACTAGAAACACCCTGGCCTTCATCACTGAAGAAAATAAGTCAAATCAACTCAAGACTTCAATCCGTCTTGACTGTTTTTATCAGCCAACATTTGAACAAATGACTTGCCACATTCTATATTTTCATCCCTAGCCCACTATCTCTCTAATAGTCAGCTGCCTCTCCCCTGCTTCCCACTATCTATTTAGCTTGTGGAGTGAATTATAGCGTAGTCCCTCTGAACAATGCACATCACCTATATCAATTACTCTAGGAAGACATCCCTTCGTTGGACAGAAGAAAAAAAATCCCTGTATTTGGTATTTGTTTCCTTCTTTATACCAACCCAGAGAAAATGCATACAGATATCTAATAATGCTGAGGACTAGATTTATATGTTAATTCCACGATAAATATTACACATAAATTTAAAATAACTATGTAATATCCACAAGACATTTGCCACTTTCCTTCCTCAAAGAATTTAAAAGCTTACAATGCACACATTAGACGGGGAATGACATGCAAAGGAACAAAATTAAAATTGAAAAGGAAATTAAGATATCCATTTTAGCATTATTTATAATATTGAAAAATTAAAAATTAAATGTGGGCTGGGCACGGTTGCCCACGCCCGTAATCCCAGCACTTTGGGAGGCCAAGGCGGGCAGATCACGAGGTCAGGAGATCGAGACCATCCTGGCTAACACGGTGAAACCCTGTCTCTACTAAAAATACAAAAAGAGCTGGGTGTGGTGGCAGGCGGTGCCTGTAGTCCCAGCTATTTGGGAGGCTGAGGCAGGAGAATGATGTGAACCTGGGAGGCGGAGCTTGCGGTGAGCCGAGATCGTGCCACCGCACTCCAGCCTGGGTGACAGAGCGAGACTCCGTCTCAAAAAAAAAAAAAAAAAAAAAAATTAAATATTTGGCTATAATGTAATGACTAAATATAATGGTACTATTCACTCAGCAAAATACTGTGTAACCATTAAAGTATGTTAATAAATTATTTTTAATCTCATGAGTCACAGCAGAACATGAATTTATATATTAATTGGGAAAAGTAGAATTTGGAAGTTTACATAAATATAAATATATATATATAAATTCAAATATACGAAATTAGACATGCTGAGACAAAATACTGGAAGGCAAATCACTTCATTGGTAATAGTGGTCATTCTCAGATGACAGGCTGATACATGATTTTAAGTTTTTTCTTAATACTTTTTATACTTTCCACATTTTACCCCTTGAGTCTGTACAGCTTTTATAACAGGAAAAATTAATATTATGTATGCTTCAGTTTCGTTATCTGTAAAATGGGGATGATAATAATAATATACACCTCCTACAATAGTTCTAGTACTTAAATGGAAAATGCTTGCAAAACTCCTGGCACTGTGTCTGGCATATGGAAGCACTCAACAAATAACAGGTGTTTCTTTTCTTTTTTTAAAGAAAGCATAGTGTGATTTAGTATATCAAATTTAATTTTCTTCTCTCTAGTTGTAGTTCATAGAAAATAATGATATTTCTAAGTGTCTGTGAAATAATAAGAAAAATACGAGACTTTTGCATATTCTATTCCATGAAACAATGATGGCAATGCTATGGTTCATGAAAGGATTCACGGTAGGCCTGGAAAGCAAAAGCAGGTTACACACACACACGCACAGACGCACGCACACAAATCACAAACACATGTAGACACATACAATACCTACCTACATACGCACACGTAAACACATGGCCACACACATCTGCACAACACATGCACACACAAAGCACAGTACCACACACATACACGTTTAATATTCAGACAACACACACACACACAATATCCACACAGATACACACAATACATGCACTCACAAAATATAAAGCTGCATGCACACACAACGCACATACAGAAATCATGAACACATGTAGAAACACACAACATCCACATACATACCTACCACAATTTTCAGCACCTGAGTAGACAGTACAAAGAATTTACTTCTGTCCTTTCTTGCCAAAACCTAAGCCCCTTTCTTCTGAAACTGTCTTATACATTTTTCTTAAAAATCTGTATTCAAACATTCCCTTTAGTAAAATAAAGTGATGGTTCAACCCAAGATGCCGACGGATTATGTTTGCTCCCATCTTGAGCTCTACATTATGGATTCCTCATTCCACGTACAAAAAAAATCCATACCTAGGTCTGCATAGTTAGACTTGAAAAATTGCTTGCGTCCACAAAAGTACAGCTCGAAGTCAGTTTCGTTCGACCTGCGCAAAGTGTATCCATTTTCAAGAGCAGCAAAAGCATCACAGGTATAACGGTAGGTAATGAAACCATAGCTGTCTCTGAAATGGACAAAGAAGAGAAGTTCAAAGCTGGTTAAGAAGTATTAGCATACGGGACTGTAACCCTTTCTATTTTGTGAGACTTCTCCGGTGCCAACGTCTGAGCCACTGCATCCATTTATCAGTGTGATTGTCCTGTCAAGCAGCTAAATACTTATTTCTGGGACAGGAAATCTCAACTAGAAAGATTAATAAATAGGGATGAAAGAAAATAAATAAGGTTCTGAACTCAACATGTCATCTGTCAAAGCACTTACATCGGCAACTCCCATCCCAGTAATCTTATGGCCATAATTTTTTACATACGTCAACTTCTAAACAAGAAATAATCTTGAAGATTCTCACCCATCATCCCGCAGATTTACTGTGCACTCCTCAATTTCACCAAAAACTTCAAAACGGTCCCTCAGTTCTGTCCGTGTTGTGTCAGGTCTGATTTTACCAACATAAATCACACGGCGCTCTTCCTATGGGGGGAAGGAAGGAGAGAGTTTTGCTGGTTCTGGAGATGGGAAAAAAGCTAACCCTCAGCTGGGCACTGTGGCTCACGTCTGTAATCCCAGCACTTTGGGAGGTCGAGACGGGTGGATCATGAGGTCAGGAGTTCAAGACCAGCCTGGCCAAGATGGTGAAACCCCGTCTCTACTAAAAATACAAAAATCAGCCAGGCATGGCGGTGGGCACCTGTAATCCCAGCTACTCAGGAGGCTGAGGCAGAGAATTGCTTGAACCCATTAGGCAGAGGTTGCAGTGAGCCGAGATTGTGCCACTGCATGGGCGACAGAGTGAGACTCCATCTCAAAAAAAAAAAAAAAAAAAGCTAACCCCCTAAAAACATTCATAAATGTATAATCATGCATAAGAAACCCCACTGAACATGGCAATTAGAGCAAAACATACACTACAATGGAAGGAAAGACTACATTTGAACCAAGTGTTAATTCCCATTTCTTCAGTATCAATCTCTTTTCACTCACATACATTCTTCTCTTCACCTCTACTCTTTTCTACCTTTCCTATATGTCTC
The DNA here is from genome assembly GCF_000951035.1 of Colobus angolensis palliatus. Classification (NCBI taxonomy): domain Eukaryota; kingdom Metazoa; phylum Chordata; class Mammalia; order Primates; family Cercopithecidae; genus Colobus; species Colobus angolensis. The sequence goes on along the minus strand of NW_012114555.1, from coordinate 5,187,263 downwards.
TGTTCTACTCTCAGATGAATTTGATGTGTTAGAAAAGAAGTCTGTATAATGCACTCTTTTTAAAAATCATGGAACAATACCTATTAAATATTTGAACATTTGTGACTTGATTATTAATCAAAATTGTTATGAAACTGACCTGGCTTACAAAACTATTACATTTCTCGTTAACTCAGAATTCTAATAATGAGATGAACAAATTCTGACGTCCTCAAAAGAGTGGTTCTTAAACTCTACTATAAATAAAAATTACTTGGGATGCTGGTTAAAAATGCAAATTATTGGGCTTTATCCCAGTTGTACTAAAAAAAACATGTCAGATAAGGTTCTACAACCTTTATTTTTAACAAGCACACCCCAGCAATTTTGATGCCGGTGGTCTAAAGACAATAATTTAAGAAATAAAGTCTTAAAATGTAGGCCATTTAAAGCCACGAGTCTCCGAAGAATAAGAGCTAAATAAAAGAGGCTATAAATTTCACTTTGCCAATAAATCTAGTCTTATTTTAGGAATAGACTAGAGGGGTGTGGCCTAATTTTCACAAGTGGAGTCAATATCATCATAATCTGAAAGTCATCAGTAATTTATAACCTACAAAATACAGAAATAATATTTTATAGCCTGAGGATAAATTCTTTTTTTAAAGCACAGCAATGCATTCTTAGTGTAGGAAGCAATCCTACATCTCTTGTTCCAAGAAGATAAGGCCAAAAGTTATGATGTCTCTCAAAGTTTTAAGAACATAAGGAGTTAATATAAAGAATGTGCTCACCAACTGGTTTGTATACTAAGGACAAACAAGGATAAAATGAATTTAAGGTTGCAGAGATTTAAGTTGGGTTGAAGCAAAGACTAGAAGCAGAGAACTGAGGTACAGACTTAGCTTGCCCAAGAGTTTTCTTTGGATGTACTGAGAGTCCCTGGTCTTGGGTGATGAAAAGAATAATTCCGGCTGAAAGCAAAAAGATGCCCTGTCTTATTTACTGAATGGTTTACATTTTCTTATGCCCAGTGTTTGGCCAAGAATCTGGTAAGAAGTAGGCACCCAACAAGCATTTGTGAAATGTAACTGAACAATTCGCAGACCCTGTATCTTCCTGGATGATAAGCTTACCAATGTCCGGTCTTATTCTATCATATATAACATTCTTGCCTCTATTTTTTATTAGGAAAGTAATCCTTATGTCCACCTGAGCCTCAGGTGCAAATAATCAACCATTTACTTGACATTTCAGGTTGGTTGTGCCTGAGGAGCCTCACACTACACCAACCTTACCGAAGCCCAACCCTCCAGCCTTGCCCTCTCCCCATTTGGTTCTTTTCCAGTGTTCTTGTATTAGTGAAATGAACACCATCCAGCCAGTTATTTAGGAAGAAATTTAAGTACCTCCCTTTACTCCTTTCTCTTGGTCCTCTCCACATGTCTAACTACTCATCAAATCCTTTTGATTTATTTCTCCTAAATCTCTCTGTAACCTATTTTCTTTATTCCATGTGTCCTAAGCCAAGCTTCCAGCTTCTCGTTCTGGACTAGTATAACAAAAAAATCTCTTAATTTGGATCTGTGTCCATGTTTATTCTTCTCCAATCTATTCTTCCATCGTCATTAGGATAGTCTTTGCTAAGAAAACAGGAATCCAATGATGTCTATTAACTTATAAAACATTCCAAAGGCTTCTCACAACGTTTAACGAAAGATCTAAATCGTTAACAAGACCTACAAGGCCCTGTGTGGTCTGGGCCTGTTGTCATCACGGGCTTTATCTCTCATATCGCATTCTTTCTGTGACTCTCTTTTCCAGCCACACTGAGCTTCTATTAGTCTAGTATATACGGTGCACCTTCCTTCCCAAGGCCTTTGCACACGCTCTTTCCCTGCTACTGGAACACCCTATTCACACTGCAGAACTCCCAAGCCTCTCACATACACACACTGTCTACAACAACCTTAAGCTCAACAATCACATTTTTTCTGAGACTTGCAATGAGGTCAGAATTCCTATTAGTTGCTCTTATGGAAAACTCTCCTTTCCAATTGTAATTAATAGTTTATCCACTGTTTAATGTCCACCTCCCCAGGATAATAAAAGCTTTATGACAGTAGAGACCATATCTGTTCTCTTCACTACTGTATTTTAAATAAAGCATTGAAACATAACAGACTATCAATGAATATCTGTTGTAAAATCAATCAGTTATGAATCAATCAATCATTTTGAACACTCATCCCATTCCCTTCATTACATCAAAGATGCCTAAGTGTGGTCCTTATTCTGTAAGACTATCCGACACAAAGAAGGAAAGTTAGATTTGATGCTTTATTAAAGAAAACAAAAACAAAAACAAACAAACAAAAAAACGTTGCTCAGGGAGCTCAGTTGAGTGAAGAAACAAAGATTTCCATAATTTGTTCTTACAGATTTAAGTGTAAGAAGTAGCTACATGTTTGCAGCTACATGTTTGCAGGAATCTCACTCATAAAAATCACCTCTGAAAATCAAAGGTAGGTAGGAGATAACAAACAGTTGGTAAAACATAACTGTACTAACAATAGCTATTGAGACTAAATAAATGACCAGATGAAGCAGATAACCAATGCAGAGTAACTGCCTGATGCCCTTCCATGTAGATTGTATGTCTCAATCGAAGGCTGTGATTGTGCCGCTTCAGAACACCAAGCACATCCTGGTAGTCAGAAAGTAGAAATGGATGGAGAGGCACATCCCAGACCATCGATGCACACTTGAGCAAGGGAATCATAACACCACATTCCATTCTATTTACGCAGACAGCTCTAGTCAAACAGCCAAATGTGATGGGACTGTTATCTAAACTTAAACTTCCTGGCGCCTGCTTTCATGGGTGTTAAGGAATTTTTTTTTTTTTTTTTTTTTTTAATGAGCCTTTTAGAAAAGTTACTACTGTATAGAGAGAAAGGGGGGAAATGCAGAAGTGAGAGAAAGAAATTGAGCCATTGCAAAGAAATTGCTCAACTACCATTATGGGAATAAACACAGCCTATGTATTCAAGGAAATTTGAAGTTAAAGTGAAAATCGACCATATGTATGCCCATATGCAGACATACTGGGACAGTCTCTGAATTGCAGCTTTATACGAAGTTGTATGCAACAACGATCCCATACAAAATATAAACCAGAGGACCTTTTATAATGGATACTGATACATTCTACAGTAAAAAGAAGATATAACCTAGAGGGGAGAAACAGGAAACCGAAGGGGTGTTCCACAATTACTTGAATTGCCTGTTTTTCTACCTGTCTTTTTATGAAGCACAGGAATGGGGCCATGCCTCGCTACTTTACCAAGATCAGAGATTGGATACATGCTGAAATGCTTATTTGAGAAAATTATTGAAGTGCGTGATTTTCCTACTGCTAAAAATGAAAGTAAAAGGCATCCAAACGCCTAGAAAGCAAAGACAAAAATCTTTCCAAGATTGGCCAAAATGTCTAGCAAAGAACTGATTCTTTTAAACATGTTGCAGTTGTATTAGACAGATGAATAGATTTGATATCTTTAAAAAACCTTAACATTTGCAGCCAATTTTTCAAGACATTAATTTCTAAACAGGAGATGAAAGGAAAAGAAATCAAAATGCTTAATAACATTTTCAACTTCTTCAAGGCTTGGAGGAACTCTAAACCTTTGGAAACAGCTCCTTGAAAAATGATTTTCAGACCAGTATTCACTATTGAGGAGGATGGAACATCTATCAATAACTTTTAGCTTCAGTTTTCACAAAAGCTAGTATGCTGATGGGGTGGATAATAAAATTGAAGACTAACGTTGCATTAACAGCTATAGTAAATCCTCATTATACCAAAACACGGCGGATAAATAAAGAAACAAAAAAATGACTGAATTAACTGACTTCACATTACTAAAATCTTTATCAAAAAGAGTCTAGAGCTTCCCGGTTACTGGAGGAAATCATACAGTGATTGTTTCTCATCAAATAAACTACTCCTGATAAAAGGGGTTTGACTAAGAAAAGAGAGAAGGTAGCAGAGAGATGAACATTTGTTGAATTCTTATCTATGCCAGGTACTGCATTTGATGCTTTTTAATGGGTGATCTCTCTAAAATGTCCTATTATGCTAGGTAACGAGGAAGAGCTTGATATAATGTAGATTTTAGCTCTCTCTATGTTTGCAAGTCAGAATAATGTAACAATCTTTTTTTCTATGCTAAGGAAACTATATAACAACTTTGGCAGTGAAATACTGGTGTTCATTGCTAGATTAGCTGTAACCCGACTGCCTCAAAAACTGCAAAGACATTATAAATACCATTGGAATATGGTGTATTCCAACTAAAAGAAAAGGTGAGTGGAGTAGAGGGTCATGGAAAGGTGCAGATAGAAAGAAATACCAAGACTGTAAAAAAGGCTAAGAATTTCTTGCCGTTAATATTGATTATCTAACCTAATTCAGTAGGTATTCAATAAATGCCTACTACTAGGTGGTGTTCTTAGACAAAAAACAAAATTGTAGCATTAAACTTTTCCAAAGTGTCCCCCATTCATGTACCATGTGCTACTATCCCTGCTTAGCGTCTAAGGCTGGTTAATGTGAATAAGTCCAGGTTAGTCTACTTAAGAGGTAAGATGCAAATAAAAGCTAACATGCAAGTAAACATACTGGTAAGTCAGAAAACATGAAAACTATAGAATAAGAGTATGCATAACTACTTCTTAAAAAAGCTTCACTGAAGTATAATTGATATATCAAAAAATTGTACATATTAAACATATACATTTTGATGAGTTTGGACATATGCCTATATCCTTGATACCATCATCACAATCATGGTACTATATGTATTCATCACCTTCAAAATGTATTTGCGTTCTTTTGGGTTTTTTTTTCTCTTTTTTTTCTGTGTGTGTGTGTGTGTGTGTGTGAATAATATGAAATTTATCCTCTCATCATTTTTAAAGTGTACAATAGCATAGTTAACTATAGGTACTATGTTGTATAACAGATCTCTAGAATTTAATCATCTTGCCATAAAACTGAACATTTCTAAATATTGAACTTAGAGTCATAATATAACATATACTCACCCACATAAAATATCTCTTTAAAGAGTCTTGAATAGAAAGCTATTTCATTTTCTCCAAAAAAGATTAACTCTGAGCACTGTGGGAGGCCGAGGAGGGTGGATCATGAGGTCAGGAGATCAAGACCATCCTGGCTAACACGGTGAAACCCCATCTCTACTAAAAATACAAAAAATTAGCCAGGCGTGGTGGCGGGTGCCTGTAGTCCCAGCTACTCGGGAGGATGAGGCAGGAGAATGGCGTGAACCCGGGAGGCGGGGCTTGCAGTTAGCCAAGATTGTGCCACTACACTCCAGCCTGGGTGACAGAGCAAGACTCCGTCTCAAAAAAAAAAAAAAAAAAAAAGGAATAACTCTGCGTAATTGCACAATTTCTTTTCATTCCATTTGGAAAAAGTTTATAATTATCAGCAGCAATACACTGTCCCTGGCTTCTGAGCTGGACACTGACCAACTGAGAAGTAAAGTAGCAGTCATTGCTGCCCGAGCACATCTGGTTTTGGTTTTAAGTGCTGAGCCATATCATAATGTCTAGATTTGCCCTTTAAATTAACATCCCATTATCATGTTTTCTGGCAGAAAACTGTACAGATTGCAAATGGAGTTGGACTTAGAACTCCACAAGAAATTAGAGCAGTGACAGTTTAGACATTAAGTACTAAACTCTGGCTTGCAGAGTCCCAATATAACCTGAATTATTTCAAGCTTATGAGTCTGAGAAAGGCAGAAAGTGAATTGCTTTTTGAGAAAGAGTCTGGATGGAAATTACAGGAAAGTGCCAACTGAAACAATGGTAACATTCAACCACAATATATGGTTTTGCATTGGTAATTACTAATTATTAGCATTCTCTTTGCTTTTGGATTTGGTTCACTCAACTTGGGCTGAATTAGCTGAATTAAGATTTTAGAAACATCAGCAATGAAAAGTTTACAGACCTCCTAAAACACCTCCTACTTATGGAACTCAAAATATAAGTAATGCAGACAAAGGTTTAAAAGATGCCTTTAATTTTGTAAAATAACAATTATTAAATTTCTAGTGTTTTTTTTTTCATTGCCTTTTGGAGCCTCTGTTTTTCTGGTTCCCTAAATATATGATTGCTTTGATTAATGGATAACCCAACACTGCACCCAAGATATCTTAAATGTAATTTGCTTCTTACCCATTACTTTAAGGGTGTTTCAAAAATTGAAAGAACATCACCTACCTGACCAACTTAGGTCTGGACTGTCCTCGTTCCCTTAGCTCTTCCATGTATGAATTCTCAAGTTAATTTTTTCAAATCAGTTAAAAATCATTGCATGTATCCCTGCACTCAAGTCCATAAAAATATACTTTGGGGATGCATTATGGCGCTAGAAAACCAACCATTTGGAGGAAGGAAATCAATCCAAAAAATTCATGTGAGTAAACTCATTAAATAGTTCCACGATGCCTTCAAGATAGATTTCAAAATCTTTAGCATGAATTATAGGACCCTTTATGCTGTCTTCCACTTTCCCTTTAGACTTATTTCTTACCCCTCTTGTGTCTCAGTGTTCTAATTAAATGACTAGTAGTTTCTCAATATACCTTATTCTTTTCTAGAGACTTAGTATAAGCTATAGCCTCTGTCTAAAACAGCAATGTCCAGTAATAATACAGTGTAGTATATGTCATTTAAAATTTTCTAAGAGCCACATTTAAAAAAGTAAAAATATGAAAAAATCTATGTTAATAATATATTGTATTGGGCTCAACATGTCCAAACTATTATATCATTTTGTGATTGATATAAAAAGATTAATGAAGTATTTTACACTATTTTTTATACCAAGTGTTCTAAATCCAATCACACAGTATATCGTAATATGACCCAATCAAATTAGCCATGTGGCTAAAGGCTACCATATTGGACACTGCAGGGGGAGAAAACCTTTGTCCTTTCTGCCTTTAGGATTTGGATCAATCTCACCCTGTCTGAGGTTCTCCTTCATACACAGATCTGGCTGCCCCCCAGTATACTACCACAATAGTGCCACAGATGCACCCCTTAGAATAGCACTTATCACATTGTATTGCCTGTTTGTGTATCTTTGTCTGCCAGTAGAGTTGAAGTTCCTTGGATGCAGGGACCATGTCTTTCCTAATTTTATATCCCAACCACATGGCAAATATTTATTACAGAAAGAGCTATGAGTGTTCACTCATGTTCAAATAGCATGTAATTATCCAAGTGGAAACTGGTTAAACAGTAAGTCCCAAATCTTTATTAAGCACTTATCATTTATAATTCACTCTGCTAGTAAACAATCTCTATGTTCTAGGTTTCCTTCAATCTACTTTTCAAAAACAAAAATGAACTTTAAAGTCAAAATTCTCACAAATGTCTAGTTAATGTAAAATGATTTAATACAAACCAAGTTGACACTTGTGTTTCAAGTGTGCTTTGGAAGAGAATTGATACAGATTATTTTCATCTAAGAATTAACAGAGGAACTAGTCAACATTTGTAACACAAAGGGACAACAGGGTAGCATCTGCTTCCAAGCTGAGGCTGGTCATCCTCAGGGTGCTTTTGTTTCATCTAGACCAATGACACTACTTGCTCTATTTGTAAAGGGTCAAACTAGCAACAAAAAAGACACCTCCTTTCCTTTCTTTGTTAATATCTGGCACTTAATCATCTTTAGAAGGCATAAAATAAATGCACGTCATTTATTTACATACTTTTGATTAAAATATTAATCTGGCTTTAGTTATAACTATGTTGTGTCTTGGCCATATAAGCAAATTTATGATGAAACTATTAATCTTTCTCTTTAATGTCCTATTTTGGGGGGAAAAAATGAAGGATTTTATAAAATATAAATTTGCAAACACCAAAATAGTCATTTTCCTACATGCTTGCTCAGCATGATTTTCTTTTGTAATGATTATAATGTGCCATATTAAAAGGCTTTGTAAATTATATGACACTATATAAATGTGAGTTATTATAATTATTGAATACACCATTAATTAAATACAGTGACATTAGAAAAATTGAATTTTAATTTTCATTAGTCTTCATAAGTGTTAACTAATGACACTTTGGCAAATCTTAATATCACTGCTCATTTGGAAGTTGAGAAAAATGTGGCAAATTGTTGTAATTTGCAAAATGCCTTTGATTCAGTCTTAGGTAGATTCAAAGTTAAATGGCAGCAAACCCTCCAAAACTTTGGCCCAAGTGTTCAATTACTTCTCCCTTCTTTCCCCTTAAATGCCTGTGTTGAGCAAATCTCTCATTTAACCTTTATCCTCCAGCTGATAACTGTTGGCCAATGCTTGATTTTGATTCCATTAGTCAGCCCTTTTATATAGGTTTTGCAAAATTGTGTTGATGTTAGTGAGTTTTCTTAAAGATAACATATAAATCTAACCTTTACAGTCAAAAATCATTTCCGTAAGCCTTGGCTAACTTAGATGCAAGATATGTCAAAAGCTGATCTTCACTGAGCTAACTCTGAGTGGCTAGCACAGACAGGCAGCAGCTGCACTGAATAAAAGCAGTGCTATATCTCATTGATTAGTCATGGTTCCCTAGAGCACCATGTCAGAAAAGATCGTAAGGCTCTGAGGGGGCTCAATGGAAAAGAGTTCCATTATCGATTAGGAATGTCTGCCACGGGCATGGGCTGGATTTTGACAACTGGACTGCCTTATTTTTGCCATGCAAAGTCTAGGCTGATAAACAGCAGTAGGGAGCTGGGGTAAAGCCTACCTACTAGCCAGCAGTTGCTGAAAATGAGTACTGATCTTCAGAGAGCAAACAAATATAACATAACTTGGATCTTTACACAGAAGGGTCAGCACTGTCTCTATGTCAAGTGAATATAATACCCCCTGGTAAGTGGTGCTGAAATCCATAAAATGTCACTGAAAAGTAGTTTGTAAGAAATGTGGGTGTGTCAACTACCCAGTTAGATGGCGACCATCACACAGAAGGTGGTGACTTTCTTTCTTTCTTTTTTTTTTTTTCAAGACAGAGTCTCACTCTGTCACTCAGGCTGGAGTTCAGTGATGCAATCTCAGCTCATTGCAACCTCTACCTCCCCAGTTCAAGCGATTCTCCTGCCTTAGCCTCCCGAGTAGCTGGGATTATAGGCGTGTGCCACCACGCCTGGCTAATTTGTGTATTTTTAGTACAGACAAGGTTTCCTGTCTCCTATGTTATTTCCTGTTTCCTATGTTGGCCAGACTGGTCTCAAACTTCTGGCCTTAAGTGATCCAACCGCCTTGGCCTCCCAAAGTGCTGGAATTACAGGCGTGAGCCATTGCGCCCAGCCAGAAGTGATGACTTTCTTAGCAACTCTTCCTCCCCTGCCTCTTTTAAATCCAACTTGAACTCAGTCTTTTCATGGACAATTTAAGTCTCCTGCTGGCCAAAAAGACAAAAACTGAAACAAGATAGCAATCCCTCCTCATTTTCCACTCAAAGAGAGAAGTAACAGGAAACAGAAAGAAAAACTCACCCTGTGACCAGAAAGAACCAATATCTGACTGAAAAAAAAAAAATCTCTGCTCCCTCCATTTTTCAAAACAGAAGGTGAAAACAGTAACGAACTTCAAAATGAAACTGTGAGTGAGAAATATACTGACTTAAACATTTTGTTTTCCAATAAGTTAGGTCAACGGGGACTGAAGACTTATGGATATTTTAAAGCCAAAAGGCTGAAAATGGCCTGTTCTAACAAACTAACAAAGACTTAGCTTTTGTTTATTTTCTAATCTATCACCAAAAGAAGCACACAGAAAAAGAAGAAACCCTACTTTAAAATAAAAGTGAGCTCCAGGCCACTTACAATTGCCTTCTGCCTCTGCCTCTCCCTTTGTTTGGCCCTCTCAGACTCTCGCTTCTCATACTCTCTGCGATATTCTTCCCTCTTCAGCCTCTCGTGCTGATACTCCTCGTAGCTGTCATACCTGGGAAACATAACTTCATCACTAAGTCAACCACCTCAATTTGCATAAGCAAAATGAATAATAATATGGGGAGGGGTATAGGGTTTTGGAGAAAATCTTGTCATCTCAAGGAGAGGATAAAGGGAGCCAAAGGAAAATGACATGCCTCATTACCTGGGCCGACGGCTGTAGGGAGATCTTGAACGTGATCTCACATACAAGGGAGAATTTCGGTGCATGCGGTGTCTGTAGTGGCTTGACTCATAGTAATAGCAGGATCTGCGACAGATGAGAAAAACAAAAAGGGCATTTGCAACTGCCACTTAACCCAAGTTTATCGGCACTGTGGAGCATCCTCTGGGACACTGTGTTACAGAGACTGGCTTTTTTCTTCCCAGCTACTAGTGAGATTTCCCAGTGACAGTTTGTGATCAGCTAGTCAGCTTAGAGGGCTGGGAGTGATGTGCTCTCTCTCAGCATCTCTTATTGATGTTAACACTGAGCACCAGGTCTGGTACACTGTCAGCTTTATCTTGCATGGATCTCCACTATCCTGGCACAGGGCAGCTCTCCAGGTAATGGAAAAAGTTAGATGAGCAAGTTTCTTAACAAATTACTCTCTCTGATAGGACTGGCTCAAGGCACTGTGCTCAGAGCTGACAGATTTAAGAGAACATGGAGAGAGATGTGAGTGTAACATCATTCTCGTTAGTTCCGGCAGCACCAGAACTTCAGTGGTCAGGGGCCGGAATGGCTACAGATTTCAAATTTTTATTTGTATTTTATTTTGTTTAGTTCTTAGGAACACCTTGTGTGTTATTAGGGTTTCGCCAAAGTTTACCTTGAAGAGGATCTACTGCCTGGGGACCTTGATCTTGACCTGGAATATGGTGATCGGGAACACGAACTGTGTCGCGAAAAGGACCTTGAACGAGAGCGCATCCTTTGGGGTCTTTGAGAAAATAAGGATTTGGGTGGTGACACGGAATCTCTACATGGAGAGTTAAAAGAAGAGCAAGAAGGAGACACATTGAACAATGAATAGGATTGCGTGCCATCCCAAGGGTAGCTCAGTTTATCACTTTCATCTTCGCTGTCATCAAACAGGCCATCCATGGCTAGTCCTGAATTTATAAACATAGGTAGTTTGGAGAATTGTTCATTACTGAAATCACTGTCCCTCAGTTCACTGGTCTTGTCTGCTTCGTCGTCAAAAACAGCTTGACTGGGATGACCGAAGTGCTTGTTCAGCTCGGCTCGGATTTCCTGGTCTTGGAGCTGTTTTCTTGTGCTGCAAGGAGAGACCTGCTTGCTTGCCTCCAAAGTCTCTCTCAGGTAGCACTGGTCTGAATCTGTGGAAGAACAAATCTGCCCCTGCCAATCGGAGGAGACATCTTTATTTTCTAGTTGTCTAGAGTCTTGGAGCTCCTGTGATATATTAATGAGTATTTCCGTTTTGGAATTAATTGACTGGCAATAGTCATGGTCACCAAACAGCCGCAGACTGTGCCGCTTGGTCTTCCTTTCCTCGTGTCCACCAGTGAGCACTGAGGACTTGCTGAGTTGTGCATACAACTCGGATTGCTCCGGCCCTTTCTTGGTGGAGTTATTGCCTTGTGTACCAGAAGACTCACTGTACCGGGGCTTCTTTGATGGTGGTGGCACCACAGTCTTGCAAGAGGACTTCAGCTTTGGAGAAGCCCTAAAAGGGTTATCTTGGTTGGCTTTATGAGGAGGAGTGGTGGGTGGAGTTAGGCCTAAGGCAAAAATTAAAAAAAAAAAAAAGAGAGAGAGAAAGAGAAAAGAGACAGAGATAATGTTCTTAAATGCCAAGACACGTTTCTAAATTTTCCAAGATTTCAAACAAGGGTTTAATCTGAGTGCAGAAGAAGGAAACTAATTTCATGACAAGGCCTGAAAGACTGACTCATCCCCTAAGCCTCTGTCACCAAGAAAAGATGGATCTACAGTGCTGAACAGGAGGCAGAGCTGTGATCTTTTGTATTTCAAACACCAACGCTAACAAATCCTGCTTCCCAGAAAACATGAACGCATCATCCCTGGCCTACATGGAACTAGGCATTATTATCAAAGCTTGCATTGTCAAGGGGATTGTATGGGCTGCTTTATGGAAAATTAACGAAGTGGGACTGAGGAATCACAGAATAGCCTTAGTAGCATTTGTCTGCAAAGAACATTGCAGAGGATGCAAGCAGCTCAGGGGTCTTTGTCCAATCAAGAGAATCTACCCTTGGAGCCAAGAAATTAACCAACTTAAAACAAAACAAAACAAAAAGATGAGATGACAACTTCAAAGTAAGTTCAGTGAAATACGACAGCCAAATGCAGGGACCTAGAACAACTCTACAACTTAACGGCAGTGATTCTTTGTCGCCACAGTTCATTAACCTAGTAAACCATGGCTAATGTAGGCATAATACATTCTTGTAAGCATAACTAATACATTCTGTCTAAAATATGGTTCTGCAACAGAAACCTAAGTGAACAGTAACACTAAATATCGCAGTGCCAGCCGACCATTTTATATAGAGCACAACATAAGGGAGGGTTATGAGACCGAGGGACTGAAACTCAGCCAAGCTTCAGCAGCTAACTAATTAAATAAATAAAAAGGAAGAAAGAGGAACAGCCATCAGTTGTTGCTCCTTCTGCTTTTCTATAGGAGGGCAGAACATTTCATTAGAAACCACGTGGGAGAGTCCGTGAAGCATAGTAGTTCCCTCTGTTGAGTTTACCCCCTGAATAAGTCCTACTCATCCCTTTGTGCCGAGGAAGAATCATTGTCAAGTGGCTCCAGAGTCCAAGGAACTTTGAAGAAGGGCAGGCTGGAGTTCAAATGACTTTCTGCTTACAAGGGAGCATTTTAGTTTCCAATACACTTTTTATTTAGGAGGCGGGGTGAACACTATTCAGCAAAAAGAACTTCAAGTCTGCTAACAAGTATGGGGTTAGATTTAAGGCAAGTTTCAAGGAAAAAAACTGCTACCTTGCTGAAAAAAAAAATAAGAAAACACAGACACCCACACACGCACGCACACACACACACACACATATACCAAGAGCCACGTAGGTCACAAAAAGCCACAATGAAATTTTGATATGAACAGGAAGATGCTGCCTCACTCTCCTATTTTATAATAAAGAAATGGAAAGAATGAATGTTTTCTCTAAAGTGAAATATTTTACAGCAATATTTGGCAATTTTTATTATTCAAAGCTAATTCTCCCTGAGAGAAGGAAAGGTATACAAATGTAAGGTGGTTTGACTTTGGAGTTCCAACCCAGAAAAGTTCAGGAAGATAGAGAAATGCAAGCACAAAGCGAATGGGACACTGTACTCCGTTCATGGTCACACCTGAGTCTCAAAAAGGCTTCCCTTTGTTGGCAGCTTCTCTTGGATGGCTCTTTGTCCCTCTCTTTGCTGTAGCAAAGGGAGTGACTTATATGACTGAATGAAACATCGGTGCCACTGAGGCACAATCAACTCTTGTTTCCTCTCTCATAGATGAGTATGTCTTTTACTCAATCTAAGAAATTCCTATTTGGTTGATCTTCTCTTTTTCTCTCTGTTTTCACTTGTTTTATTTACCTATTGCACTACCTTATTAATGCATACTGATTTCTTCTACATGCTACCTTCAATAACCACTTGCAATTCCCAGCAAAAAAAAAAAAAAAAAGCACACTCTCAAATATTCCTCCTAGGACCCTAAGATACTTAAAGAAATAATGACAAATAATCTCTCTTTGCTGAGTAAATACCAATCAAATATGTCCAACGACATAGCCCTTGAATCGGAGGAAATGGCATTCAACATCCTCACATCCAACTCCGTAAATCTTTGCATGATCACCCCAAGTTAGGGTAGTTTTTACTTCTTTAGAAATTTATTGTCAGGATCCCTCTCTTGATACCAATCACATATAACTATACATTTTTGCTTATCTCTTTTTGAATGTGAATTATGTCTTGTCTTTCCAAATCGATTATAAGCTCTTTGCAGAATGTGGCTTGGGCACATTTGTTGCATTATTATTTTCTACTAATTTTAATTTTTCTAGATTCTTCTTTAGTAGTGGGTCTCACATTTCAGCAGTCCAAGAATTACTTGGGATACTGGGTAAACATTTGTAATTAGATGCGTCACAGACCACATCTGGAGAACCCCAGCCCTAGCGTGTCTGCAGCATGCCACTTTGTACTCTCAGGTATACATATTTTGACAGACATTTTAGATTTATAAAAAGAAACCTTAAACTTCAGGAACACCAAATTAGGCCACTATTAAAGAGAGACTGGTTCTAAAAATAGCTCAGGTATCTAGAGATTTCAGATACAGAAATCCTTCTGTGTCTTGAAAATTCGAAACACTTGTCCTAGTACCTAAGCTCATTATCGCTTAAATAACTGGTTCTCAAGTTGCTCTGGGGAGTGGCGACACCTTGATTGTACTTTCTTTGAGTTAAAAACAAAGCCTTTTACCTCTGTCACACATTATGGCCTGTGGCCATTGAACAGACCTTCGTTGAACACCTACTATGTGCTGGATATGACACCAGATGCTGCTATTTCAGGGACTCAGCCTCCAGCGACTTCACAATTGATTTTAATAAAAAGGCACTTCTTTAAAATTTGACATGAGTATATTTTTCTGCATATATGCTTAAAATTGATGGAAACACCCAGAGACCATCAAATATGCCTCATGAGTAAAAATATCAGGGCCGCACATTTCTGCTGGCACCATTTGTTGAAACAAATAAGTAATGCTTGCTTATTGAATGGAAGATATTTCAGGATTAATGAGTAGATGGAGAGAGAAAAATAATTTGGCTAATGCCCTAAAGCCTTCATTGTTTACTGAAACATCTCCAACCAGAGAATATCTCAAAGCAAGATTGAGAAATCTCACGGATGACAAGACTTCCTATCACCAGGTGCCTCCCTAATGGAAAGCCTATCTCCAGATACAGTTGAGACCCAAAGCCAAACAAAACAAAACAAAAGTGCAAAGAGTATGTTTTCATTTAACATAGTGTTAAACTGTTCAGAGCTGCTGATGAGACAGGCAACCCTTTGCTGCCTCTGAACTAGTTGTTATTTCTCTAGCCTCACCTCCACTACCCAAACCCTTCCCCGTGAAGTAAGAGGGAGGTCGGTGCTCAATCCCTTGATGCCACTACTTTTGCTCATCTTCCCACTAATCTCTGGACTCTCTATTTCATGCCACAAGCCCAAATCAACAGTGCTAATGCCTTCCACAACCTCTGGATTATTTCCTGCGTGTTGATTTTCTGGGGAATGTGTACATTTTGGTGTTGACAGTACAAGGTATATTCCGTGCTCTCTCTTGAACTTAGCAGGTTTTGACAGATTTATGTGAGGACAGATGGCCATTACAGGCTGAAGGCTGACAAGAGGCAGTTCCGAGCATTGTTAACACACTTGCACAAACTCTCAGTAGTGCAGCTCGGTGCAGAATGTAATTCAGACTATAGCTTTTTTATTGCCGCCTATTTTCTTTTGTCAAAAGAGCCTGCTGTGCAGAGCAACAAATGGCTGCTATTACCCAGAATGTAATGGGTGTCAGACAAATCACATAACACAAACAATCAAGAGTATGTAGGTCATATTTCAACAGAGCACAACCTTAGCAATATTTATGATTACTGCATTGAAATGTGCTCCATAATAAACAAGCACCTCTACATCACTCACACTTATGCACTTCTGCACAGCAAATCTGGGAGAAGTGGTACATACTCTACAGTCATCTTTTTAAACAGCCCTTTTATTAAAAAAAAAAAAAAGGCAGACAAGTTTTGTTTTGTTTTTCATTATCGCTATGAAACGATTTTCTTGGAGGAGTTTTCTTTTGGGTTTGTTTGTTTAATTGAATGACTCTGATAAATGGTGAGTCCCTGGCTCTGTTTCTTGTGCTGTGCTATTCACCAGTGACTTTTTTTTTTTTTTTAGTAGTTTATAACATTTTGCAGAATCTACTGCAAAATCTGCAACTTACTTTCAAGTCTGTTTAACAGTGGGATTTTGCATAAGTTGCACACCAATTCAGGTACTTAAGAAAAAAAAAAAAAATCAGGAGATGAGATTCTAAGTTGCTTTAAAACACACCAAAATAGGAAAACAGAGCAAAGAGAGGTGTGTGACTTGTCCTACCCACATATTTCAGGCCTCACGAATTTGGAGTGGGTGTCAAGAGTGCAGAGGGAAAGCTGATATTCACTGAGTACCAACCGTTACCTCTAAAGCAGTTGTTAAAATATTCAGTTGATAAAAGCTGCTCTAGTGTTCTCTCCATCTGCACATACTTCCCCAGGACTCAACGGAGCTCCACAAGACCCAGCAACAGAAGTGCTCACAATTGGCACAGAAGGTTCTCCAACAGACCCCGCTAGTCCTCTGGCTGGCTTCAGTCCATTTGGAAGTGGCCTGCCTTCAGTACATTTTAAGTATTTCTCCCATCACCCCTGGTTACTGGGGAACAAACTGGCCTTGGAGAAAAGCTTCAGAACATTCCTATGACATATGCCTAATTCCCCAACTCTTGCTAATGGAAGATGAAGATATCATTAATTGACCCCTGTGTAAATTCCCCAGAGAGCTGGGATAGGGGATGAGTAAGGAGAACCTGGCATTTCAGGTGGCTATTGCCAAACCCCAAAGCTGATGTGGGACAGAAAATTCCTTTGCTGTACTTGGCTTACAAGAAATAGGATGGTACCATTTCCAGAAAAGAAAAATTAGGAACAAAGGAATTGTCATTATAGACACTGGGTCAAAAAGAATGAGATTAAAAATAGAAAATGAAGAATATGGTTGAAATATGGAAGAAATCTCTGACAGTAAGAGTTGGCAAGCACTGGAATGGGCTGTAAAGAGAATTTGTTGGGTCTCCCTTTCTTAGATTCTTGAAGCACAGGAATAGATTCTGTGACCTGTCAAAATCACCTTCCAGTTCTCTGATGCTATGGTTTTCCTTTTAAAACTACCGACAACTACCGATATTTTACTTTGGTCTACTTTCCCAAAGATACGTCACATACACAAGAAGTATATACGCCAAAAGGCTACAACCATTTGTCAATATTTATGCTGTTTGTCAATACATTTTTCCAGCAAAATGAACTTTTAAATGGAGAGTCCAAAAAGGCAATGTAAAATTCAACATAAAAGTGGTAGTTACAGATTGGTTAATGAGTGTTTTGTTGTTGTTTTTATGGTGAGTCTACTAAAGTACACTTAGAATGACTGCTGATTAAAGCCTAGAGAAAAAATTAAGTAAAAAATAACTAACATCAAATCACATGTCCCCTCTGATGAAAATAATGTGGAAAAACATATATCAATGGAGAAAAAAAATTATGAAGTCCTACTTGTTTCAGGGTGATGACATCTGATTATATTTTTTGCTCTTCTCATTTTCTTTATCAGTTATAAAATAGTTCTGCTGTTACAATGTTTACAGTAATAACAAATAAAAACTATATATACATATACATAAAATTTTGGGGTCAGTCACTTTGGTCCCTACCCAAATTCCTTCGTGTCTGTGGTTAAAACCGTCACCTTGTTGAGCTGACATTGCTTTGCCATTCCCATTTCAGAAACAAAAAAGTGTAGCACTCTGAAAATCTCCATATGCAATAGATTTAAATGCCTTCTGCCAAAAGATCATTCTCTTTTCTCTCATCTTGCTTTACTAACAGCTATTTTGAAATCAAATTAGTTTTTACACCTGTAAAAGAGAAGAGTTTTTTTTATCAGCCAAAATGAGCCAGTTTAGGACAATCACAAAGAAGTCAGACCAGCTGGCAATACCTAATAAAGCAAACTTCCTATCTCATCCCTCCTGTTTCCCAAAGACACTGCAGATGGGGCAGAGGCATTATTCTGGAGGTCTTAGAATTTTGTTGACTCTTTACATTTCCACTTAAACATTTGGAAAATTTCACTAAAATTTGTGAGAGTAAAGAAAAAGAAGACACCAAAAGGCCTGAGCCAAAGCTTGGGTCACTTCTGCTGCAATCAAACCGATTAAGTCTGTAGACCAAGGATCAACAAACTACCAATACGAATGCTGTTTCTACCCTTGCCACCCACCTGCTGCACCTGTGGCAGACATCACTAATTGATCATGACATTCCCCATGAGCACAGACTTGGCCTTAGAGCCTTTCTCAATACAATGCTCCTGGCAGACAGTACCAATCAATGACACTTGGCAAGTGCAGTGAAGCCTATTTAACATAACATATGTCAATTACTATCTTTAAAATTCAGACTTCAGGAAAGAGACATAATTTCTCTTCGGGCAGACCTGCTTTGAACCCAGGGTCTATCATATAGCTTGTGTCAACGTATAAATCTTTCCTCAACAATGAAATGGGCAGAGAGTAAGGAAGATACTGTATGTGAAGTGCCTATTTAAAGAGTGCCTACTTGCCCGAAATTGTAGGCATAGAAGTAGCTGTTGCTGAGAGAATCTCTAATCAGTGAGTTTTCTACCTTGATTTGGTAAATTCCATATTTACACCAAAAGCAGTATTTGTTCAATTTGACGTGAAAATAGTGGGGGGTTGGGGAAGCACAGAAAAAGAATAAATAACTTCATATATGAGATTGCCAAAGAGGATACACGGCAAGGGCAATAAAAGGGAAGAGGTGAAGACAGTCAAAAGTTGAAAAGGTAAGAAGCAAGGTACAATGACCACTGCAAATGATTAATCAGAATTAGTAATTAAATATCTAATATTTATTGAGCACTTATATAATAAGGGGCACCCATGTTTTATCTCATTTAATCCTCACACTGACCCAAGGAGATGTAGGTATTGTGATCATCTTCATATCATGCATAAGAATCCTAGTCTTTCAGAGGTTAAGTAAATGGACCAAGGCCACACACTAGATGGGAGGACATTCAGAATTTAAACTTGGGTTTGTCCAAACACCAAGCCAAGGTTTTGTAAACTTCACCAAGCTATGCCGTCTGCTCTTTAAAATCTGGATACACTACTTTTAATTGAAGCTTTGCTGCTTATAAACTGTTTTACTTCAGATCAAACCACATAAAATTCCATTTTTGTGTGTCAAAAATGATTGCATACAGGCAGTTTTATTTTTCAACCTATATTCTAGTCTTCTGAGTTGACAATTTTATCAGTAGTTATGAATATGACTTTAAAATGGAGGAAACTGAGGTGTAGAAAAGGTCAAGGATATAGAAAAGAGTCTTAGCAATCAAAAGATCCAGGAGGGAAGGTGTGTGTGCCATCTTGTAGCTCCTTATTGATTTTACAGTCCTTGCCAAATTCATCGTCATTTGAGTATCCCTTTGGTTTCCTGCTTTCTTGCTTCTGCTCCATCAACATCTTCTCTCCATTCCACCCCTGTGTTTCAAAATCTGTGCATTTTGTTGTTGTTGTTTTCCCTGAAGGCTCTCCAAGTCAGGTTAGCCTATGGAGAGCTCAATTTCCTCCACATTCCTTTCCATGGATCACCTCTGTCATTCACTAGGATGATACTATCGCCTAAGTATTTCTGTCAGTCCTTTAACTGCCTTTGCAGTTTCTCATTTTTAAAAAATCTTTTGGTCAATCAATGTATTTAAACTTGAAGCTATGCTACCTTGTTTTCCCTTTGACAAGTCTTTTTCTCCCTTTGTGATTCTTTCTAGGTACAATTAGTGTTTGTCATAATCTTCAAACACTACTAAGTGACCAATTTTGCTGAAGGTTTTTAGAAGAGATGACAATTGTAGACATTACATGTTGCATGGCATTTCAAGCCCACAATATCTCTAGAGAAAAAAAAAATCTCCCTCCATCTCCTCTTTACATTATTCTCCAGGAAGGTTCCAAACTTTACCTTCCAGCCTCATTCAGCATCTTTCAAGTCCTCATCTCCTTGCTTTCCAAAGCTGTAAATCCCTTCTCTTACATAATGCAACTGGGCTTTACTTCAGCTTCCCCAATTTATATCTGTACAGTTACTACAATCACACTCAACGAACTAAAAACTGCCTTCTGGGCCTACCTTTGTTAGAAGGTGGTGGAACACATTCAATAAATAATATTTGCTTTCATGCTACTTATCAGTGTGTCTCAGTACCCCAATAGACTAAATAGTTAACGTGCATTGTACTGGTGATTGAAATTATGTAAGATGGTAAAATCTCCTGTAAATGAATGAAATGTGAATGTGGAAAAATATTCCTGTAAAGAAGAACTCAAAAAAGGTCATTGCTAAAAGAAGTGTTATCAAATTAGTTGTGGATGGGTGGAATTGGAAATTATTGGAAAAATTATAAAAATCTAAAAGAATTCAGACTACCATACCAATGTCTCTAATCTTGACCTTCAAGGAGCAAGCAATAAAAAGTGGCTACCGTCTATAATATGTATTGTATAATAATATATTAGTGTGGTTTATGCAAGAAAGATGAATCGATAGACCCCCAAATAGCAAACATAAGCTCAAGGTAAAGATCTCCATCTTCTACCAAAACTGTAATATTTGAATGTATATTTTTATGTTTTAAGCAGAGGTAAAATAAAACAGTATATGTTTGAATCAACTTTTTAAATAAACCCACCAATTGCTGGTCCTCACTGGTCAGATAAGAAGGTCTCTACCACATATAATATATATACACACAAAAGTTACTTCTAAACATATATGTAAGTTATGATGTATTTAAGAAATAGTGTTATGTATGTATTTAAGAAATGATGTTAAGTATATGCTTATAAGTAAGGATTTGTGTGTCTAAGTGTGCATGCCTATAAAGATATGTATATGTGTAC
Organism: Colobus angolensis palliatus; assembly: GCF_000951035.1. Taxonomy (NCBI): domain Eukaryota; kingdom Metazoa; phylum Chordata; class Mammalia; order Primates; family Cercopithecidae; genus Colobus; species Colobus angolensis. Next base: position 5,166,403 of record NW_012114555.1, on the reverse strand, counting down.
ATATGTGTGAGTCTGCACACACATATACTATCTATCTACACCATGAAATTAACTACTCTACTGCTTGACCAAGTCATGCAATCATGCATTAGGCCTTTCATAAGAAGGTAATTTAGCAAACTCAAAGTGTGAAATTAAACGTAGCAACAATGACCACGGTGGATGTAGGCACCATAGTTCTGGTTGAAAGCATCTTGTTTAATGTACTGTTCCTTTAATCTTATCAGCAATGGTCAGACCCAAATAATTTCTTGTTTAAACATCCCACGATTCACTTTTTGGTGGGGTTCAAGTACCTAAACTTAAAGCACTCAGTGCAACGGCACCATTTGCAACCAACTCAGAAGTTTGCCTAAGAGCTCTTCAGTTAGTCTAAGTTTTTAAAGTGCTTCAGTATTTTTTATTAGTTTTTTAAAAAAATAAGCAACTGGAAATATTTACAGATAACTTCTTATCCAATTTTGTATTCTTTGTTAATTTCATTAATCACATAGACAGTACACTCTATTATTTTACTACACACACACCACACACACACACACACACACACACACACACACACACACAAGTTCCAAGTGAAATATAAGGCTTACCTGCAGTTCCAGAGAGTTCCACACTTAAGGTACGTTCAATAGTCTTGTTCTCAAATGGGGAACCCTTGGGGTCACTGGAAGATATGGCACATTTATAAAAACAAACTGAAATGGAGTTGCTGTAGCCAAATGTATTAGAACCCCCTTCCCTTTCTGAAAATGGTTACGTTTCTTAATACTTACTTTGGTGACTCTGGGGTCAGAGGAAGAGATAAAGTTGTTGGTTTGGCTAAAGAAAAAAAAAAAAACACAACTAATTATGTAATATTGAGTGTCTTTTAGATTTCTTTTCTTTCCACAACAGTCAAGTTGGAAAAACAACCAGAAAACTGAAAGACTAAACTAAGGAATTCTCTGAATATTGAATCAAAGTCAGACAAAAGTCCATTATGCTAAAACAGATTCCAAATAGCATTTGCATCAGTAAACTACCATTCAAAAACACATACAAAAACAGAATTTTTCCAAAAATGAACCTTCCCTGTTACAGATACAAAATTTGCATCATACCATCAGAGAGAAATAATGTTTTCTGTTTTAATTTGGAATACAGTACACGGTTTGTTTAGAAAAGAAAACAGCAGAGGAACTACAAGGCGACAGAACGTTATGAATATTCAGTTGATTTTACTCCTAAAATGTATAATTTTATATCTAGCCCTGATAATAGGTTATTTCTATAAGGCCAAAGCTCATGTAGTAACTATTCCACTCACTGAAAATTAATTGAGAGATGATGGCAAATTGTGGGCATTGACCCAGATGGTTTAGAAGGGGTTCAGATCCGCAAATCTGATAGACGACTAAAGAAAGATACCATGTTTATCAGTTGAAAGGTGTACTGACTTGCAAAGATGCTAACTACCTCCTTTTGTGCTTTCCTGAATCTTACCTCCTACAGGTGGCATTTCCCAATAATGAAGGGTGAAGAATCTTCTCACCCAAAATTTCAATTGCTTCTCCACGGCAATCTTGTATTTTGAACAGAAGGAGGGGCAAATATGATGAGAGGCATACTTAGGCTATACATTCATGTATTATGTATATCTATGCTTATCTATAAGCATATGCTTATGTGTATGTAGGTTTATGTCAATTTTTTCTCATTAAAATAATTACTTTCAAAAGGTCAAGTGGTAGTTGTTTATGTAATGGAAATCGTAGTGTCAAAACCAAAAAGGTGTTTAGAATAGTTTCTTATCTTATGGCTGAAGAAACTGAGACCCAACAATACTAAGTGGTATTTTCAGGGCCATAAAATAGTTACTCACAGAGTTGGCCAAGATTCTGTTTTCTTTCTCCTATTGTCAAAAGAAATTGCATTCAACAGACTTTAAAGTAAATTAATCAGCCCCAGCAATTAATGTTTTGAAATGTGAAAATATTATTCATGTCCAAAATAACCTGAAATTAGATACTTTACTTGGATAAATAGTATTTACATATTTAATTTATAGATTTAGATTTACACAGTTGAATAGTATATCATCTTTCAATGTATATCCAGAGATATGAAGCTCATGATATCTTCAACAAATTAGATACATTGATTGATTCAGTTTTTCATTTATACAGATAAATGAGCTGATTTTACATTAATTTTTGAGTATGTGTAATATAACAAGTCTTTCAAAAACCATCCATTTATGAAGAAACTTTACCAAGTTTTATGATATTCAACTAATAGGATAATTCATACAAATTCCATAGAAAATATAACCAGATATTAACTATGTGCTATGTGACATAATAAATGTACATTAAAAATCAGTCACTGAAATTCTGGTTTTCAAGAGGTAGTATAGGCTATTTGAAATGCTCAAAGAAAGACTCTCAAATTCTGATTGTTGGGTACAGGTAAGGCCAAAGTCAATGAAAGGAGAGGAAATGGCAACAGTCATAGTTAATGAGACCAAAAGCAAACAGTAAATGAGAGCCATAGGAAGGGGACAGTCCCCAAACCACATACAGAATCTGATCCCTGAATAAACCCAGACTCTCTAATGCTACCATTAGAGGAGTATTGATTTGATTTATTGAGAGTTTAATCCACCCTGTTCCACTGACTGATAGACCAGAGACTAGTAGGATCCTTGAAGTCAGGAATGTGTCTTTTTCATGTAGATTGTGGTATTTGGATGAATGCATGAATAAATGGACAAATAAATGAGACATCAACACACAACCATGGCTAGATGATCATGCTAAGGAAATGAAAAGAACCTGCCTCCAAAATGTTTTATGGAAAGCATACACGAAGTTCAGTGAGAAAAAATTACAACACCTTAAGAAAGGTCATTTCAATTGATCCTCCTAGTTATCTCTAATTGTTCACGTATTTTCCACATTTTGATTTTAAATAATAATTCAAATAATTACTGAAGTTGAGCATGTATTAGTTCTTACTTGTCAGCCATGTTTCATTTCTTTTAGGCCTTTCATAACTAAAGGATTGTGTCTGTTTGTCAACAGACTTTGGTCTGGGGTGAGTCTTTTGTGCCTTGCCACAGACATATACCATATACAGCCAGTCTCATCTAAAGAAAATTTCCTCCAAAGGCCTATTTAACTCTTCATTGTCATGATTTGTAAAAGTTTACTAAAAGAAAAATAAAAACAGAAAAAAAAAACAACTTTAAAACATGTGCTGCCAGGCTGGGTCACATATTACAAGGACTTTAAATTTGGCCCCAGAAAATGCATGCATGACCAGGACAGGGTGAGGAGTAGCCCGGTAAATTCATTTGTTCACTCACTAGAGCGAGCTCATCTGCTTCCCCTCACCTGAGGCCTTCATGACCAACGAGGCCTAGGGCACCGTGGTTCTGCTCCAGGAAAAACTGCTGTAGTGCTTATGAGGAAGATCCAGCTGGAGCAATGAGAATGCGGTCCATTTCACTAAATATATTTTCCCAAACTGACCGACAGTGATGGGTGGTGGATTTGAGGTATCTACCAGGGAAAGCCTAATGGAAAGTCAACTTAAAATATTAAAGGAAGGCTCCTGAAAATCCTGGGCTAATACTGAGGTAGAGAAGAGGAAAGAAAATTCAAAACACTGGGAAAAAAATCTGTATTGAATCAGTAGCAATAACAGCATATCTACACGAATTAATCATGGTTCAAAGCAGAGATCATTGTCTACCACTCTGCAGTTAAAAGGAGAAGTTGGGAAAATGAAAGTGAAACAAAAAGAGGTGTATGCTTATAATTGATATGTTACAATATGTCTACTTCTACCAACAAGGTTAAAGTGGAAACTGGCATGTTTTAAATCAAGTGCCCATTTCAAGGGGTCTTTGGGCTTCTAAGACTACAACATTTTGAGAAGGAGGAGCCTAAAAGACAGAAAATTGTATCTCTGCCAAGACAGGTTTTCCCCAAATCACCAGGATCTGCCTCAGAAACATCAGCCTCCTCTAGCAATATATGGTGATAATAAAAATCAACCCAGATGTTTAATCTAGGCACTTTCTTAAATTGAAAGAAAACAATCAGGAATTTTCCAATCTTTATTTACAGAATAAAATCTGCGAGCATAGCATGTGGTTGTAGAGGAGTAGGGGAAGGAGAAGAAGGAGTGGAAGAGAAAGAAGAAGAGGAAGGGGAGGAGCAGGAGGTGAAGGAGAAGGAGAAAGAAGATAGAAGAAGAAGAAGGAAGAAGGAGGAGGAGGAGGAGAGGAAGAGAAGAGGAGGAGGAGGAGGAGGAGATAATAAGAAAGAAGAAAAAGAATTAGAAAAGGAATGTACTTAGTAATCAAGAGAGGCTGCATAAACACTATTTACTACTTCTTAAGGTGTATATAACAAATCACTGATGCCTCATTTTTTCCATTACTGGAAGGGAAAAAATAAAAGCTCTATAATGAAGTGGTTAGCCAAGCTTGTTCATAACCTCAATTATCTCAGCAATTCAGAGATTCATATAAGCCTCATGTGATGTTGCAATTCCTCCCCACCTAGCTAACATTTCAGGAGTCTTTCAGTGCTTGTGAATTAGACTGCCTAGCAGCTGAATAGAATATGTTTAACCTGTGTCCAAAGAAAGGTTTCTTCCCCCGCTCTATAATAAGTGCCGAATTCTCTTTCCACAGAGTAACACCGATGGGATGGAAGCAAGAAGTTGGTGCTCTCCGACCTTACGTGTGCTTTCTCTGCTTCCAGTGCCCTCACCAACAGCTCGTTTTGGTCCCCAGCCTACCTTGTAAATGTTGAGACTGCGATTGTGTGTGGGACTTCTTTTTGGAGGTGCATTTGTCTCTGCTGCTGTTTCTGTTCTCTGTGGGTTTGGTGTGAGGAGGGTCATCGTTTGTGGTCAGATATTTGAGAAGCTCCGAGCAGGGACGTCTTTGTGGCTTTTGCTGTTGACAAATACTCTTCGCTTTATTGCTCCATGAATTCTCAGTCTTAAAAACAAGGCATAAAGAAAACTAAAATTAGTGAACTGAACCTTATCAGAATGGATATAGGTTTTCTGAAGAGATGGGATTTTTCAATGAAGTGTTCAGTCTAAGTGTACCAGATCTATGAGCTGTGAATAATTGTTTGCAGAACAAGGAAAGAAAATTACATTTAAAATTCCTAAATGACATTTATGCAGCTTTTTATTTTATTTCTCCTACATTTCAACGTTCCTACTCAGCAACATGTAACTAACAAGACCCTACAGCGCCTTTACTGTGAATACAAAAAAAATAAGCTGGTTTAAACCTCAATTTGCCACTGATTGCTGACGCCCAGTACTCACAACTCTCTTAAGTACCCCTTAATGCTCCGTTTTCACTCACAGTGAATGGCAAGACAAACAATGTTTAATACAGCCCGCTAGCTGAATTATGGCATTGCCAGCATTCCATCCAATTAATGGCAGAGATAGATGTTTTGTGGTGATTCCAAAAGCAATCTTCCTCAGGTTAGCCAGCTAGCAAAACAGCAATCCTGCATCTTAAAGCTACTCATACATAATACCAGCTTATCAGCAAATTTTACTGTAGCCCACAATGCTGCAGGTAACAATAAAGTGGGCAAGAACTAACAGACAGTGGCACTTCCATTCCAAACACCCAAAGACAATGCGTAAATGAACTCTGCCTAGTTTAAAGTAGCTCAAGCGCTGTTTATGGAATCCCACTCATCACTGATTTCACCATTATGAGGCAGCTTCGGGGTCCCAGCTGAATTAATACCTACGAACTTATTTGTTTTACAGCTTCAAGCCAAAATCCTTTGGTACTTCCCCCCGTATTAAAAAATTTACATTTGTACCTTAACAATTGCAGGGTTTGTTCTGATCCTGTGATTGTGATTTGCATGGTTCTGGGTACTGAGACCACTGCATTCATTATAACTTAGCTGAGTGTTGGCCGGTGCCAGTAAGAGCTTCTTAAGCTAGAAACATTATCAGGAAAAGGGAAAAGCAAGTAAAGTTATGCATCTTTTAAGCATTGGAATAAGTTATTGAAATTTTAAATGTAATTTATTATAATTATAAAAGTTAATTCTGTCATTTTATTTATGTCACACCTTAGCGCAATAGTGCTACAGGAAATATGATATTTAAAGAGTAGAAAAAATTTGACATTATACTACCAACTGTGAAAATATTTCCTTTTTCCTTCCAATTCAATTTCTAGAATTGTATGCATAAGAACAAAAATGCAAATATGCCAATTATTATACAAGTAATAATAGTGAAAAATAGAAGGAAAATCTCAAATTTTCCAGCCATAAGGGATTACTGAATAAATCGGACTTGGTGTGGTCTACATATTTTTTTTAACAAATAATGCAAAAAACATCTTTCGAAAATAATTTCCAAATCACTACTAGGTGAGAAAAGCTGCCTTGCTGAATGAAGACATGGGAGGGCAGTGTAGGGGGTGGGGGAGAATAGATACACATTTTCTTTTCAAAAACCCAAATAAGTCAAGTGGCAACAAATGAAAGATTTTATGATGCTTTGAACCATGTTTCATAACCTAGTATATGAAATTACTGATTCAAAGAATGCCTGGAGTAAAAGAATGACTATCACTGATTCTAGAAAAGAAAAAAAGGATTTGTAAGTAGAGTCCTGGCCTGTGGATCAGGAGATGTGGGTGCTGACACAGGCAAAGCATTTTCTGTCTCCTGACCTCTGTTTCTTCATTTCACTGGATGACCCTCAAGGACTTCCTTGTCCTGACATACAGTATGTCTCTGAGTCAGCTGCTCTTCCCAAATGAACAAATTGAATAGATGAAAACAATCTGATATCAATGGAAAGAAATCAGGGTACTAGGGAGCAAAGCCAATGACACTAACAAATGGAGAAATTGGAGAATAAATAACAATTACTTATGAGATATTCTCTATATCAGAAACCTCAAAATCCAATGGACTGTAAGTATGGCCTCCATATATTTGCATAGAGTATTTTTAACATTTAAAAACTTAATGATAGGAGAGTAACAACCTCTAAATGGCATGCCAAACACACTATTAGAGTCTGGAGGATCATGGCATCCCATAATTTACACAGCATGCCCTTATATCAGACTTATAGCAAATGACAAATGGCTACCATAGATGAGAAGGTAAACTGTGTCTTAGAACTAATAAAACTCTGATCAAGCACTGCATTGAAAGGAAAATTCTCTCTTCATTGCCAACAAATTCAGTCTTCATTGTCTATCATAAATTTAAGTAACTTGGGTGGCAAACATGCTATAGTTTTTCAGTCTTCATAAGAAATATGGATCCAAAGTCTTAAAACATTGCATATTTGTTGATCTACTAATTCTAACTCTACAATTGTATGTATAAGAATAAAAATGCAAGTAAGTCAATTATTATACAATTTAAAATAGTGAAAAATAGAAGAAAAAAGTAAATATCCACCCATAAAAGATTGCAAAATAAATTATAATATTTCCATACAATAAAACACTATGCAACCACTACAAATTATCATATATTTAAATTTGAACCAATATGTTCATGATATATCTTAAAAGAATATTGCAATCATTTTTATATGAGAGGTTATTTGAAATCACAGGTGAAATTTTTAGTTTTTTCTTTTTAGTTGTCAACATTTTCTAAGTTTTCATCATGAACATAAATAATACTAAGACAGAAAAATACACACACATAACAGGAAAAGATAGTAAAGAAAACAATTGCAATAAGATTACATGAAGACATGTATTATCAACATTTTTAAACAGAGAATCGCACAATTTGCAACTCTGAGTGTGCTTGGGGATTGCTTTGGCATCATTCTAAATGAAAAAATCCAAACCTTATTGTGACTACATCATACCCATGCAGCGGGTAGCCAGAGGCAACTCCAATTCCTGCTAAACAGTAGGAAGGGTTCTTACTAGAGACGGCTCTTCTGCCTCCTGGGGTGGAGGGGTGCCGTCAGGCATGGAGGAAGGACTAGCCTCATTGTCAGTGGTCACGTCTCCATCTGTCAGCGCATCAAATGAGGGCAATCCGTCTTCATCCACAGGGAGACTGTCCAGTGTCTCTGTGAGGACTGCTAGCAAGTTTGCCTCATTCTCTTCATCTATCTTCTGCAGAAACAGAAAAAAACAGAAGATGTGAGTTGACACTGGGAGGCAGGTAACACTATGCATCAACATGTTTGACCAAATGAGTGAACCATATGTGAAATCTAGAATGCCCATTCCAGAACACAAAGATCATATCTTTCTCAAACTCCAAATTCATGTTTTGGTCCAAATGACACAATTAATGAATACTTCTACTGTACTAATCTCTGATGGTTGAGCTGCCCAGTTTATCAATTTGTTATGTCAGCGCTAAAACTGCTGTATACAATTCTTCTTGGTCACAGAAGTGTTTTCCACTTGCTCATGTTTTCTTTCCCTGACTAAAAGAAAAGATTGTGAGAATCTTGGAACTTGAGAGAATTTTAACCATCATCAATTTCATTTTCAGATACAGTGTTTGAATCTCCTATACAGCATACCGCCCAAACTGTCTAGACAGCTCTCTATTTGAACGACACCAGAAAGTGGAACTGTACTGAGAGCAGCTATACACTTTCATGGTTTCAATTATAATCTCATCACTGAACACTCCAAAATCATTTAGTTATTTTGCTCCCTGACATCTCTCCCAACTTTAGTCATAAATCTCGAACTGCCTACTGGACACTTCTACTTCATAATAGCTCCCTCATCCCCAAAACCCAAACTCTACAACTTTCACAACAAAACTGCTATTTCTTTTGACTTCTTTAGTTCGGGTAACAATTCTTCAGACACAAACTCTGGACCTATTTTGACTCTTCTTTCTCTGATCAGTCACTGAATGAAGTCTTACTTTGTAATGTTTACTAAATGCATTTATTTCTTGTGGCCGGGGCATTATTCCAGTGCACTATTATTTCTAATAGGGGCTCCTGCAAATATATCCAACCTTGTTTTTGACTCATTCCCACCAACACACTCTTAGAAAGCTAATCTTCAATCATTCACTTAACAAACATTTTTGAACATCTACTCTGTGCCAGGGACATCTGAAGTGTGGGAGATACAAAGAGAAACGAGACAAAAGTCTGCCCCTCCAATAAACACTATTGTGGAAGGGAAGAACCTGTAAACAATTCATTATAAAATATAATATTTATTTCAGTACTCTGTAAAAAATGTTCAAAGACTTCCAAACATGTACCTTGTTAACAAGGCAATGTGTTATATTCTATGCACGTGGACAACCAGTACCATCACTGGGCACATGGCATAGCTAATCAATGATTACTTGCTAAATAATTCATTGATCTGCGTGTATTGCCAACAATATCTTCTGGACCATTTTCTTTTCTTTCTTTTAGCACTTCACATTGTTTGTCCAATATGACCTGCTTCCAAAGTCTTCTTTTTAAAGTTCTGTACGCTATGACATGAACAATATGAGCTAAATTATCCCACACAGATTTTATTACAAAATGCACCTAAGCTGCTGACATCTAATGAAGCTAGCAGTGCCCACGCTTCCCTTCTCTCTAGCACTGAACTCCAGTTAATTGACCTGACAAAATTACAAGAATCACAGAATAAGACAGCTAATCGGAAAATCAAATTGTATTACTAGAGAAATTAGGCAGGCCTTTATCACGTATACATTCTATTTTCACATAAAAATTGTTTTCCTTCATTCCTGATCAGCCTCCATCCAGGAGTAAAACTAAGGACTTCTTTTGGATTCAAGAGGCCAAGAAGAGCCATTTGTACTCCCCAGGGACTTTAACTGGCATTTTTAAATTTGTGTAATGCATCCCTCTCATGTCCCTGGATTTGAGACTGTGAGTCAAGTAGTTTGGGTGCAATGTGGTGTGTATGAAGTTTAAAACTTTAATGCAGGCACTGGGCACAGTGGCTCATGCCTGTAATCCTAGCACTTTGGGAAGCCAAGGCAGGAAGATCACTTGAGGCCAGGAGTTCAAGACCAGCCTGGCCAATGTGGTGAAACCTCATCTCTATTAAAAATATAAAAATTAGCCAGGTGTGGTGGCACATACCTGTAATCCCAGCTACTCAGGAGGCTGAGGCAAGAGAATTGCTTGAACCTAGGAGGCTGAGGTTGCAATGAGCCAAGATCACGCCACTGCACTCCAGCGTGGGTGACAGAGGGAGACTCTGTCTCAAAAAAACCCAAACCTCTAATTCAGGAGGCAAATCCTAATCAGAAGCGGTAACTGTTAACTTCAACATGGTGCCACCTACTTCCATAAACTGACCAATAGTTAAAATCCAAATTGCACAAGTCAATAACTAAGACTTATTGAACACTCTCAAGTGCTCAGGGTATTGAATACCCTCAGGCCTCGGGTAGATTCTTCAATCTACCTTCTTTCAATATGCCTTTGAAAGGACCCTGTATATGTAATTCTAATATTAAATAGACTGAAATAATATTCCTTATTTTCTGCCCAGGATCATAATCTGGTATCCACAGATTTCAATAACTCCTTTCTTTGATTCCCCCACATACAAAAATTAAATTGAGGTTATTTAACTGTTCTGAGTACAATTATATTTAAATGAAATATATGTATTTTAAAAATCATCTCAAAGTCATGAGATTTACATTATTATAACTATCTCCACATTATCTAATAATTTTAGAAAATATATCAAATACACATGCACACACAGACACATATACACACTTTCAATAAATTGGACATTTTTCCAAGTATCCCGTTTTTCAAAAAAGGCTTATTTCATTGATGTCCAAAAATAGTTCCAGAAAAAGAGTTAAGAATATTTACCAATAAATGGATAATTTTGTTTACAATGATTTAAATTTTGTGTTTGGCTTTCCAGCAATACTACCAGCCGTTATTTGCTTTCAATCACATAATACAATAGCGCCTTAGCTCTATCCCTAATGTAAACAAACTACAAAAATTCTAATCAAGTTAAAATGACAAAGAACACTTAAACCAACCAGTTTTCTCCAATGTCTTTAATAAGTCCGGGAGAATGTATAACAAATACAATGGCAAAAGTATTGGAGCTTGATAATGTCATAATTAATTTATAAGATCTGATTAAACCACCAACTATTTTAATTCCCCTCTCTACTGGAAACACAATGAGAGGGAAGGATCTGTAAGATGGGAGATTAGCATGGCAGCTTGTGTGTGTGTGTGTGTGTGTGTGCGTTGGAGTATGTGAGTAGTAAGGGCTACTATTCAGCCAGTATCTATCATAGGACCGTAATGATTACTTACAGTCTGTATCCATTACAAATGATTATTCAATACTATTGTTATTATCTCTGTATGTGGGTGACTCAGAGAGGTGCTCCAAGACCATTTATTTAAGTAAATTTTTTAGTGAATTAAGAAAGGAAACAAATGTTATTGTTTCAAATTATCTGTGTTTTCTTTAATCATAGGAAACTGAGAAGAAAACTTGATATTTGCTGATGACACTTCATGTTTATGTAATGTTGAGTGAATATTGCCTCTCACTGTGGCAATTTCAATTAGTTTAGCATGAGTTTCAACAATCACACACCCCGGAGAAGGCAATGGATGTGACAGAGAGGACTCTGTTAAACAATTAATGTCACTTCCCATTATTGCTTTGGTCCCAATTTACAGAGCAAATAAATCAAAGTCACCGCAGATGAAGCACACTGGCCCACTCACACATGTCTGTTCACAGGTGACAGGGTATAGAAACACATTAGTCACCGCACTGACATTGCAAGATAACCTTTCAAAGACGCGGCTCTGATCCTGCTTTCTAATTGTTTGAAATTACTATTTTACAAAAAGATATACTTCTTAGCTCCATCTGAGTTGGGAAAAAAGGAAAAGAATATGCAGAGTGGGGAGGAAGAAAGAGCAGGTCACCAATTAGATAGTGATCTACAGCTACACAAACTAAGCTCAGCCTTGGAGCTGGCAGCAGAGGCGGAAGGAAAGGTAGAAAACAGGCCAACGGATATTTCCACAGTGGAGCTCTGTGGCTATCAAACAGCATTTCCCACGGTGGGTGTCAACCTTGGGTTCTCCTTACGCAATGCAATTCTTCCGACCTAAATAAAGGTCTGTGTGACTGTAACACCTTATTCTCTAAGGGCCCTCTAGGAAGAAAGAAGGCACATCAACAAAAACTCACTCACGGTGTAAACAATTTCCAGTGACAGATGATACACATGCATTCACACTAAAAACCCAAAATTTAGAATCTGCAACAATTCCTAAGTGTTACCATGTCATTAATAAATGATAGTTTAGAACAGTCAACAAAATGAGAAGGTTTATCTCTGCTCTTTCGGACACCTGTGTCCCTCTATGACCTGTACTAGTCTGACATAATTTAAAAGGCATAGTTGAAAAAAGATAGGTTTTGTTCCTTCAGATGGCAGATTTATAGATTAAAATTAATAGATTAAAATTCTGAACCCAGTTTGTAATATTTGGGTCTTCTTCCTTTGCACACAGTTGGCAAAAGGATCTTCCAACTGGTTATACATGGTGTGGCAGACAGTGCATTCAACTCACCCAACTGCACACAGAGGGTCAATAAATCCACTAAATTAAGGAGGAGAGGAGGGACTCTGAGATGCTAACTGCCACCTGAAGGGAGAAGTGCAGAGTGAATACTGCATGTGGTATCCCAAAGACTTTTAAATGCGAGCTATTATGAAAGGACCATGCCCTGCTTATGTTAGTCATTTTTTCTGCATCTTGTAGGATTGCAATTACACTCTATGTCCCCAGATTCTCACACTTGCTTGATCTCTGTTTGATAAAAATAGTTTAATAGCCATTTAATCACAGCTTCATTATCTTGGCTCTCTTAATGCGAATTAGGCCAGGAGAATTCTCGCTTCCTCATTATTCAAATCATCAATAAGAAGGAAACAGTGGGGTCTTCTTATCATTCATTAATCAGTTTCAGTATCTTAGGTACTGTGTACTCAGAGATCAGTCTGTGTGAGAGGTGACTTAACCTCTCTGAGCCTCTAATTATTTTTCTATACAAAATTTCATGTGATTATTTGCCTAATCCCTATTATGGAATTTTTTTGCACTCATGATTAATAGAAAAAAAAAAGGAGTTGACAAAGGCCTGCGAATTCTTCAAGAAGGTGTTCATAAACATTTCCAGTGTATATTCCCATCAACTTGATTATCTGTATTTGAATTTTATTCTTTGAACAGGATCTACTGCAGACATTTAGCACTGGGCCAACTCCCCCCAAATACCCAGCATGCCCCAGGTTTCCTCCTTGCCCCATCCTGCTGACTTGGAAACAGCTAATGAAGACAAAATTAACTCCTACTTTAAGTGAGGCCTAATTAGGAAAGGAAATCTGCTAGAGTAACATCTGGTAATGTATTCCAGAGCCAAATATAAATGACATTCTTGGATTATCCACTACTTTGGATTATTGGTTCCACTAGGCCCCACCAGGAGTTCAAATAACTACATAGGAAAGCAACTTTTATAATAGATTCAGGAGTTCACATAAGAAATACAGTGGGTCAGAGGTGTGCCCCTTTCTTGAATCTCCATACATAAAACCCTGTACCTCAGTTTCATGCGTGAATCAGCAAAAATTATTTGCATAAATGTACACATTTTGGTTCTAATATATAAAGTTTGATTCAATATTTATAAGAAACTAAAGTCAAAATTTAAAGAAAACTAAGTTTTTTTCTGCAATAAAATTTAAAAATAACAATCCAGAGTAGACTATTGGAATAGGACTTGAGGTTTTTAGCTTTTTTCTTTAACCCGTGCTAATTAGAACAGACACCACTTCACCGCATGTATCTACGTGAAGTGGTGTGAGTCTTTGCTTATAGGTTGTTAAATATTTTGAATACCCACCTTCAAACAATTGATTTTTTCCCTCTTCCTTATCTTTCTTCTCTAAAATCTCTGCAATCCACTGTGGGTTTTGTTTTTGCTTCTTTTATACCCAAGTGTTGGCACTGACAGTATATCTGCCACTTTCTCACACATCCAAACAAAAATGGGCAGAATCCCACATGTAATGACTGAGAGGTTCCTAGGTCCTATCTCACTTAAAGGAGGAGTCCTTAAAATAACCCAATTACTTTTTGTTTGTCATACGAGATACAGAGCTGAGAATAAGGTATGGGCACTGGAAGGTGGGGAAAAAGAAAGAAATCTCAAGCGTATGTGTCGTATGTGTGCAATAAAAAAATCAAGACAATAAATACCACCTTACATTACATAACACATTATAAAATGCTTTTTGTCCATTCATTTCTTACATATGCCCTGAGAGTTAGCTTATTCTTATTTTATTCCCATGAGAGATAAGCATATTATGTGAAAATCTATTTTGCCCTGTTGGATGCCAAATTTGCTGGAATTTGTGGGCTAGTAGAAATAACATAAATTTTAATTTCACTGTCTGAGTGACTCCCCATGGGCATACAGGCTACTTGAAATACCATGTATGTAAATGTGTCTGTCCATATCACACCCTCAAGTTTATATCTCAAGTACACATATTTAAAACAGAATCTAATGCACATGTATATCTCAATGCCTTGAGTGCATTCTCTGATATTCAACTGTAGTTGACTATACAAAAATGTATAATGTGTACATACATTGTTCCTCTCAGTTAATCACTCTAACTGAGGAAAGCACCGATCAGAAACCAGGGCTAATTCCTGTAAAAATAAAATAAGAATCAAGTGGAAATAAAATATAAACAAAATCGAAGAATTCACAGACATATTTAGACCCAAGGGAATCCATTTAATTCCAATTAATACACATATTTCTGTTTAAGCAGGCATAAAATATATATTCACATCTGTACTTATACTCTATTCTAATTGATTTGCTTATAACACACATTCATGAGTTAGTAAACATGTACTATACATGAGAAATTCAGTATTCTGTAGAGGTTATAAAAGCCAAAAGTATAAATACAGAAGTTCAACAGAAAATCCTAAAAATTCCTGGTTAATATATGCAAAATGAGCTGAAATTTCAGGGGAAAGGGGAAGAAGGTTCGGCGAGGTCATGCCTATTTCTCACAATGGGGAGAGGAAGGAACTGAGTTGTGCCATCAAACTGGAGACTTAATAGGCCTGAAAAGAGGGAGCAAGGCATTCTATTCGTTCTCAAGTTTAAACTAAAAGAGAAACTGGGCATGTGGGAAGAACTCCAGACTGGAAGTCAGGAGAATTAATCCTAGATCCATTTCTGCCACTAGCTAGCTACATATCCTCAGGTGAAACAACTCAACTCTCCAGCTGCATTGCACAGTCTCCAATGACAATCCCACAGGTTTCTGGTATTAGTCTGCTTTCATGCTGCTGATAAAGACATACCTGAGACTGGGCAATTTACAAGAGAAAGAGGTTTAGTTAGACTTACAGTTCCACATGGGTGGGAGGCCTCACATTCATGGCGGAAGGAAAGGGGAACAAGTCACATCTTACGTGGATGGTGTCAGGCAAAAAAAAAAAGGAGTTTGTGCAGGGAAACTCCTGTTTTTAAAACCATTAGATCTCGTGAGACCCATTCACTATCACAGAGGAAAGATCGGCTGTCATAATTCGATCATCTCCCACCAGGTCCCTCCCACAACACATGGGAATTATGGGAGCTACAAGATGAGATTTGGGTGGGGACACAGAGCCAAACCGTATCAGTTCCTAACTGGCTTCCCATTTGCCATCCCACCTCAATATTTCATTCTCAACACAGAAGATTAAGTGATCCTGATGCAACCTAAGTCATGTGTCACCCCTCTTCTGACCAAAGCTTCCATGGCTTCTCACGTCTCTAAGACTAAATGCTGAATCTTAAGAGTGCCTTACTAACCAAGGATCGCCATATAATTTATCATCCAAGCAGAATCTTTTTGAGAGGGAGAGGGGATAGTGCACATAATCAGCTACTCAGGGATGAACCCAGACTATACCAGGCTAACTGGAATGTATGGTGGCCCTATACTCAGCCAGCTTCATCTGACTCTGGCAATGCCTCATTCACCTATCTGAATCCTTCCCAATCAGTCTGATCTCCTCACTAATCCACAAAAATGCCAAGCATTCTCCTCTCCTTAGGCCTTTGCACTTGCTGTTTTCTCTGCCTAGAAGGTTCTTCTGCCAGATGGCGCATGGATTGTCCCTTTGTCCCCTCATTTACTCAAGTGTCACCTTCTCAGTGCAACATTTCCAACTACTCTGGACACATTCTCCACATTTTCCCTACCTTATTGTTCCCTCTGGCATTCATCTCTCTGACTCAATATATGTTTTAGTGATTTATCTTCTTCATGAACTATCTAAAAGAGGAGGTCTGTGAGGCCTATTTGATTATTGTTGAGATACTTAGTATATAGGAAATGCTTAACTAAAATGAGTAAGAATGGTAACTAAAGAGTCTAATCTGTCCTGACAATATAAGAATATATGAATTTTCATTCTTCTTTTGTTGTTATTTTCTCTGTAATCCTCACCTCCTCCTACCCCTGGGCAATTTGTCTTCTTAATAATGTTTACCTTAGGCTACGATTTAAAATTATCTCACATTCATTTCACATATACCAGCTGATAGGCCAGGCAAGCAAGTGATATATTCTTAGTGGGGAAGAAAGAATATGAACAGCTACAGCTATATAGGGCCTAATTCTGAAATGAACTCCTAGGCAATGAATCTATAGAAGTAAATGTAATGCTCAACTTTTGTAAAAGAGGAAGTTTAAATGGGTCTTAAAAATGTAGAAATTAACCCAACTCTGTTGTCTGGAAGGATACTGGGACACACCATCAAGCAATCAATTTGCAAACATCTTGAAAGAGTTGAGATGTTTTCATGAACAGGTAATCATGCCAGACAAACCTACTCTCTGACCACCACTCTCGGGAGTGTTGACTCTCTAGTCAAGAGAAAACCATTGATGTAATCTATCTGGACTAGAGTGGTGAGCTTCCTCATTCCATACCGCATAACTGTCATCTTCAAGCGGGGAATATATATTAATCTCAGCCAGAAGATTTTTAACTATGTTTAATAGAACCCTGGACACTAGAATAGCTGGTATAGGATTTATTATAAATTTTAGAGTGTATGATATATTTTGTGTACTTATATACCTTAATGCATAGGCAATAGAAGTCTTTTTTTTTTTTTTTTTTAGAAAACACACTCAAGTGTGTTATTTTCTTATAATAAATACAGAAACACAGTGGAAACCACGACCAAATTAAGCAGCCAAATTGAATATTTTGTATTGTCTTTGGATTAAAAAAAAATCTTGAGAACTGAGGGTGAAGAGTTTAAAACTTGGAGCCATTTTAAAATATTCATTTCTATGAGGCAGGATTTTCTCAATCCTCTTCAAACAAAACAAAGCACAAAATAATCAGTTGCTATGATTGATAATAAGAAACTGCCATCATCTTAAATCCCAACTTATACTTTTTCTGTGCATTTAAATAATGCCATAGTTCTCTTAAATATTACTTTAGTAAATAATAATAACAACAATAAATAGCCGTGATCTTTACTGAGTATTTTCTGTGTTCCTGATGTTGACTTAATTTCTTTACACGCATTAATTAAAACACCCATTTAACCCTATTATTATGTGCAAATTCACATGTCTAATGAAAGGAAGAGTTGGATATTAATCCAGATATATCTGATGAAATATCGTTCTCACACTCTTTCTTTATATAGTGGGATTTTATGGAAGGTGTTATTAGAAAAATGAGTGGGCATGGGCTATTTTAATTTATCTTCATATTGGGGACTAAGAACTGAGTTAGAATGACATAGCATTTATTGATCATCAGCTAAAATCTAAGGTGGAAGATGCAGTTACATGCCATGAGGCACAGTTGGCCTTCCATGCAGAAAGAGGAGGTTGCTTTGCAAATGATTCTCACTATTTATTACTGGCTGGCCCAGTGTTGGTTCATAGCCCTGTTTTCTTTTGTTTGTTTGTTTTTGTTTGTTTGTTTGTTGTTTCCTACTGGGTGTGATTTGCTCTTCTATTTGAATGTTCTTCTCTCTTTACATCTTTTGTTTCTATCCTATCCCTACCTCAAAGCCTACTTTAAGCATTCTCTTCCATGGGATTTTTTTTTTTTTTAAACAAGTCCAGCTCTACTGGTAGCACCAAGTTTCTAATCCTTTATCAGAAAAACTTAGATCCATAGACAGAAATGCAGATTTCAAAGCCTCATCACAGACCACTAAATCAAAATCTCTAGATATGGGTTTCTGGGCTCCAGCACTGTTGACATATTAACCCAGATAATTCTTTGTTCAGGGGCTGTCCTGTGTGTTTTAGAATGCTTAATAGCATCCCTGGCCTCTACTCACTAGGTGCCAGTAGCACCCCTCCAGTTAGGACTACCAAAATGTCTCCAGATATGCCAACTGTTTCCTGGAGGCAAATTGCCCTCAGCTGAGAACAACTACCCTGGGAGGTAGAGCCTGGGATTCTGTAATTTTGATAAGCAACCCAAGTGATTCTGATAATCAGGCAAGTTTGGGTAATTTGCTGTTTTGTGGCTGCTGAGTAGTGTGTAGATCAAGTTGAAATGTATGATTCTGTCTATGCTAGATTTATTCCCTCTAACACATATGATTCTAGATCTTAGTAGTTATTATTAGCATATTTTGATCTATTCTATGTGAATTCTTTTTCCAAATATCTTACATTAATGTGCCCAGTTGTTTTATGGTCTATCCTTCCCTGTTGATTACAACATATTGGTTATTCACTTCCTGAATTTGTTTTTGATAGTCCTAAGGCAGCACAGTCTTTTTATTGCCAATCATTCTCTTCCTTCAACATCTTCTGACCATCGCCATTATCATAAAGTTCATTTCAGTTCTGGAGTCTATTTTATTACACAGACTACATGCTAAGTGATTTTTAAGGATTTTCTTCTATATATTTTCACAGAGGTCTTAAGCACTTCTCAACTTTTTAAGATTTTTAAAAAAATCTCAAAAGAGGTCACAGGGCCTTATAACATTTTTATATTATTTGAAATAGGCAGTGAGGCAAAATACAGACTCCAAAGTTAGATTTCCTGATTTGGGGTCCTGAGCATGTCACTTACAAGGTATGCGACCTTCTGCAAGTTACTTAACCTTAATAAGACCTACAGTACAGGGCTGTTTTGAGAACTGACTGAGTTAATCCATGCAAATCATATAGAACAGTGCCTGGTATATAGTGAGGATTTATGTTTACTGCTAATAACAATATCATTATTATCATTTTCATGCACTAGATTGAATTCAAAATAAGTGAGACAAAATATGGATTTGTTGAAAACAAATTTGAGAAAGAGATAAGACACGAACAAATGGAGTGAAAAAGGAAGAACATTCTGTACAATAAGCCTACACAATGTAGACATTGTAAGGATGGTACCAAAGTTACTAAATACATATTGCTCAAAAATTCCTACAATCTGTATAAAATTCATTATCTCCCAGTTACTAGTTAAGGTTGAGATGCTAGAGTAAACAGGCATGGTTTGACATGATCACTGACTGCTTGCCAGTTATTCCATGGAATGATCACCTTTAATCCATACTCAGCTGAATTACAATATCTACACTTGACATAACCTTCATTTGTGAATATACATGCAGACCAATATATTTACAGATACATATACATATGTATACATATATACATATTTACAGATACACATTACAGATACATACAAACATGCATATTTATGTGCATATTTACAAATATTATATATACATCTTTATTTACACATATTTATTGAGTGCATACTATGTACTATCATTTGTTTTCTAGGAACTTACATTTTAGTTTGATGGTGAGAGGATGGCAGATAATAGATTTTATATTTATACATAGGGAGAATATGTACAGTATACATATGTGTGTATACATAAAACATATACACACATACAAAGAAAAATATATATTTTATATAATGTGATATATAATATATTATATATTATATATGTGTATATATTATATATTATTATATTATCATATAATATATTATATATTAATATATACTAATATGATAACATAATAATATGTTATATGAATACATAATAAAATAATATCTAATATATAATTACACACACACACACACAGAGGATAAAAAAGAGGTAGCATTTGGAGCAGCAAGGCATAATAGCTAAGGAAGAAATGTTCTGGACAGGGAAAAGAGTTAAGAGTAAGGGTCAAAGGCCCTGAGGGGAACTTGCAATGAGTAAGAAATTACTTTTTCATGGTTTACATATAGGTATAAGCAGGAGGGGGGTTATAGGCAAAATATTTAACAAACATCTCACAGGAACATTGATCAATCAGAACAGCAGCACCAGGACTTTAGCAAGGAGGCCTGCTGTGAATACCTCACAAAGCTCTGCTGTTACAAATTAGCAGACTGCATTAACCCTGGGCATAACCAGTGTGTTTTAGACTATGTAAGGAAGAATAATTTCCTATTACAACCAGTGAGTTCTCTATAAGATAGCATATTTGCTGACAAAAAGAAGTGCTTAGAAGGCACCATCACAGAGGTCAATGCTATTTGTTCATAAAGACTTAGCACCACAAGATATGTGTGAAATTGTGCAGCTGCAGATTCCTGACACTTGGATCTATATGGTATATTAAGGTTGGGGTCACTAAGATGCAGGTAATGTCAAATGATCTGATCACTGTAATATCCTGGCAAAGGCATTAGAATGAGAGAAAATTGTCTCAAGGTGGTTGGAAGCTATTCAGAGACAGGCTGTCCTTTCTGTGAGGCCATCTAGGGTGAAAGAAATCAAAGTGTGCTCCATGCTAATCCTCTGAGTCTTTCCAGTTCCTTTCCCCAAGAAACTAGGAGCCACGTAGAGCTTGGGATGGGGTCTTTGACTCCTTGACTAACTTTCATATTCCACTAAAGTGTTCTGCACAGAGCAACGGGTTGTCAATAAATGCTTGCCAAACAAATACAATATGAGAAGTTCATTTTCTCAATGACTTTGTATCTAAGTATTTTACAAGGGTTTAGGTTTCCAAAGCATCTGAGCAAGTTTGCAATCTCCTAGGATTTGGATAGTGAGCTTCCTTTAATGCCAGACTGAGTGAACCCCTTGTGAAGAATCTTTAAATACTTCACACTGAATCAATTCCAAATGCAAACTCATTCATGATTATCAGTGGCTTATATGCATATGTGGAGAGCATGCACAGTGGAGAAGCATATGATATTGGGTTAGACAAAGTAGCTAATAACCTCAAAGGGGGATTTTTAAAGTGACTTTGACAACAGGATAAAAAAGCACATGTCCCTATAACAGCATGGAAAATGACAAGACAGGTAGGTGTAAATCATTCTGGATAAAAATGTAAGATTTACAGAATGATGAAAAGGAAAAACACGCCATTTAATGCCTTGCCACATTGTGCCTCCTGTAATGATAGGGATGTAGTAACATGGAAACAATGAATAGAAAAAGTTACATGGTCAACTCTCCCAACAGTATGATGTTGGAGATGAGAAGCCTGACATCCAAAGGGTTAAACAGACTTTCTCAATGTCATCTGGTAACTGATCTAATTCTACATCTGTTTTGGACCTATTGGCTCCTTAGTTTTTCTATTATACCATGTTGCTTATCAGGATAATGAAAGGAAATAAGTGGCAAACACTCTCTCTCTTACATTTGGCATATGTTTTCTTTAAAATGCAACATTGTTTAACATATTGTAAATATATTACAATTTATTAACCTCCATAGAAATACTGGATTGTATTTTCCTGTCTGTGTGTTTTTGATAACAAGTTTCCTGGGACTAAGAATCATGACTTTTGCATCAAAATCAGTGTCAAAAATTTGTAACAAGAATTTTTTGGGCACCTACCATGTGTCAGACACTCTTGACACTGGGGATATAGCAATGAACAAAATAATTAAAAATTCCTGCCTTCAAGGAGCTTATTCTGTTGGGGGAAGAGAGATGATCGACAAAATAAATCACTATAGACAAAATAAACAGCTGTGAGAAATAGATGAAAGGAAAAGCAATAAGAACTCTGTTTGTATTTAAGTAAAGCCAACACAGATTTAAAAATCAGGCTTATTTACAAAAACAGGGCACAAATATTTTTTCTTAGAAAAGGTTTCATACTGGGATAAAGGTTTTCTTCTGACTCTTACAGAGTAATAGATGCCTGTAAAGTAGTGACTCTCAATTTTGGCTCTAAATTTAATCACATATGCATTTTAAAAAATACACTTGCCCCTTCCCTACCCCTTTGGGCAATTAAGTCAGTATCTTTGGAGGTGGGAGTTAGTAATTCCCTCAAGCAATTAAGTCAGTATCTTTGGAGGTGGGAGTTAGTAGTTTTAAAATCTTCCCAGGTGAGATTCTAACAGAAGCCAGGACTAAGAATCACTCCTGTAAAAGATTAAGTAATAGAACCTTTGAGGAAAGGTGAGAATATTTGGTATGATCTATTGTGTGGGCTGAAGGAGAAGCCTTGTCCATCAGTGAGAACTAGCTGTGGCATACTAAGATGCCCAGAATCCCTCACATGGGCCACAGAACATGGATGTTTTATTTTTGTCCAGTGCACACCAAGTCTGGCCCTTTGACTGAAGGAGTCTTCTTTCCTGAGTCCCAGTTCTCTCCTCCATTACCCACTCAGACCCTGTTTCAGTACTTGTGAGTCCATGAAATGTCTTAAGTCATGAAATCTCTTTAGTGTATGATGGCAACAGCCACCAGCCAAGAGCCTTATTACAGGCTACTGCCATCAGATTGAACACCTTTAAAAACAAAGAATCACAGATCACATTAGAGTCACCTCTGACCATAGGCTGTGTAAGCAACAAGTGCCTAGGTTTAAAGATAAAAAGAAAACTAGGGAACCCACACCATGAAATGTTTGATACCCATTAAAACAATTATATAGGTATACCTTTGTTAAAATGAAACACACCATTAAATATTATGAAGTGAATCAAGAAAGTTGTCAAATAGCACTTTTTCAGTCCATGATCTATGCGTGGATACTGCAAAAAGCCTAAAAGAAGGAATCCCAAAATATTACAAGAAGGTAAGATTTCAGATGATTTTAAGTCAATTTGTCTTTTTCCAATTTTCTGTAATGAGCATTTTATTCTTAAAAATATATAAAAATAAAGAACCAAAGAATGTGTTTGTGTATGCCATACATGAGAAAATGGGAAGAGAAATAGCTAAAGTGTGATTATATAATTAATCAAAGTCAGCCCAGGTCTACACAACTTTGTGGCCCTGCTTTCAAATTTGTCTTCCTTGGGCCTTAATTTTTTGATCTGTAAAAAGGCAGCAGTGTAATCCGCCATGGTTGTCCCATAAGGTTACTGGACATAAAAATATTATGTGCTTTAGGGAAGAGTTAAGCAGCATTATATAAAAATGTAGTGCTAAATATTTATGCCTTTCAGATAAAATCATTCAAGCAATATTTACTGAATTCATCCCATGCTTACATAGTTGCAAACTTGATTTAAATTTATTTCTTCCTCACAACACCTCGCGGTAGCAAGGAGACTATAACAACCGGCATAAAAACAATGACAGTATTTGTCTGAGACTCTATAGCAAAGCCACAGAAGCAGAAGAGAAATCATGATGCCCTCGAGCTAACCCTCTCCCAGAGTCCTCTTTGCCTGAGCTCCTATCAGTGGTTGTAGACAAACTTTCCAGGTCTGTTTGTTAGGATAATGTCAGCCAGCTGTAACCTCTTCAGGGGTGAAACATCTGGTGCTATCAGCTAGAGGTGCCCCTGGAATAGATCTGCACACGATATATAAACATAAGGCGTTAGCAATTGATAGCAAAATAATTCAGTGCCATTTCAGCATCAACTGCTGCTCAATTTGTCCCCGGAAGAGCATTCAATATTCTTGAAACATCAACCCAGGACCTCTCATTTTTGCTGCTGTTCCTATCGATATTATGCCCATTGTGAATATTTCCAAAGTAGTAGACTCAAAGTCTTATGGTATTTAGCCTTAGAAAAAAAGGTTTTCAAGTTTTAGTTCTCTCATGTACAGCCTGTGTCCTTGAGGAAGGCACTTGGGCCCTGGAACCCCAGTACTATCAACTGTAAAAATGGAGATATCTGTAAAGCCAGCACTTTGGGAGGCCAAGGCGGGTGGATCACGAGGTCAGGAGATCGAGACCATCCTGGCTAACATGGTGAAACCCCGTCTCTACTAAAAATACAAAAAAAATTAGCCGGGTGTGGTGGCGGGCACCTGTAGTCCAGCTACTCAGGAGGCTGAGGCAGGAGAATGGCGTGAACCCGGGAGGCGGAGCTTGCAGTGAGCCGAGATCGCACCACTGCACTCCAGCCTGGGTGGCAGAGCAAGACTCCCTCTCAAAGTAAAAAACGGAGACATCTGCTTCATAAAATTGTGGTAAGGATTAAATGAGACATTGAGCATAAAGAGCACCGTAATACACCAGATAAAAATTTCCTACTATTCCTCTAATGATGTTCCTTACTTAAAATTGTTTTCAAAATGTTACGCTGGCAATAAAAGAACAGAACTTAAGAAGGAACCCTAGGAAACCATATGCCATGTGAGCTTACCTAAGTTATCACAATCTTTAGCCCTGACTATATGGCCTTTCTGCTTACATAATAAATTGAGTATCGTATAGCTGATAAAAAGGCTCACAGATACTGCCTTCAATCTGGAACAGCTGAACTAAGACAAAACTATCATTTTAAAAAATCAAAAACCACTGAATCATAGGAAATACAAACAGGGGATACAGATGAAAAAGAAAAGTTTATTGTGCTTGAACATGATAAGGGAAGAAATAAATTGATTTATCTTACATGAAAATAAGACTAGAAAGAATAGAGCCTTTCGTAAATATAGCAAGCATGTTACTTTAATTCTGGATAATATTTTTTAAAAAGAAAAAAGGTCATAATACATATTTAAGCTCTTTGAAGGTCATAGTCTTGTTTCATTTGGCTTTATTCATTTATTCCTTCTTGTATTTATTTGTAGATTTAGAATTTTTTTTTTGGAAGGCAGGTGTTTCATGCATGTGGGGACACAGCAGTGACCCTAACAGACACTGCCCTTGTCCTCATGATGTTTACAGAATCCTCGCTGCACAGTAGAGTCATTAGTCTATAATGTTGTATAATTATTTAAATGTTGAATAAAGGAAAAAAATGGACAAAAATGAAAATAAGAAGAGAAAGAGAAGAAAAAAATCAGAACAGGGAATTAGAAGGAGAATGGAGTCATCCATAATTTTATTTTCGCTTTTAGTTGGAAATCAAATACTCTTTTCATATTACATTGTTTGTTTGGGCTATAGGCTTCAGGAAATAATTAGGTTCGTGCAAAAGTAATTGAGGTTTTGGTCATCACTTTCAATGGCAAAAACTGCTATTAGATTTGCACCAACCTAATGCTATCTTTGAAATATAACTTAAACGTTTAATCACCACTCGAATGCTTGTACTGCTTCTTATACATTGCCAAGATCATCTTTGGGAGCTATCAATATAATAAAACATTAGAAGAGAAGCAAGAATTTTCTTTGAGCTTCTGTGACAGTGCTCAGAGTAATATTGTCATAAAGGCCAAGTGAAAACAACCACGATCTACCAGGGAACTAAAAGTAAACTCTTGCTTTGGTAGACACCATCAATTTCTATAAAGTACAAGCATGGCAGCAAAGTACAGCCTTCTTTTTAGCCTCATTTCTAGTAGAAAATACAGTGGGATACATGATCTTTAATGATTACGTCTTTGGCCTTAAAGAAATAAAATCAAACTTATTTCAAGACAAAGGCAGAAGAATTAAAACATCTAGGTTGAAAATTAAAGAGTGACAATAGTGGTCATTGATCCACTCTTGGTGTGCACTAGGGATACTGTCAAGCCCTTTACACATGCCGCTTCCTTTTATCTTCATAGTGATAGTCTGAAATAACTATTAAATCACCTTTTTACATATGAGAAAACTGAGGTTTAAAGAAGCTAAGTAACTCATTACAGGTTACTTAAACATGTGTCCGAGTAGGAATTCAAATGCTGGTTCCCCTCTTTTCAGTGACCCTGACTTTTCCAGAACATTTTTCAGGGCAGAATTCAAAGCTGTTTTACCTTTATAGGTATACATTTAAACTTAATTGTTAATTTTATTTTCAAGATCTTTTTGGGGGAAAAAGAAACTCACTGAAGATTCTAGAAAAAATGTCATGTGTTTCATTGCTTCTAATGAGTTGCTGCAGTTCAGAAGTTTCATTACATTCTGACAATTAAGTTGCTAATAAAGTGAGGAACCACTAACTGACTTATCCATCTCACAAATTCAAGATCCAGCTAGCAACCTAGACACAATTTCATTACTGGAACAAAAATCATTCACATTTTGCAATACACATAGTGATTAGATTTAATCTAGGTAAACTGCAGATTGCTCCTGCACTTGACATGAAGTTCTGACGGGGAACATACCACCACACATGCTCACACACACACAATATTAGTAACAATATGTTGTGCTGATGCCGACTATATTGTCAGAACCAATGATAAGATGCTAAGATATTGTTATGCTGGGGCAATGCAATGGCTATGGACCCAGTATCACAAATTTATGGTAATTGAAACCACAGAATCTTAGGAAATGCAGTCAATTTCATAGAGTATCAAAAGGTCACTCTATTCAATTTATATTTGAGACTGAGCACCATATTGAAAAAATAACGTGAAAGCAAATGATGTTATCAGTTGTCCAGGATTCAACAATTGACTTACTATCTAAGGTAATTTACTGATTACCAAATATGTGCATAACCTGTGTTGAGTTTTGTGCTTGGCACACCAAGTTCTTGCAAAAAACTTAACACTGTGAATGCATTACTAAATATATCAATATTACCATATTAACTGCTCTGTTCAAGCTTCAGTAAGAGTGAACCTTTTTCTGTCTCATGTTCCACTAGTTACACTAAAGATTCTCTGAGATTTTGCTATCTCTTCAAGCTTTTGCTGTATGCTGTGTCTTACAGAAGCTATTTTAAAATAAGAAACATTAAGTATACTACATCCAGTGCTTCTCTAACATTAATGTGCATATGAATCACCTGAAGATGTTGTTAAGACACAGATGCTCATTCAGGAAGTCTAGGGTACAGCCTAAAATTCTGAATCTCTAACAAGCGTTCAGGTAATGCTCAAGCTGGTCCACAACCAAGAGTTTCAGAAGCCAGGTTCTAGTTTTCTCCATCAATTCAGCACATTTTTTTACTTGTCCCCCATCATGCAGGGCCTAAATATTCTGTTCCATTACGATTAATCCCCACTAAGGAGGCAGGCAACAACATTTTGAATTAAAATGTAGAATCATTTCATTCTTTCTAGCTCAAGTTTCAAACTAGAGGTCTTCAGTAGCAACGAGCCCAGACATATGTTTCATTTGGCTAGCATGGTTTTGCCTACAAAAGGTTTTTAAACATTATTAGTTAACAACAATTATTAAACAGCAAATTTTAGCCAAAATTTCTGCTTTTAAAAAATAAGTCTGATGGTCTAGAGAAACTGGGATTTGAGGAGGAACTGATCACTTTACAGAGAGGCTGCTCTCCCTAGATTTCCACTGTCCCCACCCCTACAGCCCTGACATTGAATTTTCATGGCAATCTTCAATGTACTTGCTCCCCATCAAGGCCACATCACTCATTCTCTTTCCTGCCTACGTCCCATCAGCACTGGAGTCACTCTCCTCTGACTGTCATTTTAAAAATCCACCCTCCCCCATTTTTCTACCTCCATATTTTGGTATCTTCACTATAAAATATTTTTCTAATTTTTTTCTTCATAGAAATCCTAAAGCTTAAATCCTACTTGAGTTCTCTTCTCCCATGAAATATTGGTTAAGCACACCAACCTAACTCTTTTAAAGTATTATACAGCATCATGCCATGTTTTATACTTACCATATAAAGCCTAGTTTTTATCTTTTCATAAGCACATTTTTATCAGCCTTTATGAAGTGAAATATTTACAAGACCCGTGACCCAGACATGCATATGCACGTGTGCGTGTTTGCACGTGTATTTGTACACCAATTATTTCAACTTCCAGCTAGATTGTCACTGCCCTAAAAACAAAATTATAATGCACTTCGTCTTTTGCAGGTTAACAGGATGGTCTGCATGAAATAATTCCAATCAAAATTATTTGTTAATTTGATTCCGGAGCTGAGAGATCTCCTTTTATAGGCTTTCCTTTTCATGTAAGAAATTTGTAAAGAATTTTTTTTTAAATTAAGCATTTAGCATTTAGGATAATGGTTTTCTATATTAGAAGAAGGTTTCCACTACAGAAAGCAAAATACTGGTCAGGTGAGGTGGCTCACGCCTGTAATCCCAGCACTTTGGGATGCCGAGGCGGGCGGATCACGAGGTCAGGAAATCGAGACCATCCTGGCTAACACGGTGAAACCCCGTCTCTACTAAAAATACAAAAATTGGCTGGGAGTGGTGGCGGGCGCCTGTGGTCCCAGCTACTCAGGAGGCTGAGGCAGGAGAATGTCGTGAACCCGGGAGGTGGAGCTTGCAGTGACGTGAGATCACACCACTGCACTCTGGCCTGGGGGACAGAGTGAGACTCTCATCTCAAAAAAAAAAAAAAAGAAACAAAGAAAGCAAAATACAACCAAAATTTTTAAATACACAAAACTTCATAGTTTGATTAAAGGAAAGTACAGAAAGGGGATAGGTTTTAGTGGCAGGCACTCCCTAGAACATCTTTTAAAGTGGGGAAAGTGAGAGACATTTAAGATAGAAACATGGTACAGAAAATAAAGCATAAAACAACCTTAACTTAGGGTTATTATACTTTATATGTTCTATTACAATGGTCCAAAGGAGTTTTATTTGTTAAAGAAATGAAAGAAAGACTTCCTAAGTTATATCTGCTGTGTTACCTCAGATAAATGAGATGCATTTTGAGGAGGCACTCATATGTCCTAGATGTGTACAAGAGGAATCACAAATTTGGAGATGGGACATGTTTCCATATTTGAACCTGATAAGCACTTAGGCACTGTGAATTTTCAGTGTTGATAATGAGGAGGGATTTCTGTAGAAAATTCTTTACTGTATCTGAAATAAACCCTAATCCTTTATACTCTCACCAAGAATATTAAGACAATAACAACTGCCTTATATCTCCTACCCAGAAGGATAGAGAGAAACTTGATAAAATTATGAGACATTTAGAAAACTATTTGATAAATCAACGATTTAATTTCTGGAGTATCTTCTATGTGCAAGTCAGCACGTAGTAAAGTATGAGACATCTTGAGAAGACAAACAATAAAGTTAACAGGGGTACAGGTTCTGGAGTCAGACTGCCTGGGCATGAATCCTAGCCCTGCCAATTACTAGGACTGGGGACCTAGGGCAAACTACTAAACTTGTCTGGGACCAGTTTCCCATACACAGGGAAGATAATTATAAAATACCTGCCTCATAGGTTGTCGTAAAAATTAAATGAAATAGGTAAAGTGCTTAGAATACTGCCTGGCACACAGAAACCCTCAATAAATATTAACTATTGTCTATATTATTTCTTATTAGCCTCAACGAGTTTGTAATCTAGTCAAGGGAGTGAGACAGGAGCAGTGAAAATACAACTAATGACACAAGGCCTTGTGTACATGACAAGTGTCAGATAAGTCACTCTGATACTGAGTGTTAGTTCTGAGAAGAGAGAATCATTTTTAGTTTTAAGTAATGTTGCCAGGAATCCAAGCGAGGGATTTCTCATCAGGTCACAGAATTTTTAGCATAGTTATGTTATTTTGGTCATGGAAATCCCTTTAACAACAATTTCAGAAAAAGCCTCTCCTAACCTTTGGGTGTATTAAGGCATCCAGATTTTCCCTCTGACCTGGGGAATGAAGGCGTATCATCAGCACATCCAGCCTTCATATAAAACTTGATTATGGTCCTATCCAATTACCAGAAATTCGTACAGGTTTCCAATGGCCTCTCGGCTGTGTCTGGCTTGACTGAGAGGCCATACAGTCCAATAGTTCCACAGACTTGGCCAAGAAACATAACTTGAGAGAAGGAATAAGAACTCTATAAATGAAGATGGTCTCGTCCCACAAAGATGTGTTTTTATACTGAAAATAAGCATTGTACTAAACTGTTTGGTTCAAAGGCAAGATTCACCTTTAAAAATTTTTTTACTGTTGTGTATTTCCTGGGGATGGGGAGTGTCATTTATTTTTACATTCCAAGTATCTAATACGATGCTTGGAATATGGTGGACACTGGGTAAATCCCAGATGGATGAATGAGAAGATACAAAGACAAAAAGGGGAAGGGAAAGAAAGGCCTGTTTTCAGTGTAAGCTAGGTTGAAATACTTTACCAGCCTAAGTGATATCCTCACCCACTGATATGATTTGGCTGTGTCTCCACCCAAATCTCATTTTGAAATGTAGCTCCTATAATTCCCACATGCGTGGGAGGAACCCAGCGGGACATAACTGAATCCTGTGGGCGCACTCTCCCATACTGTTCTCGTGGTAGTGAATAAGTCTCACGAGATCTGATGGTTTTATAAGGAGAAACCCCTTTCACTTGGCTCTCATTTTCCATCTTGCCTGCCACCATGTAGGATATGCCCTTCACCTCCTGCCACAAGTGAGGCCTCCCCAACCATATGGAACTGTGAGTCTGTTAAACCTCTTTTTCTTTATAAGTCACCCACCCTCAGGTATGTCTTTATCAGCAGAGTGAAAATAGACTAATACACCCATGCGACCCCTGACCCCTCACTGTCTTATTTGAATCTGCCTTTTAGCACTCAAGACTTTTAATATTAGTTATATTTTAAAATACTTATATTTATTTCCAAATAGATGGTAAACCAGAACATAATTGGCATTCCTAAAGCATTTGTCAAATATATGAGGATTATTGAACTAACTGAATGCTCTCTTGGGACAAGCAAGGACCTACTATGCTCAATGCTTCTAAAAATGCCTACTCTTGTGTATTGTATAATGTACTTCAAAAAATAATTTCAGGTTTATTTAATTCCACATTCTGCATGCATTTAATATATGCTTAATAAGCACTGACTATATTTCAGATACTGAGTTAAGTAGTGATATTGGGTTAGTGGCGACCATAACCCAGGCCCTTAAATGGCTTCTCATCCCATGGGAGAGACAGAACAAATAAGAAACAGGCAGTTGGAGAAATCCTGGGGGAATGTAAAGCTGCTACAGGGCACACATCAGAGGCACCTAAGCTATGGTAGGGTGCCAGCGGTTGGTGGTTTGGGAGAAGTGATGTAGGAGGGGAAGTCTAAGGAATTAGGCTGGCAAAGAGATACACGAAGGGATGTGCTACGTCAGAATGAAACAATAAAATTTAAACACAGAAAAATCAAGGTGTCACCAGACTCAACTTATAGTAGATACTTAATAATAAATTATTGCACTAGTGTTATGTCATGTGAAACCATCTGACATTGAACTATCCCCAGGTTCTCCCCACCATGGACCAAAAGTGACATTTGGAAATGTGTTGCAATAGTTATAATACAAAACAAAGCTTGTGTATCTCCACCCCATAGGGCTCCCACAGTATATACTTGAGCTTCCTGACTTTCCAGAGTGTGCCAACACAACCATAAAGAAAATCAAACAGCAATCATTGCAAATGCCAAATGCTGAACTTTTGCAGCCAGTATTCCAAGGAAGAATTCTCTGTGCTTATGTTTTTTGAAGTGTCGGCCACTTCTTGGTGTTTTCTTACCAGGGATTAGTCATTGCAAACACTGTTGACTAAATGTGGTTTGTTTTAACATACAAAATGCCTTTGTTCATTGGCTTTCATCAACCCCATCAGAGACAGGCCCGGGCCATGCTCAAAGCTGCAGGACACTCGGAGAAGTCACACTGTGGTTGCTTGTCTTCCCCGTAAAGGTTACACTTCATGACAGAGATTAAACATCTTGCCCGTTCTATGATTGCTTTTGAAAATTATGCACTAATGATAGCCACTCAGCAAGTAGCTCAGTCATTTTCCTTTAGCCTCTGTAGAGAGAATCCCAATTTGGTCATTTCTCCAACAAATATTTCTTGGGTGCATATCATGTGCTAGAAACTGCTACATGCAAGGTACAGTGGCCTATAAAACAGGCATGGTCCCTCCCTCACAGAATTTACCTTTGATTAAAGGTACACATTGAATACACACCAGGGAGTCAATAACAGAAGCCCGACTCTCCCTTCATCACCGAGAGGCTGGCGCAGAGCCCAGGGGCAGGCTGTTGAACACTCTCTCCCTGGAATTTGAATCTTGACCAGCATGCTTGTGCAGTTTTGTTTCCAAGGACACTTTCAGTTTTACAGAGCTATCCAGGAAGTTCAAGATATCAGAGTGTTCCTACAAATTGCCATTTATTGACTATCAATTAAGTGCAAGCATTGAACTATGCACTTTCCTTATATTATTTCTAAATATATTATTTGAAAACTTAAAAAAATGGAAAGGCTAATGTTTCTTGGCAGACACACATAAATGATTTCTCAGGGACAGCAAATACATGTAATTATAGAAGGTAATGTAACAGGTCTCTCCATATTCCCAGAGCTAGCATACCACTGGACTCACAGAGGATGCTCATCACTGATGATCTATAGGTATTTCTGGGATTGCTGTGACAAAATAAAAGGCAACAAGTGCATAGTGACAAATGCCAAAGAGATGCAGAAACCACAAGATCGAGGACTCACCTTTCGCAAATAAAACCAGGGATGAAGTTTCATAAAATATATTTAGTACATGTATGTGTGTGCGCGTATGTGTGTGTGCGTGTGTGTGTATGTATATGTGCATATATATGTGTATATATATGCATATATATATACAGACAAATGTATATTTACTTATCTTTCAAAAGCAAAAATTAACTAAATCATAAGCACTAGTTTCAATTCATGGAATTTCAGAGGATAGCCACTGGGTGGTAGAATTCCCACTGTTTAGTTGGGAACAAGAACCCCATTCCTTTACTTAATGTCAAGCATTTTGTGCTGACAGTATAACTCATCCAGCTTTAAGACTTCAGAGGTTGTTCTTGACTGCCCAGTAGATTTGTAAATGCACCACAATTTCCCTTCACAGAATTACCCCTTCTTGACCGGGTACACACCAAGAGCCAGTAAGCAAAAGCCTCACTCGATTCTCACCACTCCAGGGTTAGCACAGAATAGGGAAAGCTTATTGACATTTGAATGGTGATGAGACTCCTCTTGCAGTTTAGTTCCCAGGCTCCAGCTCTTTTAGGTGCTAAGCCTAGTTCAACACTCTCTCATCAATTCCATCAGCCATACATATCCTTCTGCCTTTCTGCTTGAGGAAGCTAGAGTTGATTCTTTGTTTTCTATTCTGTTGTTTGCAACCAAAGAACTCTAAATTATAAAACAACTACCATGGCTAAATACTGAGTGCTTTCCATGGAATGAAATGGTTCTTGGAAAAGTAAAGGACTTATTAATATCACATTTACTATCTTTATAGATGTAAGGAAAGGCAAAAGCTATTACTTCCAGGGTTTTGTAGACTTTGTCTTAATTCTGTCAAAATGCATACCCCCTCTGTTCCTGGCACTGTGCAAGACATTTTTAATGTGTGGTTTCATTTAATTCTAACAACCACCAACTAGAACATAAGTTCCAGGAGGGCAGGATTTTGTTTACTCCCTAGCTCCCTACTATATTCCTAGAACATTTTCACACGATAGGTGATCAGTAAATGTTCGCTGAATGAATAAATAACCCTGAGGCAGGCACTATTTTACAAAAAGAGAAAAAAGATATTCATGCTCCTACTGCAAGTCAGTGGTAGAGCTAAGGTTTGGAAGGCAGGCATGTCTGACTACAGGGCCCAATTTCCTAACTATCTTGCTACCATTGCCTTTAGGTTCTTGGGACACAAAGAGAAGAGAGGGTTGCTGACCTCAGGGAGTTTGGGCAAGCCCCTTTGAGTCCTGGTTTCCCCATTGCAAAGTAGAGATATGGCCTTCATTTGGTTTTTGAAGATTTAAGAAAGTCCTGGAAAATGCCATATAGAAATGATACGTTAATATTGGAAGTCTGTCTAATGTTCAGAAAGGTAGAAAATTGACAGTCAAATCTCACCTTTGTCATTGCTAGCTGTTACCTGGCAAGCCTCTTAACTCGGAGACTCAGTTCCACACTGCAGAACATTTGCCTTTTAGTCTTTTTAGAAAGACAGGAAAAATAACTACAAGTTGTATGGACTGTCTCTGTGTGTTGAAATATAAATACAAATTAAGGTATATAAATATATACTTATATAAATATAAA